>NC_086341.1:14683913-15052140 GCF_032445375.1 Bacillus rossius redtenbacheri | reverse complement strand
ATAAATAAACGTTGAACAAACGACCGTGTAGGGGAGCTGTAAGCCTGTTCGCGCACCGCAAATAAGCATACATAAAGGAAAAACTCACCGGAATGCACCCACTCCAACACGGCGACGTGTAATTAAAAATAAAAACGCAGACGAAAAGAGATATTAAAAATAGTAACACCTATGTACGCCGTGTAGACAACCGACAGCGAATAACGATAAGTAAATTTATAAAATATATTACAAAGCGGGAGCGCACGTCTGTAGTCCGTAGACGCACTCCTCAAACTGTTTTCAAATTTCCGATGCGACGAAAAGAAAGTTTTGTTTGTCGACCCTGGCCCGCTGTGTGCTATAGTAGTTTGCAGCAGATTTCACGGAACACGCCTAAGCGTGGAACACAATTAAAAAAACGTACAGCCCAGAGATACATGAAACCGCCGAATGCATGTGACAAAAAAATTACCATAAATAACAAAAAAAAAACATTTAAAACATAACAGAAACAATCAAAATACACTCACAAACGCAATACAGCGCAATGCAGTGTAAACTCCCACGAAATAATACTCGCTTAATGAGACACCATGATGCAAAGAGTAAAAAGACATCTTAATACGTAAATAGGAAAAAATAAAAACGCGGAACCGCGAGAAAAACAATTTAAAACAATCGACAGCAAAAGCAAGAAAGGTAATAAAAATACTAATTCAGTTACACATTGAGGAAATAAATAAGGACGGACCCCCAAATACCACTAGGCTAAACACAACCCATAATTAAATCACAATAAACCAAAACATATCTACGAGAACAAATACCACACTCTCCAACACACCAAATGACACGGCCCGATAAATGACAACACAAATAAATATCAATAACCATAAATACCTACATAATCAAAATATGTTATTAAGCAACCGAAAAATACACTACAACCCACATAAGGCCTCGCGAACGAACGGCACAACACCAGAGACAAAACATGCTATTCCCATTTGTTAAAAAGACGCACATACGAGTCTTTAGTGCTAGCCCAGCTAGTATACATTCATTAATAAATAAAATCGGTTATAGTATTTGTGTAGGCAATAAATAGGAAGTACAAAGCGATATAGCCACAAGACGTTATTAAATATAGTAATAAAGTGTATGTATAGCTATTAATTAATATATATGTAAGTAAAACGTGTTATGCCCTAAACTAAATATGTTAATGTTTATACAGTCAAACTTTGTAGGAATATAAACATAAGTCGTTTGAACGGTCTGTGTAATACAAATGCTTATCATCAGCTCTGAGTAATTTATCCTTCATATAAGTAAACTTAGCATGTTATTCTAATAAACGATGTAACATTGCAAGTATAAAGACCCCAATATACCGCTAACTAATTTGAAATAGTCATACCATCATTATTAAATAATCATACAAAAAATATTAAGTGTTATCCATCCTTCCCTTTCGCTCATGACATAGTGTGTGGTGTTCTAAATATGGAGTGAAAGAATATTATATGAGTCATGTTGTAAATGCTTATAAGATTATTGTTCACTTCCCATCAAGGCTAGATAAAAAACAATCTCTATATATGGTAGATGAATAAACAGAGACCAACTATAGACTTCATACTAGTAAATAATAATTAAGAATATATCGGGGTAAATAAAACAAAATAACCTATATAAATACACCCAATAAGCATAGGAAGCTCTGGCGTTAATAACAAAACGTAAAATAAAAGGTTACTGGTTCAGGTAAGAATATATATTCTACTACTATACATTCCATTAAGCATAAGAAGCACTATAATCCCATTCCGACGAAACCAGAATAGAACACACCAGTAATGTTTGTGAAAGAACACACGATGATATTCATATTAATAACCACTTAGCCAAAATCGTTTGCAGAATAACAGACATAGCAATTCCATGTCTCAAACACCACTTCGGCGATAGTCCAGAAAACACAAAAATTATATCTGCCTTCCCCAAGAGACCGCCACAGTCGCCTCGGCGAACCTCGTGAGGTCACCAGTAAGTAACTTTCACTTGCCGGAGGGCAGACGGTAATAACACACACGCAGCCTCCCCCGAAAACAAGCCTCCAACAAGAAAAAAATAATATATCAAAATATCTAAAACAACAAGGATGCCTTGCAAACTATAAATTACACCACCCATGCCTTTAAACTAAGTAACGTGAACGACGAAGCCCGACAACGTCTTTCAAGTGACAAGGAGTAAAGAAGGAAATAATTAAATGTGGTGTACGAATACTCATTGCCCACCAACTATATACTACCTACTAGTGCTAATCCATGTATTGCCAGACATAAAATATCTTTACATTAAAATAAACATAGTGTCAGGATAATACTAATAATAAGTATTGAAGTAACTGAAGCGTGTACACAAACAAAACTGTATAATTCTCATCATAAACGTTCCTTGAAATTCTACCATCACATATATAATCCTTTAATATTATCATAATATAGTTACCAAAAATAACAAGTCAACTCGAAAAAACCAAAACAACCCCTACAGGCATATTGCAACCTACATCGAAACGATCATAAGACTCAAACCCAGACACTTCATAAACCCACAGAGATGGTCAGGAGAAATTACATTTCATATACTACAGATGCTGTACTAAAAAGACACATGTATGCCAATAAGAACAGGTGTAACCGCCATAACTGAAAGTATTATATAAAAGAAACAATACAATAAATATCACAGCCTCAAAAAACATAAGACAGGAGAATGAACCAAAAGAGAAATTTCAAAAGTCTAAACTGAACAGAAAATTAGGTAAATATTGACGTATACACATGAGAGTACAATTAAGTATAAATATATATTTAAAAAAATACACTACCTAGCGTAAAAAAAAAACGCATTCAGAAAGATCAGACATCGCTTCCCCAACACAAAATGTTCGATGGTAATAGTCACAATCCCTAATAACATACATGTGAAATAGAAAGAGTTAAAGACACAGACTTTAAAAAGAGAATCACTCGTTAAAGACGTGTAAAAGTTAAAGGACTAAGCTAAATGAATATAATGAAGCGTGCGACAAAACACGTTTCCTATACTAAATGTCACATCCCAAATAAATTAAATTCATTATTTAAAAGAAAAAGGTTATTTTTTTGTTCACCTAACCGAAATCTAAGTTTAAAAACCCATATAGAAGAGAGATTCCGCATTATAATTAAGTATATTGAAAGGAATTGCGAACTCTTGTTCGCACAAATCATTTTAATTATGTATGTTCGCACACAAGTTGAGAAAAAAATGGATTAGTGTAAGAAATTTGATGTTTGCTCAAGTGCTATGTAGTGACAAGAAACGATAAATACGGAATTATGTATATTTAGATACCAACCATACAATTATAACAATTTAAATACGAAACATATAAAAAAATCCTCGGGTATGTCGTATATATAGAACCATACTGTCACCACTAGTTGCCTGTACACATAATGAAGTAATAATAATAAAACATCCAGTGGTTACAAACATAAATATTACAAAAATATGCACTTAACAATGACTTAGGTTATCCAGAAGCATATAGATATAAATATACAATTAAAAAGCAAACCAAATTACCAATAAAATGGAATCACTTCAAAAAAGTAAACAAAGTTCAGACATTTCAAACACAGAAAGGTGAAAAAAAACGCAAATAGATCAGTAAGATGAAGCTTCAAAGACCAATTCCCTCGCGGATGAAGGATGATAATCATTGCAGTAGCACACATTGTCCCACATATGTATCGAAACACAAGGTTAGATCGTAACACACACACACACACACACACACACACACGACTTCCAGGATGTTTCCACCATCATGTTTGGAACCTTTATACTTATTTTAAATCTAAATTTACATTGATTAACAACGAGAACTGTAATATATAAACAACAGCACCGATAGTAGCTAAACACAACACACTTAATAGAATATTCTCCATCACTTTCACAAACCCATATAAAGACCTTAAACTCTGCCGGCCACCGCAGCCCAGCACGAGTTGCCAGACGTGTCCTTCACAGACAGAAGGGGTTGCCATTGCGCAACCAATATGTAATTATTGTAAAAGACGCATCTAAAAAAAATCAAACATGTACGTTAAACCAGGCTAGCAATCTCATAGTTTAAGTGAAAACAGGCCGGAAGACAACATAGTAACATAACATTAGCTATTCCTAAACCTTAAATACATACAATGTAAGAAATCGCACTAGCCAACTTAACACTCATATTCCACAAAACATAAGTTCACCGAGATACAATGACACACGAATATATGCATGAATGATAGATAAATACTATACAAGACACAAAGTACAAAACATATTTATCAAAGTACCCTTTCAATACTAACCCAATGAAGCAGAAAATTCCATTACATACCAAGCATTGTATATGAAAGTAAGCATATATCACAATTGAACTAGAAAAAATAAATATAAAAAAAAGCTAGCGAACACACAGACAAATATTCATCATAGCACCATTGGGTGGAAAGAAGATAGTACCATCAATTTCATCTCTACAGCCACATGCATTAAGAATATATATATATATATATTTATTAAGCTCACAGGAATCTTTTAGTGTATAATCGTTGTGTAGCAAAATTAGGAGGGTAAAATTACAATGTATTTAAAAAATAAATCTAATTACAACTATTAAAAAGTATGTGAGCTAACTCACAATTGTAAAACCATTAATGAAAAACCTACAAAACCTCTCTCTTCATATCTCTCCCTCTTTCTCTCTCTCTTTCTCTCTCTCTCTTTCTCTCTCTCTCTCTCTTTATCTCTCTTATTCGCTCTATATACTGGTTGCGAAATTCCACGATTGATACAATTAACTTAGAGATAACCCCCACACCGATGCATTGTAACGTCAACTACATTCCGCTTTTGAGAGGGAAACGAGAGCAACTCGAGAACACTCGCAGGCTCACAGCAACGTCCGCCACATTTACACACAGAACTAACCACTCGTACCCACCGGATGGGATACGAACCCCGAGCAAAAGGCAAATACCTCCGCTTAAACACAATAACAAGTGATCTAAATATAGAACGATAGTGCTAACGCGAGCAAACACATTGGTTAAAAACTTTTTAGAGTAATGGAAGCAATACGCTCTTCAATTCTGTGTGTTAACTCTGGAAAATCATTACGTAGCGGCGGCAATATTTTACAACATCTTTTATAAAGAACCCTAAAGGAAAAAAATCTCAAAGTAAACGATGAAAACAAAAAAAAAAAACGTAGTATTTGTCGGTCGATGGTAGTGAAATAATGTGAGATAAACCATTAAAATAATGTTAAATAAATATATTAATATTTACTATAAAATAAATCCACGTATAACCATAAGTTTTTGATAATAAATCAACAAATCAACATAGATTTAAATTAATTAAAAAGTTTTAATAATAAATTCTTAAATAAATTTATTTCCTTTAACAAAATAACATATAGGTTTCAATTAATTAAAAAAAATAGTTTAATGCGAATTTCACCAACGTTTCGGTCGACATTGCAGTCGCCATCATCAGGAAGCAATTATCTACAAAGTAGTTGTAATAATAAATTCTTAAAACAAATTTATTTCCTTTAAAAAATTAACATATAGGGTTCAATTAATTAAAAAAAATAGTTTAATAATAAATTTTAAAATCTATTCATTTTTTTTATTATAAAAGGACTCTGCTTTTAACCATTAGTTTCTGATAATTTTCAACAAATAAACATAAATGTATAGATAAACATAAATTTAATTATTAAAAAAATTAATTCATAACAATATTCTTTTTTATGTGTGCTTATTTGCTATTTTTTTATTACCTCGGTAACATACGTAATTTGTTTCTAACGATCGTGCCGCAGCTAATTACTGAACGCTACGTGTTGACTGTAGGGGTCCTAACTATGCTTATTCATGCTATCGCTATGGCATATGTTATCTGGTCCAGTACTATTAAATGGTGATCTACGGTTTTTTAACTATGCTTATTTTTATGTATTTACAATATTATAAATTTTAACTATGCTTATTACTTCAAGCGTTTTTTACGTTACGTTTCTCGCTCTCCTCTGTGACATTAAAGATGGCGGTGTGTATATGTGGCACTCCATTTAGTCTTAGCCAGTATGGCGGGGGTTTTTAAGCATGGCTGCAAATGGTTTAGGCATTGCTAGTATGGTTGGGGTTTCTTTTAGGCATACTTGTGGGGGTGGGTGTTTTAAGCATACTAGGAGTGGGGGTGGCACCTATAGTTTATTTTTTTATTACCTCGGTTACATACGTCATTTGTTTCTGACGATATTGCCGCAGCTACATTTTATTTTTCATTACTGAACGCTACGTGTTAACTGCAGGGGTCCCTTAATACATTCCTGGTCGCACGAGCGGGGCTCTCAGCACGGCGTTTTTAATGCTTAACACATTGGCCGAGAGCCGATTACTACACATTGTTTGTATAATATTTATTTTTTACTTGACGTACAATAATAGTAACTATGCTTATTACTTAACTTTCTTTACATACTTTTAAGTTTTACCTATGCTTATAACACTAAAACATATTCGTGAGCGGGCCGCTCCCGCTTTGTAATATATTTTATAAGTTTACTTATCGTTAAATGCTGTCGGTTGTCTACACGGCGTACATAGGTGTTACTATTTTTTAGTATATCTTTTCGTCTGCGTTTTTATTTGTTACATATCGCCGGGGTGGGCGGGATGCGTTCCGGTGAGTTTTTATTTTATGTATGCTTATTTGCTATTTTTTTTTATTACCTCGGTAACTTATGTCAATCGTGCCGCAGCTAATTACTTAACGCTACGTGTTAACTGCAGGGGTCCTAACTTTGCTATCCTAATATTATATAATTTAATTATGCTTATTACTTAAAGCATTTTTTTAAAGACATTATTATGCTTATAATATGATGTGGGGATTATAATTGCGCAGTTTACGAGTGACGCTCCAGCAGGCAACATCTCGCTCTCTCTGCGCGGGATTTTGAGGTTATGTTTCTTTAGTCATAGCTAATATGGCGGCTTTAAGCATACTGCAACATGGCGGGTTGTTTTCTTCGAGATTTCATAAACATGACGGTATTTTTTTTAACTTTAAATATAGCGTTATTTTATTTCTTTTCGTAATTTAAATATGGCGATTAAGCATACTTGTAGTGGAGGGGTTTAGTCATAGCTAATATAGGGGTGGGGTTTTATAGACATATCTTTTTTTCGAAATTTGGTGGTTGGGAATTAAACATTGCGATTAAGCATACTTGTAGTTGGGGGTTGGAGGGGTTTTAACTATGCTTATTTTACTCGACGTAATAGTAACTATGCTTATTACTTGGCGTGTTGCACACACACAGTGTTGTTTTTAAAGACATTGTTATGCTTATATTATGATGTGTGGGGTTATAATTGCGCAGTTTACGAGTGACGCTCCAGCAGGCAACATCTCGCTCTCTCTGCGCGGGATTTTGAGGTTATGTTTCTTTAGTCATAGCTGGTATGGCGGGGCTTTTAAGCATGGTGGTTGTTTTCGAAAGTTAACCGTTTAGGCATAGCTAGTATGACTGTATTATTTAAGCATAGCGTTATTTTATTTATTTTCGTAATTTAAATATGGCGATTAAGCATACTCGTAGTGGAGGGTTTTAGTCATAGCTACTATAGGGGTGGGGTTTTATAGACATAGCTAGAATGACTGTATTATTTAAGCATAGCGGTGTTTTATTTATTTTCGAAATTTAAGCATAGCTTCTTTTAAGCATATTTAAATATGGCGGTTGTGGAGTGGTGGGGGTTTATAGTTATATTATTTGCATTTAAACATGGCGTCAATTGTTTTAAGCATACAACATGGCGGCGGTTGTGGAGTGGTGGGGTCTATAGGCATATTTTTAATATTTAAACATGGCGGCGGTTGTGGAGTGGTGGGGTTTATAGGCATACTTTTTTAAAATATGGCGGTTAGGCATAATGGCGGTTGTGGGGTGGGGGTTTATAGACATATATTTTTTTCGTAATTTAAGCATTTTTTTTTCGGAATTTTAAAGACATATCTTCTTTTAGGCATAGCTTCTTTGAAGCATATGTTCGTTATTTAATTCCCCATACTTCATCAGGTTCCCTGGTCTAGTGGTCAAGGCGCACGCCTCGTAACCACGATGTTGGTGCGTCCCCGGGATCGAATCCACCCAGTGCCCAGGTTTTTTTGTATACAATTCCCACATTCGGAGCGACGGTGGCGCGCTCCGGTAACTAAAGGCTGAACTAAGATGGCGGCCTACCGGCGCGCCCTGGTAACCAATGTCAACAACAATGGCGGCGCCCATGAAACAAGATGGCGGCGCCCATGGGGGTACTGGGGCCGGTGTTTACATTTCTATGTTTCCATCGGTCACAGTATCCCTACGCTCTCCCTACTACAGCACATAAATAAATCTGTATTTTATTACAAGTGAGCAAATTTGAACTCTACTGACGAGTGTATTCTGTGCAGTATACAGTAAAACGCCACAGACCTTCTCGAAACTCACGCAGTAGGCTGGCATGCGTTGCTATTTTTGTCTCTGTCGCGCTTTGTTTCTAGTCGTATGGTTGAGCACTTTTATGTTCACATTACTGAAATGTATTGTATGTTAATTATTCAGTAAAATACTAAATATTAACATCATTAAAAAAAATTTACTGTTAATTGTAAGTTTTACTGTACATAATTTTTTAGATATTTAAGTTTAAATTAATGTTTCCTTTTTTGTTTCCCATTTTCGGATCTTTTGCGGATTATTCGCGATTTTCACTATCCGCGGTGGCCCAGCCGCTTAATTTCGCGGATGATCGGGAGTGTACTGTACAGTTTGGACAGCCCTTGTGATGTCACTTCCCACGTTAAGGACGTATAGCATATGTAAATGTGGCGCGGGTGGTTTTAATAAATATATAAAATAAATTAAAATGGAATAATTTTAAAATTATTAAAGGGGAATATGAAAGGTGGGTACGATAATATTTCTTGGGGGAACATTATCTCTTTAAACACTTGCTTGGCGTAAACATGTAAGAGGTATTTATACCTTATAATTTAACATAATGGTTCAGCATCCAGTACAGAATGTCTGGTGTAAGATAATATCAATGACGTTACTTAAAATTAATCATTAACACTAAGTTTCATAAACTAACAAAATGAACTTACAAGATGTTTCACGGCAGTCTTCCAGTTACGTGTTCACAGACAGTAGCTAAAATTAGGACACCTGGAATTTATTCGTCGTTAATCAATTAGAATCATCCTAATGACCAACGTAAAAAAGAGAGAGAGTATCAAAACTTTTTCCATCAGAAAGCCTTGCTAACTTTTAAGTTAGCTAATGAACTAACCATAGCCTAGAGAGACTACTTAGACAAGTGATCGTAGATATCATTTAAACCTCGAATTTATTTTTCAAAACCTACCTATGAATGGAGACCTGCAGAATCCACATTTTTATTTTAATATTAATTGTTTTATATATGCAATCGATAGATTTTGAAGAGAACTGACAGTTGAAATCCAAACGAATGTCGTAGCTTCTCCGAGTCCAAAACTTATACCAAATGGAAATCTCTAAACGCAGCAAAATGACCTCAAAATGGCGGCGCTTCCCATCTCAACCGCGCGCGATGCGTCACAGTCCTCACTTAGCGTAACGAATCCAGTGGTGTAATTAAATATTGGATGGAGATGATAGATATGTACTTAGCTGCAACACCAAACTGTATCCCCCGATTTTGTTATCATTCGTTTTTGACGTGACAACGTCTAATAAATCGATGAACGCCGGCTGCACGCACGAAAAAGTGTCCCGTTACGCACATTGTCCCGTTTCGCTGTGTTCCGTTACACTCATTGTACGCTTGCGCCGCATCTATCTCTCTTCCACTCGATTTGAACAACCATCGAGCTGACTTTTTCGAGGCACATTAAACTTGAAACACTCCCATTCGTTTCCTACTTTTCCTATCATCGTCCTATCCTTAACAGAATAACACAGATTGGGAGAAGTTAAATAGAAAACATGTATAAAAGTTATAGTTAAAATAATCTCTGCGTTAAAGTAATAAACATATTTAAATTAATGATTGCAAATAAAAGTAAATTTATCAATTAAATTGTAGATTTCATTTCACTCCTTCTTTGTATCCATACAAAATAGTGATAATTCAATAAAAATGGTTCAATTTTATTCATAAAAGCATGCAATCATTTCATAAATGTTTTGTTATGACTTTGTCGCGATAAACTATCGTCCGTAAACCGACTTTACAGACAACCAATTTTTTTTTTTTAATTGCCTCCCACTGTGGGGAAAAAAAATTTTAAAGACGTATTCACGTAAAAAAAAAAAAAAGAAGGAGCGCGATGGCGTACTCGCGATGTTCGGCAGCCGGCCCACTGCGGTTTCCAGGGCCTCGCCATCTGCCGGCGTCAGCCGGGCCCGGGACACGCAGGCACGCCGCACCCCTCCGCGCCGCCTCGTCCGTCACCGCCGTCTCGCACGTAGCGGACGACCATACCCGGTGGCCGACAGAGTCGTCGAGGAGGGGGGGGGGGCGGTATCCCCTGGAGGTTTGCCCGGGAGCGAGCAGGGGTCGTCGACCTCTGGCGGGGAGGACGGCCGAGAACGACCTTCCAGAAGACCTCACACCCCCCACCCCCCTTCCACTCCCCCCCCCCCCCACACACACACACCCACCGGTGGTCGCGCGAGACGGGCAGTTCAAGGCCACCGGCAGAAATATAAAACAGACAGTAAGTACATTGCAACTTTTGTGTGAATGAAACAAATATTCATGTAAAATAGAGACATTTTAAATTTTTGTACAATTGCATGATAACAACTGAATCACTACAAAATAGTGTTCCCAGTAATACTGGGGTGGTTCAGATTCTTAACTGGGCGATTATGTTTTGTGTTGTCCCAGTACCTCCAATAGTTAGGTATTTGTTTACCGTTCCCTGAATAGCTTTAAATTATTAACTGCGCACATTAATAAGCATAATAAAAGTAAATAAAACCTTTTACTGACTATTCGATTAATTTTTACATTTTTTTGGAAAAAATGATGCTTGAATGAAACATAAATAAAATTATATAATTATGCGCCCATTTTCGTGAGAAATATTCGGTATTTTCTCGGAAAACGTAGGTATTTCATATATTCCAAAACTAAACCATAGCCACGTGTTGCCTAAAGTTACAATATTTTTCTTTTAATTGTGGTGTTAAAAACTCTAATTTCTTGGCAACTCGTTTCCAAAGGAATATTTTGTAAATATTTTTCTTTTCTTTTGTAACGATAAACACAAAGCTCAGGAATGCGGCTCGCAGAGGTCAACAGCAGGAATCCAAACAGAAAAAAATAATAATAATGGATTGTGGCTGTGTCATGGACACGGCCGTGTGTTGTACGTGAATACGTGTACGTAACAGGTAATATTTTCTATACAAAATATAAAATACGCTATTTTATGTATGTCATTACCACTTTTTATCTATTTTCACACCATATATAGTCACTGTAACTACTTCACACTGATGTTTTATACATGCAATCGATATATTTTGACGAGAGCTGACGATTGAAACTCAAACGAACGTCGTAGCTTCTCCGAGTCAAAAGTTATATACTAAATGGAAATCTCGAAACGCAGCAAAAATGACCTCAAAATTGCGGCGCTTCCCCCCTCCTCCGCGAGCGTTGCGTCACAGTCCTCAGTTGGCGTAACGAATTCTTTGATCCTTTAGCTATCCTGTGGTGTAATTAAATTTCGGATGGAGATGATAGATATGTAGCTGCAACACCAAACTGTATCATTATCATTCGTTTTTCGAATTGCCTCCCACTATGGAAGCAATTTTAAAGACGTATTCACGTGAATGATAATCAGAACGAGAAGCGGCTGTGGTGCGGTGACGGATTACAGAGCGTGGCCGAACGACAGGCACTTGCGCGCGAGTTAGAGCCCGTCTACAATAGTCCGAACCTGTGCGTGGTCCGTGTCCTTATCCGAATGTGAGTGACGCCACACTGTCTCGCCGAAAACTGCCATGTCCACAATTGCGATGTCCGATGTCCGAACGTATTGATTTCTAAAGTTGTCACCAGAGCGCAGTAAATGTGCCAAACCAAATGTTTTTGTTTATTGTTCTGATGCTTTGTAGTTTGAGATTGAACTTATGAAAGTTATGTAAGTTATGTAAGTTATAAGTAACTAACAAAACCTTCCATTTCCTTCAATAACAAAAAACAAAACACCACGATTTCAAACGGGAACCGGAAATTCAAATGTCTTGAGTGTTCTGTTATTTTTTCTGTGTCCGAAGTACACAGGTTGGGACAAAAAATTCAAATTGACGAATGTCTTCGGACCAGGGTAGGTTCGGACCTTCTGCCCACTTGACCCATGACGTCAGAGGGTCACGTGGACCAATCAGCGACGAGTGTCCTTCGGACACAGTTTAGGACATTGCTATTGTAGACGGGCCATTACGCGCACCCAGGTCCGTTCGCCCGCGCCGCGGGTAAGACCGGAGGCGTCGATGAGCCCCACCCCCCCCCCTCTCCGTGCGCGATATCACATGCAGGCCGCGCCGTCGGAGAGGTGGAGGGGAGGGGTCGAGTAAGGAAGGTAGAGAGGAGGGGGGAGCGGGGTGTCCTCTCGTCGTAAGTCACGGGGGGAGACCCGGAGGACGCAAACCCTTTTAACGCATGGTCACGCGCGCGCCCGTGCGCGGAATGGCCGACGCCGAAAGAGGTACGGTCTCGAGGAAGACTTCCCACGGTGACCCCCTCCCCCTCCTCCCTCATCCTCCGACAACACCGCCTGGGTGGCGGGCGAAGGTATCGCCACGTAACCAAGTATACGCCACGTCGTAAAACAGCCGCAACTCAGAACATTATTAAAAGGAAAAAAAAAGGTATCCCAGTTCATCCCTTGGTCCTGTAGTCATTGATCCCGTGGTACAAGATGCTTGCTGTTACACAATTTAGAACGTCCAAATATCTTGTGACATAAAAACGAATTATGAGTAGAGACCGGAAAAATTTCGCGAATTCATTTCGCGATAGGCTAAAATACAAATCGTTATACCTCAGTGCTGCCTCTGCTATTGGTTCACAACTCACCTGGATGACTCTGGGCCAATGTGAAACACCCGACCAAAGCTTTATCGAATCACAGGCTGCTACGCTGGAACGTCTCACAAGACAGCAGCCAATGAGTGGGTGGCATTTTACCGAGTGTACGTACAACTATGGAGTTCATCCTGCAAGTCACTGAACCCGCGAATTTTTCCGGTCCCTACGAAAGCAAATATATATATATATATATATATATATATATATATATATATATATATATATATATATATATATATTACCAGATGACTTGACATAATTTGAGTTTTAGTTATGTTCAGGATGTTTCAACGTGCTAAATTATAACCGCAAGCGTCATGTACCACTGGATCAATGTATTCAGGATCATGCCATCAGGATCATGCCATCAGGATCAAGGGTTATACTTGGAGGTATGTTACGGAATAATTACCATAACAAAATCACGTAACTTATAATATGAGTAGGGACAGGCAATTTTTTCTTCTTCGCGAAAAGTGACCCGAAAGCCCATCAGACTGCAATTTGATGTGATTGCGTCAGCTGTCCCTTCCTTGCAATCGGGGAAACTTCTGCAAGAGCAGCCATTGGCCTTTATTAGACCCAGTCACTCAGGACGCTTATGCTTCCGCACTGAATTACTGTGGTTGGTGTTCTGACAGTAGACATGTAACTGATGGATGAAAATTCGCCTAATAATAAAACACAGACAACGCTACACAGAAAAAAAAATTTCTGTACTTTTACTAACGATTCCATTGAAAAACAGTTGCCAAAAATAGTTTTTAATAATTATTAGAAAGATAGAGTAACATTGTACAACATATGGATATGTTTTTTTAATATATAAAATACTTTTGTCGAGATAATACAGAGTATTTATTACGAAAATTAGTGCATAATTTTAAATTTTATTTGAGCTTTCAATCTGACATAATTATTTATACCATGGTAAAGATAATTAAATATTCAATAATTGGACTTTATTTTGTTATAATACGCTTACAAATGTGCTCAGTTAATACTGGAAAGCTATTCAGAGCACGGTTTACAATTAACTTTAACTATTGTAGGTACTAGAACATACAAAGCATAAATGTCCTGGTACGAACCCAAACACATTCTTTCTGCGAACACTATTTTGGGGTGATACAGTTGTTTTCATGTAAATTTGCAAATATATTTAGTTTTGCATTAGAAAAAAAATTACAGTGTACTGTCGGTTTCCGTTTCTGTAAAGTTTCGTTGTAAACAGGGTTAACACGCACATGTAGGAGGGGGAAAGGAGTGTTTTTTGGAAGTGGCCTGACTCTTTGAAGGTTGCATTTATAATCGTAAATTTTTTAGACAATATTTTTCTATCGACAAATATTTGTGAATAATTTGTAAACTACGTCTATCGTTAATTTAGAGAAATAATTTGTAACATTTTAATTGGCCACCAACTATGGCTACACTAATAAATAGTTTTGTAGGCAGTAACATTATGTCAATGTACAATTTTTTTGTACTTGTATTAGGATAATCCTTGGAGATTCAGTTGCCGATGATATCGCTTGTAAAATTGCAAGAAAGAGCTTTGTAGCATTTGCAATTGTATAAAGCTCTGCCTTGCAGTTTTACAAGTTATATTTTTGGCAACTGAGTTCCGAGTATTTTTCTTGTAAAAAGTACAAGTATTTTTACAGTGAGTATCCATTTAAAATTTTATTATTTAGTCTTAGATATGCAAAGTCCAATCACCAGTGTTCAATAAACATTGTTTTGAAGCACTTTTTTAATCTAACTTATGCTACGTTTTTCATAACCGTAACAAATGCATTTCAATTGTAACAATGAAACCATAGTTAAAACGCCTTTTTACAAACAACAAATCAAACGGGATGTTAAGATTGTGTTCTAGTCATATTGCACATAAAAACTTAGAATTATTCACGGAAAATTAACCAAGTTCCAATAATTTTATTAACTTTTTCTAACTATCTGTTAACCTTTCTCTAAGTGCATAATATATTTTAACGTAATTTATTTTGATTTCAGTTTGCACGTATGACTATTTCAAATTAGTTAGCGGTATATTGGGGTCTTTATACTTGCAATGTTACATCGTTTATTAGAATAACATGCTAAGTTTACTTATATGAAGGATAAATTACTCAGAGCTGATGATAAGCATTTGTATTACACAGACCGTTCAAACGACTTATGTTTATATTCCTACAAAGTTTGACTGTATAAACATTAACATATTTAGTTTAGGGCATAACACGTTTTACTTACATATATATTAATTAATAGCTATACATACACTTTATTACTATATTTAATAACGTCTTGTGGCTATATCGCTTTGTACTTCCTATTTATTGCCTACACAAATACTATAACCGATTTTATTTATTAATGAATGTATACTAGCTGGGCTAGCACTAAAGACTCGTATGTGCGTCTTTTTAACAAATGGGAATAGCATGTTTTGTCTCTGGTGTTGTGCCGTTCGTTCGCGAGGCCTTATGTGGGTTGTAGTGTATTTTTCGGTTGCTTAATAACATATTTTGATTATGTAGGTATTTATGGTTATTGATATTTATTTGTGTTGTCATTTATCGGGCCGTGTCATTTGGTGTGTTGGAGAGTGTGGTATTTGTTCTCGTAGATATGTTTTGGTTTATTGTGATTTAATTATGGGTTGTGTTTAGCCTAGTGGTATTTGGGGGTCCGTCCTTATTTATTTCCTCAATGTGTAACTGAATTAGTATTTTTATTACCTTTCTTGCTTTTGCTGTCGATTGTTTTAAATTGTTTTTCTCGCGGTTCCGCGTTTTTATTTTTTCCTATTTACGTATTAAGATGTCTTTTTACTCTTTGCATCATGGTGTCTCATTAAGCGAGTATTATTTCGTGGGAGTTTACACTGCATTGCGCTGTATTGCGTTTGTGAGTGTATTTTGATTGTTTCTGTTATGTTTTAAATGTTTTTTTTTTGTTATTTATGGTAATTTTTTTGTCACATGCATTCGGCGGTTTCATGTATCTCTGGGCTGTACGTTTTTTTAATTGTGTTCCACGCTTAGGCGTGTTCCGTGAAATCTGCTGCAAACTACTATAGCACACAGCGGGCCAGGGTCGACAAACAAAACTTTCTTTTCGTCGCATCGGAAATTTGAAAACAGTTTGAGGAGTGCGTCTACGGACTACAGACGTGCGCTCCCGCTTTGTAATATATTTTATAAATTTACTTATCGTTATTCGCTGTCGGTTGTCTACACGGCGTACATAGGTGTTACTATTTTTAATATCTCTTTTCGTCTGCGTTTTTATTTTTAATTACACGTCGCCGTGTTGGAGTGGGTGCATTCCGGTGAGTTTTTCCTTTATGTATGCTTATTTGCGGTGCGCGAACAGGCTTACAGCTCCCCTACACGGTCGTTTGTTCAACGTTTATTTATATTTATTTGTTACAAGTCGCCGGGGTGGGCGGGATGCGTTCCGGTGAGTTTTTTTTTTTATGTGTGCTTATTTGCTATTTTTTTATTACCTCGGTAACATACGTAATTTGTTTCTAACGATCGTGCCGCAGCTAATTACTGAACGCTACGTGTTGACTGTAGGGGTCCTAACTATGCTTATTCATGCTATCGCTATGGCATATGTTATCTGGTCCAGTACTATTAAATGGTGATCTACGGTTTTTTAACTATGCTTATTTTTATGTATTTACAATATTATAAATTTTAACTATGCTTATTACTTCAAGCGTTTTTTACGTTACGTTTCTCGCTCTCCTCTGTGACATTAAAGATGGCGGTGTGTATATGTGGCACTCCATTTAGTCTTAGCCAGTATGGCGGGGGTTTTTAAGCATGGCTGCAAATGGTTTAGGCATTGCTAGTATGGTTGGGGTTTCTTTTAGGCATACTTGTGGGGGTGGGTGTTTTAAGCATACTAGGAGTGGGGGTGGCACCTATAGTTTATTTTTTTATTACCTCGGTTACATACGTCATTTGTTTCTGACGATATTGCCGCAGCTACATTTTATTTTTCATTACTGAACGCTACGTGTTAACTGCAGGGGTCCCTTAATACATTCCTGGTCGCACGAGCGGGGCTCTCAGCACGGCGTTTTTAATGCTTAACACATTGGCCGAGAGCCGATTACTACACATTGTTTGTATAATATTTATTTTTTACTTGACGTACAATAATAGTAACTATGCTTATTACTTAACTTTCTTTACATACTTTTAAGTTTTACCTATGCTTATAACACTAAAACATATTCGTGAGCGGGCCGCTCCCGCTTTGTAATATATTTTATAAGTTTACTTATCGTTAAATGCTGTCGGTTGTCTACACGGCGTACATAGGTGTTACTATTTTTTAGTATATCTTTTCGTCTGCGTTTTTATTTGTTACATATCGCCGGGGTGGGCGGGATGCGTTCCGGTGAGTTTTTATTTTATGTATGCTTATTTGCTATTTTTTTTTATTACCTCGGTAACTTATGTCAATCGTGCCGCAGCTAATTACTTAACGCTACGTGTTAACTGCAGGGGTCCTAACTTTGCTATCCTAATATTATATAATTTAATTATGCTTATTACTTAAAGCATTTTTTTAAAGACATTATTATGCTTATAATATGATGTGGGGATTATAATTGCGCAGTTTACGAGTGACGCTCCAGCAGGCAACATCTCGCTCTCTCTGCGCGGGATTTTGAGGTTATGTTTCTTTAGTCATAGCTAATATGGCGGCTTTAAGCATACTGCAACATGGCGGGTTGTTTTCTTCGAGATTTCATAAACATGACGGTATTTTTTTTAACTTTAAATATAGCGTTATTTTATTTCTTTTCGTAATTTAAATATGGCGATTAAGCATACTTGTAGTGGAGGGGTTTAGTCATAGCTAATATAGGGGTGGGGTTTTATAGACATATCTTTTTTTCGAAATTTGGTGGTTGGGAATTAAACATTGCGATTAAGCATACTTGTAGTTGGGGGTTGGAGGGGTTTTAACTATGCTTATTTTACTCGACGTAATAGTAACTATGCTTATTACTTGGCGTGTTGCACACACACAGTGTTGTTTTTAAAGACATTGTTATGCTTATATTATGATGTGTGGGGTTATAATTGCGCAGTTTACGAGTGACGCTCCAGCAGGCAACATCTCGCTCTCTCTGCGCGGGATTTTGAGGTTATGTTTCTTTAGTCATAGCTGGTATGGCGGGGCTTTTAAGCATGGTGGTTGTTTTCGAAAGTTAACCGTTTAGGCATAGCTAGTATGACTGTATTATTTAAGCATAGCGTTATTTTATTTATTTTCGTAATTTAAATATGGCGATTAAGCATACTCGTAGTGGAGGGTTTTAGTCATAGCTACTATAGGGGTGGGGTTTTATAGACATAGCTAGAATGACTGTATTATTTAAGCATAGCGGTGTTTTATTTATTTTCGAAATTTAAGCATAGCTTCTTTTAAGCATATTTAAATATGGCGGTTGTGGAGTGGTGGGGGTTTATAGTTATATTATTTGCATTTAAACATGGCGTCAATTGTTTTAAGCATACAACATGGCGGCGGTTGTGGAGTGGTGGGGTCTATAGGCATATTTTTAATATTTAAACATGGCGGCGGTTGTGGAGTGGTGGGGTTTATAGGCATACTTTTTTAAAATATGGCGGTTAGGCATAATGGCGGTTGTGGGGTGGGGGTTTATAGACATATATTTTTTTCGTAATTTAAGCATTTTTTTTTCGGAATTTTAAAGACATATCTTCTTTTAGGCATAGCTTCTTTGAAGCATATGTTCGTTATTTAATTCCCCATACTTCATCAGGTTCCCTGGTCTAGTGGTCAAGGCGCACGCCTCGTAACCACGATGTTGGTGCGTCCCCGGGATCGAATCCACCCAGTGCCCAGGTTTTTTTGTATACAATTCCCACATTCGGAGCGACGGTGGCGCGCTCCGGTAACTAAAGGCTGAACTAAGATGGCGGCCTACCGGCGCGCCCTGGTAACCAATGTCAACAACAATGGCGGCGCCCATGAAACAAGATGGCGGCGCCCATGGGGGTACTGGGGCCGGTGTTTACATTTCTATGTTTACATCGGTCACAGTATCCCTACGCTCTCCCTACTTGCTGTATTTTTTCGTAGCATGCGCGGATAATAGGGAATTTACTGTATGCATGAATGGAAATAAAGGAATCTGTATACTTCCCGCGTACTTCCAGCAAAAGAATCGTCATTTTAAAAAACATGTTTGTAAGTTACAGTTATTATGATGCATAAGTAACTTTCAGTTAATATTTTCTAGCATTAATAAATTGAATGTAAAAAATTAATATTATAACATGTTTATAACGAAGTTTCTACTGTAACACGGAGAACAAAAGCAGAATCGTAAAGTGAATCGCTGTAAATTCGTTTGTCACCATGAAGTGTTAAAAATTACTAATTTAACTTTAAAAAAACATATGTTTTTTTTTTTTCAATAAATGAATTTGTTGAAAAAAATACAATGAAACCACCTTTTCGGCTTGTTCGTACCGATCGAAGAGGCCGATATTTTTAACCCATCCGGATTCGTCAAGTACACCACAAAGGCACGTGAAGTACGCAAGGTCGCAAGTACGCATCTCCGTACTTGAATTTGGACACAGCAGCCTTATTTGCCAGTTTTGCCATAATTCATTACCAATTACCAGTATTTACTCAACCTGGCTAAGCGAAATTTAAAAAAAAATCCTACGACAATTCCGTGTACAGCAAATAATATACATATATTTTACGTTAATTGACGTAGTTAAAGAGAAAACAAAATAAATGATCATAGAGACATTTTTTTTTCATTTTCAACAGAACTAACGTTCCTTCAAAGTATGTATATATATATATATATATATATATATATATATATAAATGAACTATGTAATTCCAGCGCAAGATGTAATTCACGTAGCAGAACTTGTCAGTTTTTTTATATTTCAACCAATGAATATTTGACCAATAAACAATCTACGTATCTTCAGTAAAACATGCTGTGCTAATCTTGTAAAAAGAAGGTGGACTCATAAACTTATTTTTAAGAAGGTGTGTGAGGGATATATGGGAAAACCCTGGGATTTGAACACACCTGGCACAAGAATGTCGTTTTCGCTATCCGACAGCACTGCCCATTGGCCTGTTGGAAAATACTTCGTTGAAGAGGGGAGGGAACAAGCCGTCCAACCTAAGTCCTGGCTTATAAAGTACGCAAAATCGCAATAACGCAATAACACAAGATGCAAAGTGTTCATCAACCACATTTTAGAGTATCTACCGGTTTATGATGAACTACGCAAGACGCACTAACGAAACGCAAGTACTTCTCAACTTCAAGCTTCTGTTACGGCCATATTTGAAGAGAAGTGTTCCGAAAAAAATTTTTTTAAAAAAACTAAGAATTTGTGTTCATAGAACTCGATTTTCTTTTTATTATAATACATAATTTTGACATTTGTTAAACTTTCACAAAGTAAAAGAAAATAACATATTTAATTCAAAATTGTTTATTTTTATTTTTCTTTTCATAATAAAAAATAATTATAGAAATAATTCCGGGGTAAAAATTTGTTTTCTGCAGTTATTCAATTTTTAATTGAAAGGTAGTTGACGTCTTGCCGACTTGCGTGCTTTTTTGAACGAATGTGACTTCCTTTGAGTTTGGTTGTTGCGTGTTTTGCGCTGTTGCGTCTTCAAGAGTTCCTCGCGCGTGGTTCACAAACCCGGGGCCTAACTGTACCTCGAAGGCGACACCCCAAGGTCACGCGGGCAAGGCCGCTTCCTCTAACAGTGACCATTACCCCGCACCGTTACCGTGGCAACCGACAGACCCGCATGTTTGGCACGGCATCGCAGCCGCGGCGCGCGCCCGAATCAACAAACACTAGCGGTACTTCCGACACCCCGCTACTTCCCCCCGGTAGAATTGCGATGGGAAGCCTACAACTCACGTAGTTTCGGTTCCCTGCAAGAATTTCCGAAGATTTCCGAAGTTTTGCGTTTTGGTATTAACGCCACTTCAGCCGCTAAATCAGAAGTTTCCAATGAAAACAAGCATGTTGTGACTGACCTAACCTAACCTAACCCTTCGATTTTTTTTTAATTTCAATTTTTGAGAGAAATCCGAAGTTGCACGAACGTGGTAGGGAACCGAAACTACGTGAGTTGTAGGCTTCCCAATTACGAGCGGCGGCTTCGAAACAGTGGTCATCATAAGAACGTCGGTGATTGCCCTGAGAAATAGCTGCACCGTTAGTCAATATTTAAGTGGTAGTCAGTGATTTCAGCTATCTTATCACAATCATTTCTTTATGTGTAGAGACCTGTAAAATTCGCGGATTCACTTCGCGATAGGATATAGTTCAAATACTTTTGACATTATTTTGCTTCAGTGATTGGGCCACAGTTTATCTGGAGGACCCTGGGACAATGAAAAATCTTTAACAGAAGAATTAGCGAATCACGATCATTCCAGTCGACAGGTGTTACGAGTCGGTAACCAATCAGCAGATGTAATTTGCACGAGTGCGTAGAGGATCATGGAGTCTATCCTTTAGGGATTTGAAATCGCGAATTTTACAGGTCTCTATTTATGTGCAAAAAAATTTTTTTCCCCGTACGTGGCTACGGTTATTTTTGCATATATAAAAACGTCTTTCGAGATAATACTGAGTATTTCTTACGATAATTTTCAAATAATATCTTGAACTTAAAATATTGGAGGTACTGGGGATAGCACAAAACATAAATTCCCGGCTAAGAATCTGAAACCAAGTATTACTGCGAACACTAGTTTGTAGTGATACAGTTGTTTTCATGTAAATGTACAGATTTACAAAAATGTGTAATCTGACATGAATATTTCTGTTTCATTTACAAAAATCCTATATGGTAATTGGTTCCACCTACCCCACCCACTCTCCCGAACAACAAAAAAAGGTGGGAACAACATGCACATACGTTAGAAGCTACACTTCTTTACAATGATTATATTCGTCATACTGAGAACCAACCAAGTGAAAAATATCATCAACGCCATGTATATTCTAACACAATTTTCTCAAATGATGCAATATCAGAAAACCTTAAGAAATCGCAGAAAATGTGTTCGCTGGTTTCTGTATACAAAAATAGTTACGAGTAGTTATAGGTATTGGTTCCATATTTAAAAAAAAAAATATGTACGATCATACGTTTTTCAATTTTTTTTTTTTTCAAATTTTTTCATGCGCATAAAAAACACGTGTTTTGTAGTATTCCTTGCGTTTAGAACGCAGCTGGACAAAAGCTTTTGCGCACTGGACTTCATTATGCTGAGTTTTTCCGTTACTTGACGCACGTGCATTTATATGCGTGATAAAACATAATCACCCTCAAAGCGCCTTCAGGGAGTCCCTATTCAGGGTGTATGTTTGTCAATGGGGCGGGATGATAAGTGTGACGTTCGCTGGTGTTTCAAGCGCGGTTTCGCCTCTAAGCGCAAGGCTGTGGACTGGCGTGCAGTATTCTCGTCGTGCACAGGACATCTAAGAGATATGAGTGGTAACCATAACAATACATGGCGGAGAAATGAAGATAAAAGTTTAATTAAGTCCCTTGATTGCTTTCAAGAACCTGGGGTATATCATGCCTAAAACTTATTCTAAAAACACGAGTAAACGTCGGTCAGGCGGCTGGATGCTGAATGTGGAGCCGTAGAGCTGACCGCCATCTTGGATTGTGACGTCACGGCCGCAATATTGAATCATATTTGACCCTGACCTTTCAAATTTTCCGAAATTTACCCAAATTTGGCGAAAATTGCTTAAAATTTCCATTTTTTAGGAAAATATTTTTCACTGAATCTCCAAAAAAAAATCTGAAAATTGTACAATTTCAATATTCAAAGGAAAATTTCTCATAAAAAGTTTAAAAAATTCTAAATTCAAAATGCCTCTAATTTTTTGTCATTAAAAGAACTAAATGTTCCCAAAGACACTTAAATTACTCATCTACCAGCCTCCAGGGAGC
Organism: Bacillus rossius redtenbacheri; assembly: GCF_032445375.1. Taxonomy (NCBI): domain Eukaryota; kingdom Metazoa; phylum Arthropoda; class Insecta; order Phasmatodea; family Bacillidae; genus Bacillus; species Bacillus rossius. Next base: position 15,028,846 of record NC_086341.1, on the reverse strand, counting down.
CTCTGCGGATTTGACCTTGACCCGGGCCGCCATATTGGATGACTTAACTACCTCTATCTTGGATTCCATCATCTTTAATATGAAATTATTTAATTTGAATTATGATGTTACGTCCGATTTTTTGTGTTTGGAACTTTTTCCATCTTGGATTCCACCATCTTGTTTTCTATAACTTTCCGCCATTTTTAGTTATTTTGTCACGTCCGCCATTTTGTTTTCTAGAACTTTCCGTCACTTTGGATTCCGCCATTTTGAATTACGAAATACATAAACAGAACTAATCATACGCCCTCAGGGATTTCTTGAACACTCTGATATCTTTAGCAGTTTTAAAAACGCATGGTTTCTTTTCGAGTGGAGCTCTCTCTGCCCCCCGTTTGTTTGCTCTGTTAAGCCTGGAAAAGGGGGGGGGGGGGGAGGGGGGCTTTAAGAATTATAACCTCAAAAAAATTCGTATCTTGCTTCACCACTAACAGTTGGGATTAAATGTAATGGGTTTGACGAAACAATCACACACCTCCGGACAGGAGGGCGGAGAGAGAGAGAGAGAGAGAGAAAGAGAGAGAGAGAGAGTATGGAGGTGTTTATCCCGTTGTCTCCCCAGCCGCTGAAGTTTTAACGGCCGTGCGGGGCATAGAAGCGCGCGTTGCAGTTAAACATCTCATGTGTGTGTGTATGTGTTTGTGTGGCGTGTGTTGGTGTGTGTGTGTGTGTGTGGCCCCTTATGTGTATGCTACCATCACGACATCCGATATAAACACGCAGTTGGAGAAGAAAAAACACACACGATCACGTCATGAATCCATCCGAGGTGTAGGTAAGGGGGAAAAAAAAGGGCAAAGAAAAAGATTTCTAATGTGCGGGCTGGCATGAAAAAATATATTTTTTTGTTTCTAAATTTAACGCGAGTGTAAAAGTTCACCTAGCTGTAAACCGCTGGAGAGTTATACCTCTGCATCTGCCCTTGAGGAGTGAAGATGCAATGGCAAAGAGGGTTGATGTATCCCGAATGATATAGTCCTAAAAAAAATAATTGGTTCCTGTCTTTTAGATACTGCAGCTATAAATGGTAGCGTGGGCCCTTAATTTGGAAAGAAACACGCGACTTGGGGGTGGAAAACAATAAAATGTTTTGTATCTGAAAACTATAAAGATTAGATTTTTTTTTACAATTTCCAACAGATACCTGAAATTGCTCCCCTTATTATTCGAGCAATAATTTTAATGGTCGGCTAGAATGTTTATTGGATCAATAATATTATACAACTTAAAATAAGCTCCAATTAAATTTGACCTTGTACCAATTCCTTAAGGGAAAAATTCATATAAATATTTTTATTTTAAAGTTTACATAAGAGTCCAAGGAAATAACGTTTCAATTTTTTTATGTGCCAGTTTTAAATGATTTTAAATGGGTCGTGTTTTTTCACGGGAAATAATTAATTTTGTTGCTACAATTTGTTGCAAAGCAGACAGAATGTAACAACGTGACAAAAAAATGCAGAAGGATAAATAAGGCGGTATACATATTTTATTTTGTGGGTTGGGTTGGGGCCAGTTAATTTGTGCGTAGTATTTGGTATACACAGTATGTACATTTTAAGGACAGATATAAAAACGCGAATATTTTATGCACTTTAGTTAAATACCGTACTCCTACCTAAAGTATTGTTTTATTTGTTGGAAGAATGTGGTCGAAATCTACATATAGACCTGTACTAGTGCTACCAATCAATTAATTTACTAGTCTTCCTTGTCATGTTAGAGATACAAGGGAATGTAGGATTCTTTCACTTTTTAACAAAGAAATGTGACCAAATATACGAAGAAATTATCGATACATATCCATTACTATTTTTTTAAATTGTATATATTATTATTTGATAGTACATTATAAAGTAATTTGGTTTTGGATTAAAAAGAAGTAATAAGCTGGAATATAGTAATCATAGGTGTTAGTAGGGGGAGACGGGCTAAGTGGTCACAGGAGCTAAGAGTAACGCCTGAACTTATTCCTCTCAATGATGTTAGTCCCTTTGAGAAGGTCTATCCTGTTAGCGTGTCATTTCTCCAAGTTAGTATCATATTTACCCAAAATTTTTGTTTCAAAAAATTCTGCGTAAATCTTATTTTTTCTCTTTAACTGTTAATAAATTATTTAAAAATTTAAGCATAAAATGTTTGAAATTTGAAGCCACTGAAAAAAAAGCTGACGTTTAACTCGGAAATATTGTAATTCAAATACATATTCTTGAGAGGTATAAAGATTACTTTTAAGCGACAAAAGGAATAACATACTTTGGACCTTTATTTAAATTTCTAACTTAAATTTCATGATAATTACAAAAATTATGTTAGTTTCACAAGGAAAACATGTGGGAAATCAATAGCATTTGTATGAAATTGTTTGCCTGTAAATTTAAACAATTGTTTTGAAACAGGTGTTCAGTGATAAAAAAATAATGCCTTTCTAACCAATAGAGTGATTTCATTAATTTTATAAATAATATATTGACACTCAAAAAATTGATTTTCACGAAACTTGGTTTCGTAAAAGCTCGAGTAATTTTTCATACGGGAAGATGATCTCTGGAGAGTTAAAAATAAAGAACAATTAAATAAGTATAAACTAGCCAGTACTGATATACAACTTATCAGTTTTTCTGGTTTTGTTATGTATCTGAAGGTTCCTGTTTTTTACAATTTCAGATAACATGAACGCACATCTTTTGGAATGATTTTAAATTATAGATTGTTTTATACAGAATGAGCCACAATTCCCCGAAAAAATTAGGCTGCAGGTTTATCACTAAAAAATAAGTTGGAACATGAAATGACTTCTGGTATAAATTGTTTCTCAAGGCTGCTATACGCCTTGGAATTTGGAACTGACAACTATTTTACTGTAAATACTTAATAAAGAAATTTTTTAAAGTGGGCACTGAGCGGCTGGATAATGTTTTATTGAAAAAAATTGTATAACCAGCTTGGAACTTGTTCGTGTCGTAGTATTATTTCTTTCGGGTAATTATAAGTAACAAAAGTCCGATGAATTTATAGAAAATGAAGGGGTAACACGGCTTATTTCAATTATATCATTTTAGTGGAGATTGTATAACTTTGTTTTTAAACATTTGCCAGACGCATAAAGTTTTTATTATTTTCAATAAAAAAAAAAGGTTGTTCATTTCTAACTTCAAATGCGTACACAAGACTTGGAAAGGACTTTAGACTATAAGTTCTATATACGACCCACCAAAGGTTTAAAACCATTAGTAGATTTAAGATTATGATATTTTTTATAAACTTCTAGCAGATATTATTAATTAATTTTAATAACCCGAATATTATAAATTATTAAACAACTACTTATTTCGTGTTGTAGTATTTATTTGTTTAAAAACACAGAATTTGTAGTCCTGGAAAACATTTGCTACAGTAGAAATTAAGTTTTTTGAAGGTTTTGAAATAATGTTGTATTTTTTTATTCATACAAGCCTGTTTTAAGTATAAAAAATATATCTCGTCAGAATACAATGCTCTGTGTTCAAAATCGCCATTAGTAAAAAAAATTACTTAAACTAATAGCAATTCAGAGAGTAAGTTATATGATAATATATTATGTTATTTTAAAACATTTGCTAAACAAACGTCAAAAGCTATTTGAAAGTAGTTATTAACCATATATTGTGGTTAAGAAACAATTAATATCACAATAGTATAGTACTATTAATATTAATACGTTAAATTTTCGAACAGTCTTTATCTTTTAATGGGACATGTAAGTTTGCGGCTAACTTTGTTCACGATGAACGTGAAGACAAGGTTTGTCGGTCGAATTCTGACTCTTTAGACTAAAATTTCGCTGAAATAACCATTCCAAACTTTAGTTTTAAGCTAAGCCAGCGAACAAACGAACAACAGAGCGACCGACGCAGGAAGTACAAATCGAAGAAGACGGGCAGGAGCAACACTTGCCCGATTCTTGTAAATATCGCACAGCTTAACATCCTCTCCCGATGCCGTTTCAGCTCGTGTTGTTTCCATGACAACGCTCGTTCCTGATGATTTAAGCTCCATGTCTCGCGCTGTATACACAGGAAGCATCAACTTATCTCGCGGGGGGGGGGGGGGGGGGGGAGAAACATCAACCTGTCAGCGTTCTTTGAAATTCTTCAACTTCGGGGGCGGTTAACGACTTAACAAAACTTGTTTGCGCACATCCTTAAAACCAGATTTATGGTGAGTCGACCCCCCACCCCCTTCCTCCGCCGCCCTTAAACACAGGGTTGAGACTTTCTGTACAACACAAAATTTTAATGGCAGGCGTAGGGCATTGTGTTGTGACGAGAGACAGTTTAAACAGCCGTAAATAGTTCGTTTCTAGTGCAATGATATATATATATATGTGTGTGGGTGTATTTGTGTGTGTGCTCGTGCACGCGCAATTAAGTGTGTGTATATGTATACATATGTACTTATAGTGTTTCAGTAAGTAAAAAGCATTTTCAGATTAAAATGACTCGTCATTTATTTTACTCACTTCCTCGACTGATTTAAAAATATATCCTGAAAAATATAATAGCCTCCTATTTTAAATTTCCTATTAACTACAGCTTGTTTCAATGTTTTTAATTTATATTTAATACAACAGTTTTTTGTACCTGGATTCTATATGAAATATCTAAGATTAAGCAACTTATGGATATTAAGTTAAAATTAGCTGGTAATTGAAAATATCTACTGGAAAAGAGTAACAGGTCTTCAAATATTTTATTAGATTTTAGCAAAAAAAAATTTGCAAGGACCAATGAAAGAACTTTTTGCTTATTTTAGTTTTTTTAATTAATTATTTTATACAATGAATAACGTATCGATGCAATTACACTCTGAAACAGTTTCCACGAAGTTTGTAAAGAAATAATGTTGGGTAGTAAAATGTAGTTTTTTGTTTTGTTAAGTTCCCAAAATCCTTGAAAATCATTTAATCGTAGGTGCATTAACGTAACTCACAAATACGCCAGTAGTTATTATAGTAAATTTAATATATAAACTATACATATGTATATTTATAAATAAACTTAAATCCGCGTGCATGAGCACACAACGAATAGACAATTTATAAAATATTTGTTATACTTACGTTCTAAAACGATTTCATTTACAAATTAAAAAAAAAAATGTTACGTTAACGTAAAAAATATTCATTGTCAATAATTACCTCTATAAAAATTTTTGTTTTGTCTAAAACTGCATGTGAATATGAATAGGAATATATATATATATATATATTACTTTATAGACTTATTTTTTTTGTTTAGCATTTAACCTTACAAATGCTAACAAAGTATAGAAAGATAATAAAAAAACTTATAATTGCTAAGTTAACCTAAATAAAAACTATAATTATGAATATGTAAAACAAATTTTAAAAAAAAATTGCAGTATTATATGAACTAAATAATAAAAATACTAACTAATAAAATAGCATATTTGTAGCATGTTAGTTTATAACATACTAAAAATAATTTGATTACCTAAAAGAAATTAAATAATTTAAATATTTTAACTGACAACCACGAGGTATATGTTAAGAAAAACTTTAAAAATTACCAAAATAGGTAGTCTTAACTTTAATAAAACAGGTCTTTTTTCTAGGTAAGCTACACCTTACACAGTATATAATAATCATTCACGTATATTACTGATACCAAAGCTTAACCTAAGCGTGAGGATTTAATGAAACAATATTCAGAATGTTTACCAAACGTCGTAAGTGAATCTTAAAACCGGATAAAAATTTTGTTTTCTTAAAATTTTATGCGCTGCAACTACAGAATGTTTCAAAAATAAATCTACCTACCTGGCAATGTAAATGTAAATAATTCCTCTTGTGCGACCCGCCAAGTCTGCGCAACGTTTCGCGTTGATTCAGCTGCGAGGCCTCAGCCAATATTTAAACACCTCTAAAAACAGTTCAGTGTACACAGTAACATTTTACAACTGCTGCGGTCCCTGCAGACATTAACGTTTTTCACCGACGCTCCTGAGAAACACTCACCGGGTGAGGTCGGCCGTCGTCCCCGGACGCCCCTAACCGAAGCCAGGTCGGAAACCATAAAGCGTGATAATTTATTTGCTGGGAAAAAAAAAACATGAGTCAGTGAAACTGTTAAATTTTTTTTTGTTGTAAATGGAACAGAAATATTCATGTAAACTTACAGACATTTGTAAATGTGTGTACATTTACGTGAGAGAGAAAAAAAACTGTATCGCTGCTAAATAGTGTTCGCAGTAATACTGGGTTTTGGTTTCTCGCCCAGATGTTTATGCTTCGTGTTGTACCAGTACCGCCAATAGTTAAAAAATTTATTTGTAAGCCGCTCACTGAATAGCTTTCCAGTATTTACTGCGCGCAAAATAAGCTTGTTAAAACAAAATAAAGTCGAATTGTTAAATATTCGATTAATTTTTACTTGGTTTGAAAAAAATTAATGTTTGAAGGGGAAAAAAAAATTAATTTTCGTAAAAAATAATTAGTATTATCTCCAATAACGTATTTCAAATATGCAAAAATACCATAGCCATGTGTTATACAAAGTTACAAATATCTTTCTAACTATTCCTTGTCAACTTGTTTCCTCTTTAGTAAAAGTACAGAATTTTTATTTTTCCCTGTGTTCACTCATGGTAAATAAATGTAAACTTTGTATTTTTGTTAGCCTGTGAAATCGGTAAAATATTGTTTAATTCATTTTTTCGAGGAAGTAGAGGTTTGGAACAAGGATTTCACTCATTTTATGTGTGCACAGTGAGGCATTTGCTTGTTTTGCTTCTCAACATAATTGGTTGCTCACGTACACGTTTCATGATTCATGGAAAAATTAAAAATATTTCAATTCCTCCTAAGGCTACTTTAATAGCTTTTGGCACCACCTTTTTTTTCAATGGTCATGATTGATTTTCGCAAAAATGCCTGCCCGCCCCTACACATGCCCCTAGTCTTTACTAAGACCTAAAAATTCGCCGATTCATTTCACTATAGGCTAGAATCCAAACACTTTTTTTTTTGCTACAGTGAAACCTTTACAGTCTACTAATTCATATTTTTCGTCATAATTTTCCTGTTAGCATTCCCGAAGATATTGTACTTTAACATGTAATTACATAAATTAAACTAATAGTTCAACAACTCCATAGTTAAAATTTTAGTTTCTAGTATATATTTTTTTACCTTAAGATCTATGCCTATTGGGATTTGAGTGGTATATTCGAGGTACTCTTAGGGGTTCGAAATCAAGATTTGGTTTCGATAAAATTGGGTTTAGACCAGCACTAATATTAAAAGTAATCGATAGAAAATATTTACGTAACGAAAACTGCTGGGAAAAAGAGATGACTTTTTCAGTTTCTAAATCCCCCTCAATGGCAGATATTCAATTGCATCGACTCTTGTTCTGTGTATCCTTCCAGAACTCAGGGTTTTCCCACACAAACGAACGAGCCGCATGCATATATATTAGCTGTCGATTTGCAGCCCAGGCGCAAACACGGTTTCCAACTTCACGTCATCAAACATTCACGCATTTTACCCAGTCATCCATCGATAAGGGATTTGTGGGTGGGGGGGGGGGGGGGGGAAGGGGAGGCGAATTTACATCGCAAGTTACCGCAGTGCATACCGTCAATTACGGCTCATTCCCAGATAGGGCTTTTTTGATATCGCATACCACAAAACACACTCTGGCTATGCATAAAATAAAGACTGTGATTCGCGGGAATCCTCCAACAGGATTGCTGTCCTTTCTCCCCCTCCCCCCCCCCCCACAATTTTATTTCGCTTCTTCACAGCGGAGAACACGGATAGTTTAGAAGTTGCCGTGGAGCATTTACAAATAAAAACTCGTTGGTCTCTAGCTAAAGGCTAACATGTAAAGACATTTACCAAGGTATACGATTGTATGAGAAACATACCATGCTAATACCTACCTAATAAGTTTCCTACGCATTTACTTTTACCTCAAAATATGTGGGAGGTATACCAATTTGTACGATAAAAATTTCCCATGCGATTGTACAGGTTACATGTTTCTAGGACGATGCCAAAAATAAAACTCAACCTGTGCATTGAAACTTCTTTAAAACTCATTCATATTGTATTCTCTTTCAAAATCACAAACTATATTTACGAACACCCAATATCAATAACAAAAAACCTTGAAAATACTTCAGTTTCTTATATACTTGGGCTCGAAATTCCTCCCTACGTGTTCACAAAAAATTTACTGTGTTTTTCCTACTTACAATTTTTGAAATAACAGGTAATTTACGGACATTTTAATGAATAATTCGCCTCAAATAAACGAAGAGTTATTCGTTATTTCAAATAACTGGGTGGTCGTATAAATCACGCCGCATTGTGACTTCCGAGTTCTGTTATTCGGTATAAATATGTTAAACACAAACATGTAAGAAATAATTATGACTTTGCAGTATTATTTACAAGTTTTGAATTTTTTTGCATATAGGTATATGCACGAAGATTGTTCTTGTGGATTTATCTTTAAAGTAAGTGAACTAAGCCCCCTTAAATTTACCAACAATATAACAAATTTACGATGATCTCTGGATAGTTTCTGACCAACGTTTTTCGTGAATTTTTACAAATGCGAAAGTGTACGGTTACACTGCAGTTGGTACAATGTTTGTTCGACTCCAAAACAGATCGTCTGATTTCATCGAATGAATGTGTTGTGGATCCTATTTATTTGAGCAAGTGTACCTCTATTTTTGAGAATTACAGTCAGCATCAATTAAAAAAAAACAACAAAATATTTTCTTGTTATTCTTTTTTTGGTTGCAGTCGATAAAATATTACACGAAATCTTGCCAGGAGCATTCTCCATCTCGAATTTTTTCACAAAAGACTGTTCGTACTCTCAAAACTGAACATCCAATCACGAAATGTCATTCTGAGAAATGGCCTCGAACGAAACATGTTCAGACTGTGTGTAACCGCATGCAAATGTTAAACATGTTTTACCTGAAGTAGTTCGGAGTCCAGTGTAACCGCGCCTTCAACCAGCTTTCGAATGTTTCGTTAAAATACCAATAACTAGAGACCCGGAAATTTCGCGAATTCTTCTGGCATCAGGACAGAATTCGAAGTTATAGGTGTGCTCGACACATGTTTACTTTCCCATTGATTGATTTCTTAGCGCGAACATTTTTATCCTTGTTATTTGGCACTACCTGATTCGCTTACTTCTCTCCTAGCTGGGCATCATTGGCTCACGGTCGTAGACGGGCGTGTCCAAACAACTGCGGGCCAATCATGAGCACAGTGCGAGGGTACGAAGGTTTGCATTCTAGCTTGCGACTAAATAAATCCGCGAAATTTGTGGGTCTCTATACCGATGACAAAACTTATGGATTCAATTTTTCAAAGCTAAGTCAACTCAAGTGTCCGTAAAAGTCACGAAGATCGCAGGGATGATTCGTGACCGGCGTTCTTCGTAACTTGAAGACGGTGAACAGTTTGAACGGTGTGACGGACTAGCGCGAAGGGGGGTGTCTCTCGCTTAGGGATGAGCCGCTAATATACCCCAGGAGTGCTCCAGGGACCTCTCCCACAAACCTGTCACAGGTGTGGGCGGGCGAAGGTGTCTCCGGCCTAGTTAGCGCTGCTGTCGACGTCGAAAGCTCATGCCGACGTGACACCCCCCCCCCCCCTTTCACTCTCTGGAGGGCATCCTTGGTCGGGGATTCACACCGCTCCAGCTGGATTAATTATGCACGGATGCCTGGCTCGCCCGCCCTAACAATCCGAGGTGTGTCTCCCATCCGCTACCGCGAGCAAGGGGGGGTTCGCGGAGGGGTGAAAGTGGGAGGGGGGGGGGAGCAGGAGCTATATCAATATTTCATAGACATTAAGAGCTGGCGTGTCAGCCGGAGGGGTGATGTTCTTGTCTGTGTACGCGGGGAAGTTGTTTTGGGAGTTTCGACTTGCTGTCGGTCGACAACCCCCCCTTCCTCCCTCGCTGCTGATGACGGCGGCACCCCTTTTCCATCAACGTCCTGTCCTCGAAGATTACGAGTCGCGAATGTGTAATTTTCTTCGTTGAGTTCCTGTAAGTTTGCAGTAGCTCGGCGGTGGGGCGGGCTGTGCGAAGGTTTAGGGCAGGAAATTGTCGAGGAATAGAAAGGAGCTCTAAAGTCATTGACAGAAGAAACATTTCTGTACTTTTTTCGAAATGAGTTGCCAAGAAATAGTTTGTAAATATTTTTTTGCAGATTTAAAATTTTTTTTCGAGATAATACTGAGTATTTCTTGCGAAAATTGACGCATATATTGATATTATAATTATTGAGTTTCAATCAAGCATAATTTTCTTGAACCATTTTAAAGATAAATGAATATTCAATAATTGGACATTATTTTGTGAGCAGTTAATACCGGAAAGCTATTCAGGGTACAGTTTACAAAAAACTTTAACTATTGGAGGTACTGGGACAACACAAATCATAAATGCCCGGGTAAGAATCCTAACCCAGTATAACTGTGAACACTATTTTGTAGCGTTGGAGTTGTTTCCAAGTAAAAATTAACAATTGTTTGTAATTTTACATGAATATTTTTGTTCCATTTATAAAAAAAATATATTGTGATGGATGGATAATATATAGCCTACTAATTTGGCTTCATTTAGATAAAAATGGTTACTGTGGATAGAAGATATACATATGTTATTAAGGGCTTTTATGTAGGCATTTTTAATACCCACAATTCTGTAGTACATTAATTTGATAAATGAATCATGTATAAGTCAGCACAAGCCACGCAAACATCCTAAAAGCATCATTTTACGACATGATTATAGAACATCGAGATTTATCTATTATCTAAACTAAATATGAACATATAAAACACATAAAGCTTCCAGACGAAGTTATCTTAATTATGGTTAAAACCGCATTAAAATCCACTGTGTAGTTAGAAGACGTAAGCGAACATACCTTACCGGAAAGCGACTTCGTTTAATAATTTTTAGAGAAAAGATATGTAATTACGTTTTTTGGTAGATAAAAAAGGCATCGTCATTTCTAACAATTTTTCCTCCTTGTTTACAAATGGCTCAGGATCTTCAAGAGAGTTTCAAGATCAGTGTAGCCCTGTAATCAAATATAAATGTACTACTGATCTCTATTTGGCTATTAAATGAATCCGTGAAATAAGTTTGTCTTTAGTCAAAGACATTTCGTTGTTCGTTCTAAGCATCAGAAAAAAACAAAGAATTATTTGTGCTTAAAGAAATGTGGCTAAATACAATAATTTATTTTAGAAACCAAGGAATATTGCGATACACTAACTTCTACGTTCTCTTCATTTTGGAGGTCAATTACTGACATTCTGTAAGAAAACGCACAAAATGTGTTCTCAATTTCACAATAAAAATTGAATGAGTTTCTCTGGATTATTGAAACGATATTCGAGACAAATTTCGCATATATAATTTAAGTGTATTAAAATCGAACAGTCAAACTTTAACCAATAATAGATATTTATACTCTTGGTTATCACTACAGCAAAGCACACGCATAAAAAAAACCTACACTTTTATGTTTATTTTTAAAAACTTAAATTTGCTGCGGTTTTTAAACATTAAATTTGGTTTTATTTCATTTTGTTAATAAACGTGAAGCATAATTTATGTAATAAAAATCAGTTCGATCATCATCTGCGTCAAGGTTATACATTTAATGGTACAGGACTGAAACATATCTTTTAAAGTTTTTAATCTAGGTACTAATAGTTTACTTATAAAAACCTTTCAGATATCTAAATTTCACTAAAGTGGCCTAAATAGGATGGTTAACAAAAATAATATTACGGCTTAAGTTTTATTCTGTCACTGTTGTTCTTAAAATAGTGTACATAAACAACTTCATGTGTTAGTATTTGTAAAAAAAAAAAATACTTTTCAAGGGACATTTCAGAAATGGGTACCGCTGTCACAACTTTTAAGGACTTTGAAAATTCAAATTTAGAGGGATAGGAAATTTGCAGGATACACAAGTGTTTGAAGCACTGGTATAATTGTGCAAGTACACACGCATACATATGAGAATATAAGTGCGTGAAAAAATGAGTGTGAGTAATCGAGTGCGAAACTATGCGAGTGCACAGTATGCGAGTGTGCAAGTATGTAAGTATGAAAATGCAGAGAAGTATACAAGACCGCCAGTGTGCTATAATGCTAACATGCCATCGAGCGCCAAAATACTGATAGTTTCAATTTTAATTGCCTTTTGAGTGTTACACTTTCGCTAAACTCCGATGATTTAACTCAAAAAAAAAATTCCTCCCAACCCTAACAGCGACGAGAAGTTCAGTATATATCAGACTATCAGTTTCTCGGTTAATAAAAATCTATCAATATATCATTAACGAGCTCGGGTCCTATAAATTGGCCATCAAAGTGACACTACAAACTTCTCCCCATTCTACTACGGTGCACGAAGCAACTGTGAAATTCAAAACCCACCCCCTCAACCAACTCTTAAAACCCTCGTGGGGAAAAAAATAACTACTTTACGACGGACCAGCCAACCTTAAAAAAAAATACCCTTCGCCCACCCTGGAGGTCTCGTGTTTTTTGAAGACGCCAGCACCTCTGCGATTGTCATCGACAGCTGATTTGTTAAAAGCTTTTTTTTTTTAGCCGGGCTTCAAGCGCGGGGTCTCTGTCGCCGCAGAGATATGACTTATGCCCGACTTGACGACCGCGACTTTTATTTTCCTCCTTCTCTCCCCGCGGCCACCCCTTAGTTTCTTAGAGGCCTTGGGATATCTTTTCCCAACAGTCGAGCGCCAAAGGGACAGTAGTTTGACAAAAAAAAAAAGGTCCACTTTTGAGTCATGTTGCCGCCAAGTGCCGAACATATCTCAAACATTTTTTAGATCGTGAAGTTAATATAAATTGGCCCTAGGTTCACTGTTTATCTGTAAAATCAACTAGATTATAAATGTTCGGTCGTCCTATTTATTACTTTTTTACTAGAAGTTAAATTACTTATTTTCTAGGATTTATTCTAAAAAATATATACCCCGAAGACATTCCATGTTTTGATTTGATTTAGAATTCAACTCACCCTTTCGGCTTTATCTTATTTGAATGGAAAAAAATTCAGTTCGTACGTAATCAAGGACGAAGGCATGTGACAGGGGTATTTAATCAATTAATGAGGAACGATTACTAGAAACTTTAGCTATTAGCAACTTTAGCTAAATATAATCCAGGTTTCAGGGGGCAAGGAAATTAATTAACTGGGGGAAGTGGGAAAGAATAAATTTTACGTATTTTTGTTGCCAACTTAGTGACTATAAATTTGAGTCGTTTTCGTGTTTTGGCATCGAATCCATGAGGCCATGACTATCGCCATATGAGCATAACTCGTCAACAATGGGTGTATACAAGGTGCCATTAGCTGGTTAGGCCCTGATTAACGATCTAATTATAATTATTATCGTGAGGCTAAGTGGAAGAGAATATTAAAAAAAATAATTGCTGCCCACGTTTGTCTTGTTTGCGATGAGGAAATATTTTAAGTTCTGTGATTGAATCTTGAAACGAAGAAGATTTGATTAAAAATAAGAGCAATACACTGATTTGTCATAGAGGAAAAAAAACGAAATGGAGAACCAGACGAAGTCAACTTATGTCAAAAGTCTCATACCTTGTAGCTTGCAAGCACAGATAATTCCGTATAAGGAGTTTATCAGAAAATAAATTGCAGCACATACATGGGCTCACAATGTCGAGAAATTTCAAACATGAACCGTAAACACAGTTTTCAATGAGGAATGTAAACCAGCAAAGGCGTACATAATGATTATTCATTTTAATTAACTTGATCGATTTTATTTTTTCTCATCCAAAACCGTTGCGATTCACATTCACTTGTTTATTGGATTTTTTTTTTGTTTTAATACATAATATCGCACTTAAAGAAGAAACGCGGATACTTGACATGTGGAATAATTTTCGGCGAATCAGAGAAAAAAAGAAAGAAAAAAAGGATAGCACTCTGGGTTTCCAACTTGACAAAACAGCAATGTAACTTCGGGAAGCTTGATCTGTTTAAGTCTCCATTCACACTTTTAATCATCTGATGTTTTGGTGTGTATACGGTGTATGATTAAAAACCATTGTTTCTTATCAGTAGAGACCTGCAAAATTCGCGGATTCATTCATACGCTAAAATTCAAACACATATACCTCTTAGGTAATTTTGCTATTGGCTTACTGTTAATCTGGACGAATCTCAGCCAGTTATAAACCCTCAACCAAAGAAGGATCGAATCACAGACAAACCAGCTGAGACGACTTACAAGTCGGCAGCCAATGAACTTGCGTTATTTGCCCGAGTGTACAGGGATATGTGCAGTCTATCCTGAAGGCCATCGAAACCGCGAATTTTGCAGGTCTCTACGTTATCAGACAGACGAATAACAAATGCCAGTCGTGATTTGCTTACGTTGTGGCTTGATGCAGGGTCAATGACAGCGTCACATACAGAACAGTCACGCAGTCCATGCAGTGACGCATAAAACAGTAAACAAAGGGTGAAAATTGGTCAGTAATTAATTCTCAGTAAGGCACTATCGCATATGACACGTGAAGATCTCTCATTAACAGTGCAGGTTGCCATAGATGCTAGAAGGATGGGATGCATGTTTTTGAACCCGTTAATAACACGAAAATATTGTCTCATACCTTTGGTTCACGAATATTTAAACACTTAAAAGAAGCCAGAGTTTGTATGTCATTTCTTAAAATAACATATTTTACTGTCTAAACTCACATGGGCCAATCCATGAGCTGATATAGTGACAACGTGAAAACGTTAAACTATTTAAGTACAAGTCATTAATCATCCCGAAAATTTTGCAATCAAGCACGTACTTTATAAAATTAATTTAATATGTGCAAAAACAATGTCGTTAAAATGGGGGCTACATTCCTATACAACACAAAAAATATATTCAGCACTAAAGTATATATTTACGTTAATAAACGCGTTAGCTGAATTTTATTTTTTATCTAGCCAAACTTTATTTTAATTAACGTGACGACACACGTCTCAATACAGACAGCCACAATATTTTAACTTTAAGGGTTCATTTGTTTTGGATCGTGCTCAGCAAGATAAAGAATAACATGGCATTGTCACATAAAATACCCCCTTCTTATTTTTACGACCCGTAGAGATCAGACATCAGCTTTCGGGGACTAATTTGCATGACGCACCTGGGATCGTTTATTTTTACACTCCTCCCACTCAAGCATTAGGTACACCGTAGAAATTTTTTGTTTGTGTCGTTCCGTGAACGAAAATTTCGAGAAATATTTTATTTTACTGCTGCAAATATTGTTGTAAATTTGTAACTTATTTCTGCGGGACTAACACAGTGTTGAACCCGTAAAGTACGGGAGAATAAATTCAATAACTATTAAAGCCCAAAATCTTGTATTATTTCGAAAACTCTTCAACTTAACTCATTACGCTGTGACATGTTCACTAATAGGTGTATTTAAACAATAGAACATACTATATGAAAAAAAAAACTATAATTTGAAATTTTTACCAATTACAAAAGTATCGCTGAGCAGGTGTATTAGACGTTAAATTTTCAATAACTAAAATTATGTAAACTATTGCCCAAGGATTATATTTCACATGAAATACACTCACAGTGATCAAAATTACTTTTCTCAGGGATCTGGTAGGTACAATTACACGAAATAAAAATCAAATCTTATATGATATTCTTGTCAGATACAATATGTTTTAAAATTAAAATCACCATACTTCATTTCACTGTTTACTTGATTATTTCCAAACATCCATATACCTCTCAAACATAGATATAGTAGAAGAATATACAAAATATGACAATAATAAAAGAAATAATTTTCAACAGTACCTAAATAAAAAAATTAAAAATAACAAGTTAACTCATGTCAGTCATGTTGTATCAATGTTTATCGTTTAAAAGGTTGCAAAGTAATAAATTAATTGTACAGATTTCACTGTTTACAACAAAAATATATTGTCAAATACAACAAAAATATATAACACGAATACTTTGTCATTTAGATCGGTGATTAGACAATGGCCTCGTGTTCCATATGATCCGCATTCGAATCACTATGAGGCTCTCTGATTTATATTTCCAATGTTTTTCCTGAAATCATTCCGCAGCACAGAAAAAACCAATTCTGTACTTTTACGATCGATTCCTTTGGAAACCAGTTGCCAAGGAATAATTGTAACACTATAAGAAATATATTGTAACTTTGTACAATAAAGGACTGTGGTTATTTTTACATTTATTAAATACGTTTTTCAAGATAATACTGAGTAATTTTAACGAAAATCTACGCATAATTACATATTTAGATTGATTTTTAGTTAAAGCATTAATTTTTTTAAACCAAGTATAATTTAATTGAATATTGAATAATTGGACTTTATTTTGTTGTATAATGCTTATTATGCGCGCAGTTAATACTGAAAAGCTATTCAGTGCACGGTTTACAAATAATTTCAACTATTGGCGGTACTGCGACAACGCAAAGCATAAATGCCCTGGTAATAATCTGAACCCTGTATTACTGCGATCACTATTTTGTAGTGATATAGTTGTTTTGATGTAAATGTACAAATATTTGTCGAATATACATGAATAGTTCTGCTCATTTGACAACAATTTTATCAGTGAGGCCATTGAATCATTTATATATGACTCAATATCCCCGTTATGTATCGTCGCGAGTAACTGACAATAGCTTCCAAATGATTTGCAGTTATACATCCACGTGATTGTTTACAATGTACCCTGCAGGCGATACTGATAGGCCTCATTAAATCAAGGCGTCTGTGATCGCTGCCTTGGACGGAGTAGGGATGACCTTTCGCATTTAACGAAACTGGCACTGGGTCCTCCCTCGTTAATTGGGTCCTTCATATCATTCCTGGTCTTTTTTTTTTCTCTCTCTCTTCCTCACACTATCCGCGCATACAAACGGTTCGTGTGTGTCCCAGACCTCTTCATTGGCTCGCGACCCAGTGCGGATACCGCACAACGACCGATGAGTAGAGACCTGCAAAATTCGCGGATACATTCGGTGATAGGCTAGAATTCAAACACATATACCTCTTAGATAATTTTTCTATTGGCTTACTGTTCATCTGAACGAATCTCAACCAGTTATAAACCATCAACCAAAGAAGGATCGAATCACAGAAAACCAGCTGAGACGACTTACAAGTCGGCAGCCATGAACTTGCGTTATTTGCCCGAGTGTACAGGGGTATGTGCAGTCTATCCTGAAGGCCATCGAAACCGCGAATTTTGCAGGTCTTTACCGATGAGTAGAGACCTGTGAATTTCGCGGATTCAATAACCTCCAGGATAGACTCCAATATCCTCTACACACTTGGGCAAATGCCAACTGTTCATTGGCTGCTGACTTGTGAGTCGTCTCGACTGGGTGGCCTGTGATTCGACACTTCTATGAGTGAGGGTCTCTAATTGTCCCTCAGTCCTCCAGATTAACAGAGAACTAAAGACAGAAGCAGCACTAAGGTATAATTATTTGAATTTTAGCATAACACGAAATGAATCCGCGAAATTCACGGGTCTCTACCGATGAGCGATGACTTTTTGACGTATAAACATCTTAGCTCTCGGCATACGGCATTTTGTAGGAGTAATTTCGTGACTAGTGGAACGCAGGCCAATGAACGGAAACATGACACGAATATGGCGGACGCATGTGTGGTAATATAAACCCGTACATAGCCACTTTCGTGGGCATTAAAGAACGCACGAAACATATTGGTATGTCAAATGAAACTTTGTGATAGCGAAACTATCACGGAATATAGTTGTTAAACTAAAATAGTCATAGTAAAAAGTAATCACAAGTTTTAAAATATTTAAGTAATCTGGCATTGCAATGTTGATAATACATACATGTTTTCCTTGCAATATGGTAAAGGGTTCGATACCACTGCGATATAGCACGCGCATGTTAACCTCAAGATACATGGTTCAAACCTCATTACTATTTTATTTTTATAATTTTTTAATAACATAAATATATAATGATAATGTTGAATTAGCTCAATAAGTGTAAAGTTTGTTTTTAGTAATAGTTTTAAGTCAGAATTCGGTCGTTTCAGCAGAAACAAATATACAAACATATTTTCAGTGTTTTTAATACGTGTTTTAAAATGTTTCAGGTTGTTATTTTAATAATGACATGGAAGTTTAACTTCAAAGAATGCTGAAACTTTATAGTATTAACCGACTAGTGAATATTTAACAACATAGACAGTATTTTTTATGAAATTCCTCGTCGAAAATCAGGTACAAAGCCAGGGTTTTAGGAATTTTTCAAGTCTTTTTCGCTCTTATCGGAGCCGTTTCCAATAGTTAAAAATTTCCGTTTGTTTCATGCTGCCATCTGCCCGAGATGGCAGCAAGAAACTTTTACGATTCAGGCAGCGAATCCTAGCGCGTGCACAAGAAAAAAGAATATGGTTCGCGTCTAGAAATTTTTGTATGTGCTTGAAAAGCAAATATTTTATTTATCAGCATATTCATCTCGCTCGCCATTGTTTTAAAGAATTCCACTTTGAATTTCGTGCTCAACTTTCTTATGATAAGTTTATTTGCAACATAAACAACATGTGAACTAATGAATTTGCTCGTAACCGAAGTTAGATGTTTACACATCACTGGCGAATACTGAAACTCGCTCTTTTTTTTTGTCGCGTAATGCTTAAATTACAATAGCTAGAGACCAGAACATTTTCACTTTTTCCCCCGCGAAATACCTTTAAGATGATTTGGTTATTGGCTCACTGTTCATATGGACGACTCTGGGCCAATTAGAAACCTTCAATCAAACAAATATCGAATCACAGGCAAATCAGTTGAGATGACTTAAACGTCAACAGCCAATGAACTGGCGTTATTTTCCCGAGTGTACACAGAACTGTGTAGCATATTATTAATATTAATTAGTTTCCAATCGGACGAGACGTGCGGTGCGATGGCTCGAATATTATGTTTTACAACCAATCACTAGAGACCGGAAAAATTCACGATTATAATGACCTGTAGGATAGACTCCATGATATTCTATGCACGCGGGAAAATTACTTTTGCTCATTGGCTACTGACTCGCGACACATGTTAACTGGGACGCTCGTGGTACGATACTTCTTTTGTTGATAGTTTTTCATTGGCCGAGTGTCATTCAGATAAACTGGGGTCCAATCACTGATGCAGTAAAAAGGCAAACATATTTTGATTCTAGCCTATCGCGAAATGAATCCGCGAATTTTTCCGGTCTTTACCAATAACGTTCGAAACATCTATGAAGTCTGCGCGAGAAAAATGGAAGAGGCAAAAGACTTCCCGATTATAAAATATTTTATATTTCCATCGCAACGTTAGTCAAAAGATCGTGATAACTTAGTTTTCTAATGATGGTTGAACTGATCAATTGGTGGTAAAATTATTATTTGTGTATTATACAGTTTTTTTTTTGAATTTGTTTGGGAATTCCTATTAATACTTTTATGTACAATGAACTTCGGAATAAATAATAATTTTTGAACGAAACTAATTTTTGTCAAATAAGTCAGTTCAAAAAAAAACTTGTAAGAATTGATTACTGTCGTGCATGGGTTGCGTATGTGGCGGAAAGAAACATATAATATTAAGTTTATTTTTAGTTTGTCGTGCGGTTATTAACGGCATGTTTACAGTAATGCAATATTTGCTGTCGCACAGTTGTGATTATAACATGGTACTGTGTAAATTAATGTCGCTCATTATAGAAAGATAATATTGCATTATAGCAGCAGCAAGAAACCTGAAGAAAATTTTGTTTAAAACGCCGCTCACAATTAATACTTGTGACTCTTGCAGTAAAGCGAAAATAATGGGTTCCGCAATAATATATTTTATTTTAATTCCATAATCCCTCAATTGTATAAAAAACAAAATGCGTACTGAGAATGTTATTAAATAAGATTCGCTGTGTAAACTGAATATTAGTGGATGCATAAATAATAACTTTTACTACTCATTTCCAGTTACCTTATATGTAGAGACCTGAAAAATTCGTGGATTCATTTCGTGATAGTCTAGAATCCAAAAAGTTTGCCTTTTTACTGCATCAGTGATTGGGCCACAGTTTATCTGAATGATACTCGGCCAATGAAAAACCTTTAACAAAAGAAGTATCGAACCACGAGCATCCCAGTTAACAGGTGTCACGAGTCAGTAGCCAATGAGCAGGTGTACTTTTCTCGCGTGCATATAGGATCATGGAGTCTATCCTATAGGTAGAGACCCGTGAATTTCGCGGATTCATTACGTGTTATGCTAAAATTCAAATAATTATACCTTAGTGCTGCTTCTGTCATTGGTTCTCTGTTAATCTGGAGGACTGAGGGCCAATTAGAGACCCTCACCCATAGAAATGTCGAATCACAGGCCACCCAGTCGAGACGACTCACAAGTCAACAGCCAATGAACAGTTGGCATTTGCCCGAGTGTGTAGAGGATATTGGAGTCTATCCTGGAGGTCATTGAATCCGCGAAATTCACGGGTCTCTACCTATAGGTCATTGAAATCGCGAATTTTTCCTGTCTCTAATTACTTATGTAATGTATCAGCCACGGAGATAGATTCATCTAAACTCTCTCCGAAACATAAAGACATTCGCGAACATTGGAAAGTGGGCGTGCTATTAAAATTGACGGTGTAGATATAAGGACCAATAAAAAAACCTTTAGTAGTTGCACGTGTGTTCCCTCCCTCTGCGGCACATAAACCTCTTCTTCTCTCTGCACTGGACATCCTTCACGTGGATACGGCCAGGACTCACATTAAGGTGCCAGTTAAATCCATCCCAGGTAAAAAAAAAAATTTTTTTTAACCCTTTCTTGCCTATGGAGAGAAAAGGGAGGGTGAAGGAAACGGGGAGGGGGTGGGGTGGAGAGTCCACCCCTGCTTTGAAAAATTGGCACGTGGGATCGTCACTTGTACCGTCGTTTTAAATTGGCTGATAAATTTTCCCATTCGGCGGTGTAGTGCGTCGTCGTTGACTTCTTCTGGCGATCGTAAAGTTTTACGGACATGTCTCGGCGAGATAATGGCCGATATTGATAAACAAGAAAGGGTCTCTCGCAGTTTGCCGCCGGTTCCGGACAGAAACGAAACCCCCTGCCCCCGCTCTCACACATAAAAAAAATACAATTGGGATTCCTTTGGAAATTAATTGCCAAGAAATAGTTTGTAATATCCATACTGCAAGAAAGATATTGCGATTTCGTATAGCACGATGGCTATGGTTATTTTTTAGTATAATATGAAATACGGTTTTTCGAGATAATACTGAAATTAACTTACGAACATTATCGCACGATTTAATATTTTAATTTATGTTTCATTAAAGTGTAATGTTTATTAACCACGGAAAATGTAAACGAAATTTCAATAATTGGACTTTAATTCATAATATGATGTTCATTACGTGCGCAGTTGATACTTGGAAAGCTATTCAGGGGACATTTTACGAACAATTTTATTTTGGAGGAACTGGGACAACACACAGCATAAATGCCAGGGTAAGAATCCAAACCCAGTATTACTTCAAACACTAATTTGTAGTGATACAGTTTTTTTCACGTAAAAATACAAATTTACAAATATCTGTAACTACACGTGGATATTTTTGTTCTATTTACAAAAAATATATAGTGTAGGGACTAAGATATAAAATTAGAGGATGTTTTTATGGACTAGAGAAGTTGGCTGTTTTTTGATAACCTTCAGGATAGACTTCACAATTCTCCGTACAGTTAGCCAATAGCAAAAGCAGCTTATAGGTATATGTTTTGAAATTTTAGCCTATAGCAAAATGACTCCGAGAATTTTTTTTCGGTATCTTAACTATTGTAAAATAGTAAGATTTTTACATTGCCAATCTTTTCTTGAGAAATAGTATGGTCAATTTCGTACTATTTTGAAATTACACAAATCACTGACAATATTCAATCAAAAACATAAGAAAAAGTTAACAATTTTAAAATACTGGAATAATTCAATGCTTTGAATGAAATCATACCTCATTACACATCGTAAATTATGTAAAATCAAAATGTAAATACTATTCAAAATTGAACCAAACAACCTCTGACCTCAATCCGGAGAGAAGTATTTCCCATTCGCGAAAACTTCCAATGCATGTTCGATATTCAAACCTGATATAGCTAGGAGCTATAACAATTGATTTTTGTTTTTTTAATATTTTTCTTATTGATAATTTTACCACCAACTAGCCTACCATTCCCCCCTAAAAAAACTTCTTATTGTATTTGTTTCATTCGACAGATTAATTGACTTTAGACGTATTTTCTGTGACGACTTGAGATGATTGAAATTAACACCGCATGTCTTACCAGTGACTCGAACCCATAATACCCTCGCACGGAAAACCGTCGTGCAGCCGACTGCATTTAAGACTCTTGAGCTTTTAGGTCAGACAGTGGCAAAACCATTCTATAATTCATTCTTAGATTCAAAAGCAGCATCACAATTATCAAGAGAAAAAAACGTTGCTGTGCCTTTAATTAAGTCTGTTAAAATTATAAAACGTGATCACCAAAGTTTGACGCTCATAACGATTAGTGGCCCTATTCTTTGCAGAGCTCTGGGTGCTTTTATATAGGTCCTCCCTCTGAAAAACGAGCAAAAAATTGTTATTCTTTCGAACAAACATTATTAACCTTACCCTTTTACTTGAAAATTCGACGATGGTTTTCGCTGTTTATTTTAACGATATTTTTGATATTCATTCTGAGTTAATTATCCTCAGATCGGTTTTGTAAATGCTTGCGGGTAGAATCGCGTCATTAATGCAGAATTCTAATACAAAATCGTGAAATTAAATAGGTATTGACCAGCACATTAAACTAAAAGATAAAAAAAAAATTATTTTCCTTTCCCCATAAATGTTTATATATATTTTTTTAACAGAACACTAGACAAACAAGAAAAAAACAAATACACCTTAAAAGCACCGTCGCCGAGCCCGGGAGACACCCCTGTCCATAACTACTACGATGTAATAATTCTCTAGTAAAGCCTATAGACTCAAGAGAGAGAGAGAGAAAAAAAAACTTCCAACAAAAGGAGATGGAAGGTCCAAAGAAGCGGTAGTTCTGATTGTGGCTTCCAGCCGGGAGGCAGAACTATTTGTAAGCTCTGAAGCCATCGGTGGAATGGCGTGACCACGTTGAGAAAAAGACACCACCAGTTCCAGGTATCCACCAAGGCTCTCTCTCCAACCATCACTCCCTCCCCCCCCCCTTCACCCTTCCCCAATCCTCTCACCCCCTGAAGAAATAAGTAACCGAATAATAAGCCCCGATGCCCACCTCGTTTACAGTGCAGCTTCGAATTAGTCTCACCGCGGCCATTAATAGAATGTCACCCGTCGTTCGGACGGCGGGAATAACCTTCCCACCCCCCCTATCACCCCCCCCCCTTCCCTGATTCAACCAACTCACAAACTCTTCCCGTAGCCCGACTTCAAACCCGCCTTCTCTTCTACCGACGGATGGAAATGATACCCGGGT
The DNA here is from genome assembly GCF_032445375.1 of Bacillus rossius redtenbacheri. NCBI lineage: Eukaryota > Metazoa > Arthropoda > Insecta > Phasmatodea > Bacillidae > Bacillus > Bacillus rossius. Next base: position 15,005,115 of record NC_086341.1, on the reverse strand, counting down.
GACGAAGCACTAACGTAAGAGAATGGACAAGCCGTGTTTTTACCTGACGGCCCGCTCTCTCTATCTCTCTCTCTCTCTCTTTCATCCCCTTACATTTTTATTTTATTTTACCCTGCTCTTTATTCGATTCGCACGGACCGCGCATCAATATCAGTTTCGGAATAACTCCTCCAAGTTCCTATAACACAGCAGGCTGTGGGCTTCGAACCGTGGAAGTCCTTGGGACGCGGTAAAGTGACTTAAAGGGAGAGTTTGGGAACCAAAGATACCTTATCGGTCTCAAAAGATTTAATGCTACAGCAAATTTTTCGCCCTTTTTTTAAGGCAAATTAGGATATTTACAAAGCCAATAAAAGTGATGTTCCTTTGGTTGCTGATTTTTCATTGTCCCAGAAAAGGTCCAGATTAACAGTGAGACAATAGCTTTGAATGCACACGTACGTGTTTGACTTTTAGCCTATCGCGAACTGAATCCGAAAATTTTATTCCGGTCTCTATAGGGCCATGAAAATTTCGCGAAAAGATCCCGAGAGTAGCTGGAAGTCAAAACACTGTAGCATCGTCTGTGTTTCGTGATTGGGTGAGTTACTTTGAGCTGCATGTCGATTGTTACAACAACCAATCACACTAATTCAGTGGAAGCAAACTCGTCCTTAGTGGCTCGTGCAAACAAGGCAACGACTTCTCTCGCATACGGCCGCCAATCACAAGGAAGAAACCGCTGGTGTGGGTATACCTTGTTGCAGTCTAGTAGGCGGTCATATGTTTTCGCGAAAATTTCCTGCCACTAGGTCTCTATATTTGAGTTAACATAACCTAGAAACGTTACGCCTGCATCTGCCATGACGGCTTTAAACGGTTGTACTTACAAATAACGCTGGAATCACAACAGCGTGACGGCGCGACGCGTAGCACGCGACGCGACAGAAAAATAACGTGTTATTGTGATCACGTGGTTCTCACCCACGCGAATAACAAAGACGGGGGCAATGAGAATGTGGTCACCGTACTGCTGCACCCTCACAATTTGCCATGACTCTTAGAAAAGCTACAGTGTTTTGTGAAATACCTTGACATGAAATGAAATCGCGAAATACAGATGTCCCTAATTATAATATGTATCGTTCCTATAGTAAAATTTAATATACAAACTTAGGACATGGTTTTTAAATCATTATGTTGAGAAGATGTAGGTAGACTATGCGATTATGGGTATCGTACCACTTTTCGTAGTAAAGTCGTTAAATCCCTGTACGGGAATCTACCACTGTCCTCGCTAATTGGCTCGTAATAACGACTAATTGTTAAGTCCATAAAAGTACTGCTGGACGCTCATGGATGAAGCCAGTTCAGAATTTTTTTTACATTTATTATAGGTAAAAAATATATATGAAGCATAAATGCCATTTTTGTGCGTGATAAGAGCGTGACACAACAGTTACAACGTCGAGGGTTGCTCAAAATGTTGTTGAGAAACTAACTTCTATACCAGCGGAAGTGACTGTTATAAGTGCCCGCTGTGTATGCCGCACTGCAGTCGAGCGTCATGCTGACATTATGCGAAAGTTGCAAAGCGGTGTGTATGGCCTACGAAACGTTGGCAACCGTTGCATATGAACGAAGGATATAAATCGACGAGAAGTACGTTTTTTCCAGGCGTTCTTACTTTTTTGTTCTGTTGAGGAGCATATTGTGTAGCTTGCTTATTTAGATTCCCGGTCGTTGCAGAAGTTTTTTCCTTTTTTCTAGAGTCTTGCCAACCATGTTGCTGCGGAGTGATATCTGCGCCCGACGGGCTTCGAGACGTAAGTCGGAGATGCAATAACGAGAGCAGCCGGTGTTTACTTTTGCTTAAAACACTGTTCATAACGCCGTAAAGCTGGCCCTTGGTATGTCCGTATACAAATCAGCTCACAAGTTTCGAAAAAAAAGGGCACCGTTGGTGCACTAAATAACCTTCACCACTGAACCCAAAATCATAACTCTCTCCACGCCTAGATGCGTAACTTTGAAGTTATAAACCGTACGTTAAGCTGTCACTGACTGTATAAAAAATAATTTCATCTACCATAATTAAATATCCAAGAAATGGATTTGAATAAAACATTCTATCACCTACACGATTATATAAAGCAGTAATTATTCCGGAATTAAATGATTTAACATCATTACAGCAAATTACTGAACAATAAGAAACTAATCCTAATTCATCCCAAACTAACCAAATTCTAATTAAATTAGGATTAATTATTATTATTATTTAAAAATAAATATAAATACTAGAAAAATAAAAATATTAAAAAAATCATCAATTATATAATCTTATCTATAGGTAATAAACAATTAAAGAATTCATAAAACAAATTGGTTGTATGTAAAGTAGGTTTACGGACGATAGTTTAACGTGACGTCATAACAAAACATTGATGAAATGATTGCATACGCTTATGAATAAAATTGAATCATTTTTATTTTAATAATAAAAGAATAAAAACTTGAAATTATACTAGTAATCAGATTTTTAAAATGCAAGAATAATTAACCTTTATTGCCGAAATTGTTGTTGTAATAAGCAATGAAAACCACATTAACTTTTCACTTCACTTTATAAACAGTCGACGAAACAGTTCACGTGTAGATGACTTTAATTAATTAATTAATTAATTAATTAATTTATTTATTTGGTTGCCTCCTGTTTTCTCCAGTACATACTAGAAGGGAGTTGTCAATATACAAAATACAAACAAAAAATTAAAACATATAGACAAACACAAATCTTAAATACAAAACATAACCACACTCCTGGATACAACAATCTTTGTCTTGGCAATATTATTTAGGTTGCTGATACATCCTAACCACCATACTTGTTGAAATACAAAAACCAACATATTAATATGCTTATACCCTAAGGTATTCTTCAACTGAATAAAAGGATTTTGTTACCAAATATTTCTTTAGTTCTTGTTTAAACCTATTTAAATGGACAATTTCCTTAATTTCAGTTGGTAATTTATTAATTAGTTTGATACTACTGTAGTAGGGTCCTTGTGAAAATAGTTTTGTTCTATGTGTGATTAAATGTAAATCACATCTATTTCTAGTTTGATAACTGTGTATATTACTATTTGATATTACTGTGGAGTTACGCATTGTGTAAAGTATAGTATGAAAAATGTACAGGCAAGGAAAAGTCATAATATTTAATTGTTTAAACAATTTTTTGCAGTGAGTCCTTTGTGTCTTACCATTTATTATTCTAACTATCTTTTTTTGAAATTTAAACACTTTTTTGAACAGTGATGCGTTTCCCCAAAAAATAATTCCATATGTTAATATAGACTGTACATTTGCAAAGTATAATGCCATTACAACTTCTAAAGAGCAGATTTTTTTGATAGTATGTATAACATAGCACATTGAACACAATTTTTTGTATATGGCATTTATATGTATATGCCAATTAAAATTTTTATCTATCTGTAGCCCTAAAAATTTAATATGGTCAGTCATGTTAATTTGTTTACCATTTACAGTAGCAAAATCATGTTTACTGGCTAGACTATTTACTCGTGTAAATTGTAATATAGTGGATTTTGATAAATTTAGTACTAGTTTATTTTTTATAAACCAATTATTTGCTTCCTCTAGTATAGAATTTACTTTAGTTATTAGTTCTTTTTTATTTTCTGCTATTGCTAATATATTTGTGTCATCTGCAAACATGATAGCGTCTCCATTTATTACTGATGTAGGAAGATCATTTATTAAAATTATAAATAATATGGGACCTAAGATCGAGCCTTGCGGTACTCCTATTGAAATAGTCATAGGTTTTGATATAGCATTTGTATATGTACCTTTATCATCACATTGACGTATTAATGTTACTTGTTTCCGATCTTGTAGATATGATTTAAATAATTTTAAATGTTTATCTTTTATGCCATAACTCTCAAGTTTTTTTTATAGTAAATAGTGGTCCACACAGTAAAATGCTTTGGAAATATCTGCAAATATGCCCATAATATGAATTTTCTTATCAATAGCTTTTAAAATATTTCCTATGAATTTGTAAACTGCTTGTTCTGTAGATTTCCCTTTTTGGAACCCAAATTGACTCTGAGATATAATGTTATTTTTATCTAGATATAATATAAGTTGTTTTGAGATTATTTTTTCAAATATTTTTGAAAAAGATGATAGAAGTGCTATTGGTCTGTAATTGTTCATATCAGTTATTGCACCTTTTTTATATACAGGAATTATTTTTGTCCATTTAAGTCTGTCTGGGAAAACACCTTCAGTTAAGCACAGATTGAATATATATGTCAAAGGAAGTTTTATAAAATGAGAACACTTTTTTAGTAGTGAGGTTGGTATTTCGTCAAGACCATAAGAGTTTTTGTTTTTTTAATTTTGCAATAGTCTCTAAAATATATTTTTCTGTTATTGGGGTGAAATATAAGGAATTTGTATTCCTCATTTCTAAATTTAATTCTTCACATAATTTTTGCTGATTATCAGGGGTCTTCACTCCTTTTATTAATTTATTTGGTATGGTAATAAAAAAATATTAAATTCATTAGCTATTTGGTTACCATTACGAATTTCCATGCCATCCAAATTTATAGTTATATTTTTATGTATTAATCTTTGTTTAGTTTCCTTATTGATTAATTTCCACATTTCTTTATTTTTATTAGAGGAATACAGTAGCTTTTTACTATTGTACTGTTTTTTAGCTTCCAATATAAGTTTATGGTAAATTTTCTCATATTTCTTTGTATATAACTTTAATAAGTTACTGTTTGTAGATCTTTTTTCTATACGAAGAGTCTTTAGTTTATTGTATGAGATTTGCAATCCTTTAGTCATCCATTTATTTGTTTTTGTTATGTTCTCTCTTACCATATGTTTGGGGAATACATTATTAAAAAGTAAAAAGAAAATTTTTGAGAATTTATTTAGAGAGTTATATTTTCCTTGCTAAATATTCTTTTCTGTTCTACTTTTGCTAAAACGTGATAATAAACTCCTTGCTTTGGTTTATCCACCTTTATCACTTGGGCATCATGGTCTGAGATTGCAGTTACACAATTGAAGGAAAAATATAATTTTTTATCTATATTTGTTATGATATTATCAAGTATTTTTTTACTAGTACAAGTTATTCTTGTTGGGTCTCTAATGGTATAGTGTAAGTTAAATTTATGTAGAGTATTTTTAAATTGTTCAGTTAAATTAGTGCCTCCATTAAAGTCTATATTAAAGTCTCCACATAAAATCAAATAGTTTTTTAACTTATTTGTCTTCATTAACAACTTGTCAAGTGACTTAAAAAACTGTCCTACATTTGAACTGATAGGTGATCTATACACAACAATTATACAGAAGTTTAAATTTGGTATTGTAACACAGCATACTTCAATAATTTTTTCTTGACATATGTTGTCTACACTAATTTCTTTGAAAGTTAAATTATTCTTCACATATATACACACACCTCCACCACTAGCTGTGTTTCTAGAGTATTGAGAAGCTAGCGCATAGTTTATAAATTGACAATTTAATATCTCATCTTTTTTCAATCAGTGCTCTGTTAAGCAGATAATATCTGGATGGTTTATTTCAATAACATTTTCAAGTTATACTTTTTTATTTTTTAAGCTACGCAGATTTTGATGTAATACTGTTAATTTTTTTTATCATTAAGAGTTATATGTTTTACATCTTGAGTAGGCTTTATAACTCCATGATATCTACTTCTAGAAGTACAGCTATTGGCTTTGCTGGAGTTTACAATCAAAAATTTCTTTCATTTACATTCACCTTTTTCCTTATAACCCATTTATCAAGCACTGTCTCTTTACTCACAGCCTTCTCACATTTGGACACTTCCTTATGTACAATATCATTTCCCTTCCTGACCAGCCATTTGTCTAAGAAAGTGGGTTTTGCTACTTTACTTCTGCTTTGATCAATGTTATTACCTAATAATTCACAAATTTTTTTAGTAATAAATGCTTTACCTTTACTATTACAATGCATGCTATGTACAGTATGCAGTTCTCTATTTAGACTGCCAACATCAACAAGTTGCACATTTTAATTTTAAAAACTGGCGTTTAGCTATAAAGTTTTAATATAATAATGAACAAGTTGTTATATAAATTAACTGTAATCAAATATCTATCATCAATTATATGAATCACCATAATTTTTTAGTCAATTGTAACATAACCTATTGTTACTGCACTCGCCGACAGCGTAACGGAACACAGCGTAACGGGACAATGAGCGTAACGGGACACAGTATAACGGAACAATGTGCGTAACGGGACACTTTTTCGTACGGGCAGCCGGCGTTCATCGATTTATAAGACGTTGTCAAGTCAAAAAATCAAATCTTATAAAAGTTATAGACATTTATTAATAAAGGTGTTATTACCAACTGTGAAACTGTGAACTATTAAGGTTACTCGCCTGTTTGACAACCACCGTAGTCCGGGAAAAAAAAAAAACTCGCGAGCAACGTCGTGCAGTTGTTGAGTGGCAATTCGTCCCACGCGCATTTCGCTGCATCTGCTCCCACGGTAGTCGGCATATCGTGTCTCATTCGATATGCGACATTCGTCGCGTGAAACCGACTTTACTGTAAAAACTTACGAGCGGCCACGGGGAGCCTTTCACGACAAGGAAGGGGAGGGGGTGAGGGGGGGGGGGAGGAGGAAGAAGGGGGGCGCGCGCAGCAGCGGACAGTTGGCAGCAATGATGAATACTGATGCTCGCTGTCCGCGCGTCTTGGCATCGGCCGTTGATTTTCGAGAGCTGATTGGCAGAAAAGCCGTCCGGAGATTTTATTTTTATTTTTTATTTCTTACCCAGCAGAGACACGGCGCAGCATAACAAGACTAGTCTGAAAGACTTTAAAAAAAAATAGATGCGTGTTTCCAAACTTGCACCATCCCTGGCAGACTTTTGGTCCAGAAGCTTTCTAGAGACACGAAAAAAAAAATCAAAATTGTGAGTGGAACTTTTCCGTACTCGCAAGTGATGTGTAGCCTAAACATCTAACCTCGGTAACGAGAAAATTCACGAGTTCTCACGTTGCAAATAAACTGATGATACGTACGTAACTCTGACACGAAATATAACGTACAATTATTTTAAATAATGTCGAGCGTCATTAACATAGGAGTTTCCAATGTTCATACATTGCGAAATATATTTTGATAATATTTCGCAGCACCGAAAATTGAGGCTTTTCTTTTTTAATGGCACCATAAAAAGTTTTAATTTAAGAATTTTTGGACATACTCCATGCTGGTTAAACTGTATGTCATAAGAAACCTTAATAAATTAATATGCAAAGACACAGAAAATAAGCCAAAAACTGCAAAGCCAAAAACCACCTGTATTTTCCAGTGTCTTCTATCAGTCTGTTCGTCTCTCAGAGGGTAACAGATATCAGTTCCCGAAACGTCGCAACAGTTTTCTTAGGAAGCCTCATGTGTACGTCTAAGCTGCCGTCATTGTGGCGTCCAGAATAACTTTCTTTAATCATTGGGTTCACCTGTTTGTAGCTATGTTTCTCCAAAATGTTTTTTTTTTGCATCATTTACTGTTATTACTGCAACTGTGTCGTCGTTGTTAGTCCTTTCTGTATCCTGTACTGAAATAGTTTTCTGACTGATTCCTTCCAAGGAATTATCTGTACAGAACATTTTTTTTAAATACTTTTTGGAAATAGGGTGATTTTGGCTTGCTTTCTGTGTGTTTACATATTCATTTTTGTCCGTTATTGAGTTTTCTAAAGATATTCAGTGTAACCAGCAATTATGTATATCCAAAAAAAAAAAATCATTCTTCCTTAATTTCAATAAATATTTTAAGAACCAGAAGACGTTCTTTCTTTTTTTTTTTAAAAAAAAAAGAACGTAACAAAATTTGTTTGTACTGTGCCACCACAACGGCACTGATGTTTGATTATATATTTAGATACATACAAACAGTATTTATTTACATTTCTGAACCAGGGGCGAAAATCTGTAGGATTCGCCAGCGGGGAGGGGGGCGCGCGGAAATATTCAGGGGGGGAGGGGCCCCCGCGCGGGTCAAGAGTTTTGCACGTGGGTTTAACCGAAACAAAACATCTCTGGATACTGTGCTTGTATGTTGTATGCTGCCCATATTTTGGCCTGCATACATGCAGTAAGCAGAAAACTTTAATATATATATATATATATATATATATATATATATAGAAATTATTTATACAAAACATAGTTTTGAAATCAAGCCCGTTTCACAGTCATGCTTTTGTAAGTGCAAACGGGCCCCCGTGGTGGGTGCCTTCTTAATTCCGATGGGGAACCGGGCATACTGTCCCCCCCCCCCCCCCGTAACAACACCCATGTTCTGAACTATATACGCTTGGATATGCTTCAATATTGTACTGAATTTAAAACAGACACTCTTAAATGATCACACACTATTACGTCAAGTGGACGTTGTAAAAAGCAGTAAACGAACTTTTGATGTGTTTACAAATTATGAGAATGAACTGCACCAGCAAATAATTATCTTTAAAACAATAAATTTGCTGAAATTTTTACGTTTTGATTAAAGTGTGAGTTTGAGATTGATGCGCCTGGCACCGTGGCGCCAGAGCAAACGGACCAATCAGAAGGCACCGTTTTGAACAAAACTGTTCTGAACGAAAAAAAAAAAACCTTTTTTAAATCAAGTACTAAAATGGCGTCATGTGTATGCGAAGCACCGAAATAATCGGAGCACTGATAACGTCTCTCATTCTTTTGATGCTCAGGGCGTGCTACAAATGTGTTAGCTAGTGAGGTAAAAATGGCAGTACTAGAAAGTATTGTACTTAGATGTGATATACAAAATACGTGAGTACCGTAGACTTTACCATTGGCCTCCATTCTTGTGACGGTTATAAGATGCCAAGATTATTTTTCAAAAACTGTGTGATTGAGGTTTATACCCTAAGCTTAAAGAAAAACTTGTTTCATATTTAATTGAAACAACAATACCATTTGAAGTGTGAAAGTAATATTTTAATTCACAAACTGACTTAAGATTTTCATTCGTAATCTAAGTGGTCATGGTTGGACGTTTCTTTTGTTCAACAATGAACTTACTAGTTGGCCTAACTTTCAAAGTTATAAACGAACATATAGTATTGTGAAATAGATCCCGAAATATTCCAATACATCAATAAAATAGAGACATTTGTGTTAAGCGGTGCCAACTCTAACTTCCAGATTAACAAGGTTGGGCTTTCACAGAGGTCTTTGTGATTTTTATTTAAAACAGCAATTGTTTTTGCAGTTTAATAAAGATTAATTTATTCACTGAGCTGGTCATATTTTAATATAAAAAACTGATAAATATTGACTGTGCATATGTGTGTATCTTACAGTACAATTCGTACTTTATTTTGTTTTGTTCACCCTAATTTGCAAATATAAATAACTTCAGAATCCTATTTGTAGAGACAGGAAAAATTTGCGGATTCATTTCGTGGTAGGCTACACTCCAAACTCGTTCTCCTTCAATCTGAGTCAGTGATTAGACCATCGTTTACTTGAAGGACTCTAAGCCAGTGAAAAACCTTCAACAAAAGAAGTATCAAATCACAAGCATCTCACGTAACACGTGTCACGAGTCATTATCCAATGAACAGTCGCCATTTGTCCTAGTACATAGAGGATCGTTGTGTTTATCCTAGAGGTCACTGAACCCACGAATTTTTCCGGTCGCTACCTATTTGGAAGTATATTTATTTTATTTTGTGTCAGTGATAGCTAATTATTCTTACCCTACATGTTTCTAGTTTGTATTGGAATATATTCCTCTCCTCACAACAATATTGTAAGGAATCGTGATGATTCAACTCAAGGTGATATTCTGAGCAAATTAAATATTATTGTTTTCGGTAGACATATAACTGACATAATAATATTATTTGTCTTACAACAGTATATGTGCAGCAGAAGTATGTAGCCGTACAGTACCCATTGCAGCGAAACAAAAACATTTACACAGTTCAAAAGCATAGATGAAGGTATTTAAAACTGCTGAAAAATAATAATCTATTAAATTTTACAGTTAGTGACAAATTCATAATTTTCAAACAACGCGCCAAATTAAAACAATCATCATACAATTTTTTTTCAAGAAATACATCAAAACACTGTTTCTTTAAACACTATAGAATTTTAAAAAAGGTAAGTAAGAACATATTGAAAATATTACTTAATCATTATTTTTACTTATGAAATTAAACAAGAAAGAAAATTCGGTACGAAGTTTTCCGTACAAAAGTAAATATTAAGAGAACCATGTGGAATTATAGGCATTTCTACAGGCATTTGAGGAAATTAGTTAAATTGCGAAAAGGATGTATGAGATTCGTGTACGAAGCACCTAACAATTAAGTTAGAATCTTTTTTTTTGTATTTTTCTTTTCCTTCTGAGTGGGAAACAAATTCTTGGTATAAACTGTATAAACAGCAGTTGGAATAGTTTATCCTCGTACCCGCAGCGTAGTAAAAAAAAATTACTTGGAACGTCCTGTCCTGTCATGCTTCGAGTGCTCAATCGTTTGTCTACCGTCATTGCTATGGGAACAGTAAATGCAGACATGCGTGAGAAGAATACATTTCAAGACTTCACGCAATCATTTCGTGACAGCGACAAGGAAGGGAGGGAGGGAAGGCAAACAGTGAATTCACGAATGTCGGACGGAGCAGGAGTTCTGAACATCTCTTTGTTTCTGAATCTTCCAACCATCAATTTTCAAAACCATCTAATTTCTTCCGTTGAAGAGAAAACTTTTACAAAATACTTCAGAATAGAAAAAAATACATAGTTAATACCTTTAACGAGAAAATTAATATTGTTTTTAGCTAAAACTATTTTTTTTAAACATTGAAATTTTAACTTGGTTTTCATTAAGATAGGTACCTACCACAAATTAAGTTATGTATGTATTTGTCACAATAAACTCACACTGACTGTTTGTAAATCACATTCGGACTTTTAATGGAAGATTGGTTACAGAAAACGTATATTTTCATATTGTCTGTTCGCAAAGCACATTTGGGAAATAAAAAGTCGGGTTTTAAATTGAACATTGTGTTATTATGTAGACTTAGAATTAGTTATTCCAAGTTTGTGCATTCAAATGCATAAATATTAAATCCCAATTTTTAATTTGGTGATGTAATCTTAGCGCGAAGTAAAAACTTTTTCACGCAGATTACTACAAATATCAAAACAGTTGACACAGAGCCAATAAAAATTGACGCCAAAAGATTTTAAAAGTGTTGTCCAAAGCCATTTCAAATAACGCAATGGCTTATTTCTGAATATTTAATGATGTTGGTATATAAATAAGTAATTTCACCGATAAACATTTTACCGCATGGGCTTAATGATATACCAATGACTTTAAAATTATAAAAAAATTAAAACAATATGCTATTAGAAAAAAAATAGAAATTAAACCACAAAATACTTTACATCTAACTTGTAGGTATACAAAACGTAATTGATTTACAAAGTAAAAACTTATAAATACCAATGAATATTTATGAAATTTATGTACTTGGATGACAAAACACTTAATTTTTTCAAGTGTCTATCAATATCATGAGTAAAGAAAGTAGCTGTTTGTTTTAACTATTGGAATATATTTGATATACTACATTATTAAATTGATACTATCAAATTATGTTTTGAAGTTATACTTCCTTAGGCACGTAAAGAAAAAAAGTGAATTTTTACGATGCGCACTCAACATAAAGCGAATTTTCACAGGATGAAAAGAAAATACATAAAAAAAATTCCTTTCGGCACAGCTTTAGGCGTAGGTAGATTTCGAAGTACCTATTTCTTCGAAATATTTTGGAAACTTCTATAAACTCATGGAATATTTTAAGTTACTTACTTAATATAGCCTACACAACGTCCTTTATGTTCACCAATATTCAAAAAATATCGATTTAACTTTTTCTCATATTCCATGCAGAAAAAAATATTTTGAATATTTTTTAACTTAATGCATCCATCATTGAATCACTTAACGAATTTCATATTAAGCCTATTAAGGTAGTTATGCAATTATTTTTTTACCTTCAAACACTAGTTTTCATCCCTTTCAATAATACGTGATCGTATTAATAGTTTTGGACAAAGGTTTAAGGTAACATAAAATATGGTTATTAATAAATTCCAACGAATTTGATACTAATAAAGTTTGAATTTTTTAAAATTTCAAACACTCTTTTACAGTAAAAGTGTTAACAAAAAAATTGATTCAGCCAAAGGTTTTAGATAACGTTTAGCCATTTTACAATACATAATAATGGATGATATAGTATACTATAAAATAAAGTAAAGACATTTTGTCTTCATACCATTGTAATTACCTTACCTTGCAGTAATGGTTTATAATATCAAAAATTGTTTCAGACACAAATTTTCGATAAAAAATAGTAAGAATAATACAAATTTGTACGAATTCGATGCTGTGCCCTACGAATGGAGTTGGTCTGGGCGAATTGCACTCGCACATACATATGTATATTCAATCTTTCCGCTTACGGTTACGTGCTGCGTGGGTAAGAATGCGTCGCGGCTTCCGACACGGATCGCTTCCCGTTGTTTTCGGGTATAGGAGGGGCAGAAGAAGCACAGCGACAAAGCAGAAGGGAACGGGGCATCCCCTGCGGGATTCGCCACCCGACGGGCAACTTGTCAGTGTCTGGCGACCGGCTTCACCCCCCCCCCCTTCCCCCATAACCCACCGCCCCACGGAGACGCCCGTAAGCGGGTCCGGGTTGGATTCGCCGCGATTGCGTGTGTGTGGGCGGGGTTGGGGGAGGGGGGGTGGTAGGCCCCTTTTTGGCGTCAAATACCCCCCCTCTACACGTCCCTCTTTTCCCAGACCATTTCCCCGTGGCCAATCCCCCCTTCCATCCTCTCCACCTGTGACCGAACACACGCGTCACGGACGGACCAGGAGAATTTATCTGCATCCAGAGATTTTCACAGACCGAGGGAAGGAAAACGTCACAAAACTCTCTCGCCCTTCTTTGCTAAGTAAGTTTCCCCACGAGGTACGAAACCCCAACTTTCCTCCCTTCCCAACCCTTACCTGTAGTATATACATATACGTATAATTTTTTTTTTGTTTGTTGGTCTCCTGTCGCCTTACCCTCTTCCGGCGCGGCGCGGAGGGGATAGGAAAAAAAAAGGAACGAAAATAAAACAAGCAAGCATGTTGGGGGTCGTAATTCACCTGTAAGGGGGTGGTCGCGGAAAGATCACGCTCCTCCCTCCCCCAACTCCTTCATTCTTTTACAAAAAAAAAACTGGGGTCACCAAGGGCTGGACATCGTCGCGCCCTCGAGTTATGGCATGGACAACCAACATCGAAAAAAAAAAAAAATGGGGGGGGGGAAACTCTCGAAGAGGGCGACACACCAGCCCCTAGAGACGCTGACAGTTAACTTCTGGAGCGCTCGTTATAAATCTTATTCCCCCCTCCCCCACCACCTATTTTTTTTATTTACCCACTTCGCGTGAGGGTTACGGGGTGGTGTGGAAAAGGGAATAAAGGGGGGACGGGACGAGGAGGACCGTAACGAAATAAGGTATAAATATATAGACACACAAATTTTCCCTTTTCCCTTTGTGGTCTCTGCGCCCCCTTCCGAAGGGCAATTAAGGTGGGTGTCGGGATGTCGGCGCGCACAGAAGTGTCCCGAAAAGCAGAAAAAGGGTGGGGGGGGGGTGTTAAAAGCGGTGAAGCGGAGGAGGGGGGGAAAATATTCTTCAAGCCCGCAGCCCTCACAGATACCGCTCCTCGATAAATCTGAGGGGGGCCCTTGCGAACGAATATCCACCTTGGTCGGCCGTGATTGGGCCCGGTGTGAGGCGTCACCGCAGCAGTCGGCCGCATGTATGTAGTCTGTGTCATGTCACCTGACTCAGGTTTGACTGTTCTCAATGGTCCATCCTTCTGTCACTGTTCTGTCAACAGTAAAGTACTTCACACTTTGCAGGGTGACTATTGTAAAATGGACTCCACTAGTATAGGCCTACTTTTTCCGAGAGGTGACAAATTTGAGACACGTTACGTGACACATACTTACTATTCGAAAATATTATTCATTACGTTTCTCCACATAAATTTTTTAATAAAACCCTAACACTGACAGATAACACACAGCTTAAACCGGTGTGTCTAAAAGCATTACAATTTGCATAAGGGTTATAACCCAGGTGAGCACTAAGAAAGGATTTTTGAAAATTCATCCCCTAAGTAAGTTAAATAGGGGATGAAATTTGTATTGAAGATTGTCATTTTTGAAGTTATAAATATGGAAATTAGTGTTTAGGCGTCTGTTTATAAATAAAATTCAGTTGTATCAGCGTTTGTGGTAATTAATTAAAAATGAGGATCAAATATCCTCACATCTGAAACACGGCTAGTTGATAACAAATTTTTATAGTAAAAGTTTAATTATTATTATTTGTTGTATGTAATTAAGTAAAAATATTGTAAATTACATTTACTCATCATACATTGTATAATTAATTACTTTGCGTTTGTTTCAATGCAAACTGTTACTAATGAAAATGACATATATATTTTACTATGATTATTCATCAAGTATATTATGGCTGTAGTTTATATAAAACAAATTAATTTCATATAACTTTAAATTTTATAAATATTTGTGTAAATAGTTTAAGCTAAACTGTACTGCAGTTCTACATTGAACCTTTAAGCAAGTAAATGTTAAATTCATCCTCATTGGAACCGACCTCAAGACAAATTACAAAACTATTATTGAAACAATTATTCTTCAGTACACTTATTCACACCTGCAGGTTTTTTTTTCCTTACTGACTGTAATCCGTAAAGAAAACTCAAAATTGCAATTAAGTGAATCAATGTGAACACAGTTGCTGCTTTATTACATTCAAGATTATTCTGAATTTGACCGACAATCTTCAGCCGTAGGTTCATTATTAGAGAACCGGAAAAATTACAGGTTCATTTCGCGTTATGCTAGAATCCAAACATATGTACCTTCATATTACTTCTGTTATTGGCTCACAGTTTATCTCAAGGACTTCCAGCCAATGTAAAACCTTCAACCATAGAAGTATCGAATCGGAAGCATCCCAGTTCACAGGTATCACAAGTCAGTAGCGATTGAGAATGTGGCATTTGCCCGAGTATTATAAGGGTTTGTGGAGTCTATCCTAGAGGTAAATGAAATCGCGAAATTTTCCAGTCCCTATTCATCATGATGAAATAAGTTGTAAAACTTCTACACGAATTATCCTCTAAAGTGCTTACCAAGACTGGTTATGCACCTTTGAAGTTGGAGCATTTAATATGGAACACTGAACGTCTGAATTATGTTTATTATGTTAATGACGTTCTACAACCACCCCGAATCAGGTCACTATAGAAAACATTAGGGATAGTTAGAGACCCGGAAAATTCGCGGGTTCAATGACCTCCAGGATAGACTCCAATATCCTCTACACACTCGGGTAAATGCCAACTGTTCATTGGCTGCTGACTTCTGAGTCGTCTCGACTGGGTGGCCTGTGATTCGACACTTCTATGAGTGAGGGTCTCTAATTGGCCCTCAGTCCTCCAGATTAACAGTGAACCAATGACACAAGCATCATTAAGGTATAATTATTTGAATTTTAGCATAACACGAAATGAACCCGCGAATTATTCGGGTCTCTAGGGATAGTAAAACACCATAAAAATGTGTGAGAAAAAATTACTAGGAACTGAAAAAATTCGCTGTTTCGATGACCTCCAGAATGGACTCCACAATCCTCTACACACTCGGACAAAGGCTACCTGATTATTGGCTGCCAAATTGTGAGCCTTGTAATTTGATACTTTACTTCTTTGAGGGTTTTCCAATGGCCCATAGTCCTTCCGATTAACTGAGGTCTCATCCCAGAAGCAGGAAATAAGTAAACGGGTTTGACTTATAGTCTATCGCGATATGAATACGCGGATCTTTCAGGCTTCCACTAATTATTTCGATGATATAATTTAGCGACGGTTAAATCAAACATATATAATTGTTAGAGTCCCGGAAATTTCGCGGATTCCTCTGGCTTCAGGATAGAATTCAAAGTTATAGGTGTGCTCGACCCATTTTTACTTTCCCATTGGTTGATTTCTTAGCGAGAACATTTTTATCCTTGTTATTTGGCACTACCTGATTCGCTTACTTCTCTCCTAGCTGGACATCGTCGGCTCACGGTCGTAGAGGGGCATGTCCAGATAACTGCGGTCCAATCACGAACACAGTGCGACAGTGTGGAGGTTTGCATTCTAGCTTGCGACTAAATGAATATGCGAAAATTCCGTGGCTCTAATAATTGTCTGTATTATTTACAAAAAAATGTTCAGCTTCAACTTCAAAGGATTATGCCAGCTCTGGGAAGCATTTAAGATCATAAGTAGAGACCCGAAAAATTCGCGGATTCATTTCGTGATAGGCTAGAATCAAAATACGTTTGCCTTTTTACTGCATCAGTGATTGGGCCACAGTTTATCTGAATGACACTCGGCCAATGAAATACTTTCAACAAAAGAAGTATCAAATCACGAGCGTCCCAGTTAACATGTGTCGCGAGTCAGTAGCCAATGAGCAAAAGTAATTTTCCCGCGTGCATAGAGGATCATGGAGTCTATCCTACAGGTCATTGAAATCGCGAATTTTTCCGGTCTCTAATCATAAGTCGTACGTGTTTTCAAATTATTTTTGTCGTCATAAACCTTCAACCTATGTTTGTCGGTCGAATTCAGGCCCATCCAGCATACACAGGAAAATTCTGTGGATTCATATCGCGATAGGCTAAGTTACAAATACTTATACATACTTTGTGCCTTTTTCTGTTACTGGCTCACGAATTCGTATATACGCTACTAGCAGAACCCGACAGACGTTATTCGGCAAATGTTTATTTATATACCTTTGTATTTCTAAAATTAAATGTTTGTATGCAATCTAGAATCTATAAAGCGTTTTAGAATTTTTTTTCAAAAATGAAACATTGCAAATATTGATAAGTAGAGACAGGAAAAATTCGCGGTTTCATTCAGCGACAGGCTAGAATCCAAAAGCGTTTAAATTTTTGCTGCTTCCATATTGGACCGTAGTTTACCTGAAGGACTCTTGAGCCAATGAATAACCCTTAGCGAAAGAAGTATCGAATCACAAGTATCCCAATAAACCGGACTCACGAGTGAATAGCCAATGAGCAGGTGTTATTTTCCCGAGTACATATAGGATCGCGCAGTCTTTCCTAGAGGTCTTTGAAACCGCGAATTTTTCCGGTCACTATTGATAAGGTTCTATTCTTTGTATTGGTATAAATTTATAAATTGATGATAAATTACATACATTTTTAAAATTAATAATTGAAGTAGAGTCTGGTTGATCTTCCAACGTTATTTTTTTTTGCGTGGCATTTAAATAATTTCCAATATTTAATGTTTATTGACAGATAAGGCGCCTTGAGATAGTTTAGTTTTGCGTGATACAAATTCCACTTGCCTAAAAATAAAATAAAATTGTCTATTCATAGTTGCAGTACACGGCGTTGCCCGGGCTGAACACAGGGTGATGGTGCTATATGACAGCGTGGTGGATATGGAGAAATGACACACAGTTACTGTCTGTATGTCTATGACCTATGATTAGGGACCGGAACAATTCGCGGGTTCAGTGACCTGCAGGATGAACTCCATAGTTGTACGTACACTCGGTCAAATGCCACCCACTCATTGGCTGCTGTCTTGTGAGACGTTCCAGCGAAGCAGACTGTGATTCGATAAAGCTTTGGTCGGGTGTTTCTCATTGGCCCAGAGTCATCCAGGTGAGTTGTGAACCAATAGCAGAGGCAGCACTGAGGTATAACGATTTGCATTTTAGCCTATCGCGAAATGAATTCGCGAATTTTTCCGGTCTCTACCTATGATTTTCTGTTTACCCATGGATATCAGTTGGACGGTTTAGAAGTTTATGCGCTGAAGCTCCATCTAATGGTGAGTTATA
This sequence comes from Bacillus rossius redtenbacheri, assembly GCF_032445375.1. Lineage (NCBI taxonomy): Eukaryota > Metazoa > Arthropoda > Insecta > Phasmatodea > Bacillidae > Bacillus > Bacillus rossius. The sequence goes on along the minus strand of NC_086341.1, from coordinate 14,986,972 downwards.
ATGGAAAGAAAAAAACTTCAATATGCCAACTTTCATGGCGATCGGTGAAACGGTGTCGAAGTTTATCGACGTCATACATACACACAAACATCATATATATATATATATATATATATATATATATATATGAATATTCTACCAAATAAGTATCGAATTACACATTACCCAGTTGACGCGTTTCACAAATCAGCAGCCAATGACCGCGGGACATTTTCCCGAGTGCGCAGAGGACTATGAAGTGTGTCCTGGAGATAATTATACTCGCGAAATTTTTCCAGGCACCTATTTACTATATTATATAACAACATTTAGTTTCTTTTTTTTTAATTTCTTCGAACCAGGAAAGCAATAATTAATTACTGTGACTTGCAAACTATTTTGATATAAAAAAATTCACAGTAAATCAATGAGTTTAAAAATAATGTTTTCTTTGTGTGGCAAGGTGACGGTAACTTTCAAAATTATAAAGCACTCCTAAAAATTTGGACAAACAACTCGGTGCTTATATACGTATTACACAAGTGGTAACCAATGACCAGTTTACAATTACTTAACTATGGATATGGAAGTGGATTTCAGCCTAGTGGTCAAATGTATCGCGAGAGGACAAGTTCTTTTCTAATAAGCCATTTCAAGAACACCACTTAATTAGTTTGTATTCAAAACAAAATAATGTGTATGTTCTATATCCACACACATCGATTAAGATTTCCATAGCTTCGTTTAACTACACCAGTGGAATAAAAGGTGGTTGGTTACCTATTAACTTGCCAGAAAAGTTTTTTAAAATTTGATATTGTGTAAATAAGAACATTAGTAATTTTTGTAACAAAAAGTGTTTTATAAGATAATATTTTATCAAAACGTACTGTAGTAATGAGAAATGTAAATATACGTTTTTGTGGGAATTATTTCAAATCTATCTTGAATTCAACTAAAGAATCAGTAAAGATGTTAGTATCAAGGAAATAATTCATAAACTTTAATAAACGGTCTTAATATATTTTTGTGTGATTTGAAAATTTAAATTCAAAATTTTTAAACCATGTTTACCTTGCAATTACCTATCCTCTGAGCTTTTATCGTCGTTTTAATAAAACAAATTCCTGCTGCCGATTTAAGAATATAATAGTTTCACCAAAATAAGGCCATTATTAATTATCTTTATCACGTCAGTAGGTACCTTAACATAAATACTATGTAGTTTAAAAAAAACAGAACCGACTACAAATTTTTTTTATTATTATTTTGGTAATACATTTTTCGTTAAACAAGAAAAGAAAATTTCTAACAGCAATTTACTAACTTCCAGAAAGATTTTTCAATAATTCTATAAGGGGCGTTGTGGTTCTTTAAACAGTTTACCAGCAGTTTACCGTTTTAACGGTTTAAGTGAGGTTATGTACATTAACCTACATGTAGCATTAAATATGTATGAACAGTTGATTAGGTTAGCAAAAACACAATTTAATAGTTTGGATAGTTGATTGTTTTTGGTTAGCAACATTAAAAATACTTTTAAATATGTGATCTGATAACGGACAGTTTAGATTCACTTATAAAATCTGTAAAAAAAAATATATTAAAGTTTGGTTAAGTTAAGTTGGGTAAGCAACTGCATTATTTCAATTGCTTCTAACATAACCTAACTAACAGCCCAGCCTATTTCACCATACACAGGCGTGGAAGGAAAAAAGGTTAATTTTTTGCTGGACTAACTATAATAGTTTTTTTAAATATTTGTATTTATAGACCATGATTATACATGTGTATTCATACTGAAGGCAAGTAAACGTTGTAATCGTAAACTTGCGGAGTTATCTGATATACCTGGAGCATTCGTAACAAGCGTTCTTCGTGCATTTAGGATGAAACATTTTTTTTATTTGACGTGACGTCTAATAAATCGATGAACGACGGCTGCACGCACGAAAAAGTGTCCCGTTACGCACACTGTTCCGTTACGCTGTGTCCCGTTACGCTCATTGTACGGTTGCGCCGCTTCTATCTCTCTTCCACTCGATTGGAACAACCATCGATTTGACTTTTTCAAGACACATTAAACTTGAAACACTCCCATTCGTTTCATACATTACCTATCATCGTCCTATCCTTAACAGAATAACACAGATTGGAAGAAGTTAAATAACAAACATGATAAAATTTATAGTTAAAATAATCTCTTCGTTAAAGTAATAAACATATTTGAATTAATGAGTGCAAATAAAAGTAAATTTATCAATTAAATTGTAGATTAAATTGTAGATTTCATTTCACTCCTTCTTTGTGTCCATACAAAATAGTGATAATTCAATAAAAATGATTCAATTTTATTCATAAAAGTATGCAATCATTTCATCAATGTTTTGTTATGACGTTGTCACGTTAAACTATCGTCTGTAAACCGACTTTACAGACAACCAATGTTTTTTTTTTCGCAGGGAGACTCGTGTGCGCATGGCAAGAATCGGTCTGCATCGTAATTTTTATGTCCACGGTGTGGCGTGCGATTGGATGCTGCGGCCTTCTCAAGGTCGCGATCAGGGTACCGGACTCGGTTCCAGTTGACCGGAGCCACCCCTTTTTTGGAAGAAAAGAATTGGGGAGGGGGAAGAGGGGGGCGTGGTTTCCCAGGCGGGACGACTGTGAAGGTCGTTTTCCCGAGTGACCGATGGAGTTTCCTCTCTCTTTCTCTCTCTCTCTCTCTCTCTCTCTCTCTCCCCCCGCCTTCACCGCTGCGTTCCATCGCTTCTTGTCTCGTGGCGGCGCGCCAAGAAGAGTCAGTACCCGTCGCCCGATAGAACCCATGTATAAAGCTGCGCTTTCTAACGACAGATTCATTTAGCTCCCGGTTAGAAAAACTGTCTCACAAAAAAAAAACGGATCTTTCAGTACTCGCGAGTGATGGGAAAACTTCTAACCTCGGCAATAAGCAAATTAATGTGTTCTCATGTTGAAAATACACTAATAGGAAACTCGGACCCCAAATTTAACGTAATATTCTTTGAAAACAATGCCAAACGAGATAAACATACGAGATTTTGTGTTTTTAACTGCATTTCTTGACACGAATCACACGTATTTTTCCCACCCGCCGCTATAATTCGCTCAGCGGAGCAGCTACGAATACTTCTGAACCATTCGATTTTTGCATGCCGAAATTTTAAAATGTATAATGAAGCGGCTCCGATAAAAGCGAAAAAGACTTGAGAAAAATGCAAAACCCCGGCTATGGACCTGATTTTCGACTATGAATTTTACTAAAATACTGCTCATCTTGTTAAAATTCATTAAACAGTTAGACCTAATCCTTAGAGACCGGAAAAATTCGCGGATTCATTTCGTGATAGTCTAGAATGCAAAAACGTTTGCCTTTTTACTGCATCAGTGATTGGGTCACAGTTTATCTGAATGATACTCGGCCAATGAAAAACATTTAACAAAAGAAGTATCTAATCACTAGCGTCCCAGTTAACAGGTGACATGAATCTGTAGCCAATGAGCAGACGTAATTTTCTCGCGTGCATAGAGGATCATGGAGTATATCCTACAGGTCATTGAAATCGCAAATTTTTCCGGTCTCTACTAATACTTTGTCGTTTCCATTTTGTACCTGCGAACTTTGGTTACCGCCATCCGCCACAGATAGCACCACCGTGTTTGTTAATCACTTCCTTCCTAGACTTCCATCGCATTCACGAAATTACTCCCATCCAAATGCCGTATACAGAGAGCAGAGAGATTTTACGTATAAACAAAACTCAAACCGCTATTAGAGTGCGCTGTAAACAATTTTTTTTGTAGATAGAACTGAAATAATAATGTAAAATCACATATTTATGTAAATTTATACAATTACACGAAAAAAAACTGCATGCTACAATAAAATTTTCACAGTAATACTGGGTTAGTATTCGTGCAAGGGCATTCATGCTTTGTGTTGTCCTAGTGCCTTCATTAGTTATTTGCCTCCAGAAAAGCTTTCCCATATTAAATGTGCATAAGCATAAGAAAAAATGAAGTCAAAATGTTGAACATTCAATTTTAGTTTCCATGATTATTTAATATTTGTGTAAGACATCAATCAAAATTTAACATTATGTGCCAGGTTTTGTAAGCGTCACAAGAAATATTTAGTATTACTGTTTCCAAAAACCTATTTAATATACCCATGCTTATAAGCTAGAAATATTCGCGGATTCATTTTGTGATGGGTTTAAATTCAAGAAAAAAATATATTTTAACGTTGCTTCTGCAATAGGCCCACAATTTATGTATCTGGAGAACTCTGGGCCAATGAAAACCTTCAGCCAAAGTAGTGTGACATCACAGGCTACCATAGTGCGACCAGAAACAAAAGAGCTTTCTCGGACATAACATTGGTGTCTGCGCAGGTTCTTTTGCTAGTTGTCACACTATACGTTGCACTAACAAGTCAACAGAGGGTAACATTTGTTCAAGTAAACATAGAACTATGGAGTCTATGATATACAGGTCATTCATTGAACAAGCGTATTTATCCAGCCTTAGATTCACTGACACTTCGACAAAGTCCCGAAGATATCCGAAGTTAGTCGCTTGCTCGTACAACTTTGCAGTCGGAATAAAAAAAATCATTTTGCAACAGATAATACTTTTTCACGATTTAATGTTATTTTTTAATTTCACTCACCTAACCTAAACAACCTATCATTTTAGATGCTATTACCTATACAAAAAAACCCACCCCTTCGAAAAAAAATATAGAATGAACTGTTGCGAGAAATTTATTTACAGAAAAAAATTTTTGTGTACTTTTTAAAATGATTACTTCGGAAACCATTTGCTCAAATATAGTTTTTAATAATCAAGAAATATACTGTTACATTATACAATACATGGCTATGGTTATTTTTACACATATGAAATACTTTATTCGTAGAGACCTGCAAAATTCGCTGATTCATTCGGTGATAGGCTAGAATTCAAACACATATACCTCTTAGATAATTTTCCTATTGGCTTACTGTTCATCTGGACGAATCTCAACCAGTTATAAACCCTCAACCAAAGAAGGATCGAATCACAGACAAACCAGCTGAGACGACTTACAAGTCGGCAGCCAATGAACTTGCGTTATTTGCCCGAGTGTACAGGGGTATGTGCAGTCAATCCTGTAGGCCATCGGCACCGCGTATTTTGCAGGTCTCTAGTTATTCGTGATTGAATCGGTGCATAATATTGTATTTTATTTGATGTTTCATTCAAGAAAAATCTTTTTAAACCATGGAAAATATAATCAAATAATCAATAATTGGATTTTTTGTTTAATTATGCTTATATATGCACGTAGTTAATACTGGAAAGTTATTCAGAAAACGGTTTATAAGTAACTCCAACTTTTGGAAGTACTGGGACAACACAAAGCATAAATTCCAGGGTAAGAATCCGAACCTAGTGTTACTGAGATCACGATATTTAAAGTGATAGAGTTGTTTTCATGTAAATTTAAAAATTAACAAACATCTGTAATTATTCATGGATATTTATGTTTCATTAAAAATAAAAATACAGTACACGTAATAACCCTGACCTAAAAATATAATTTATAATTAGGGGCATGCAGATTTCGCGAAAAGATTTTCAGACTAGATGAAAGTTAAAACACTTTAGCATCGTCTGTGTTTTGTGATTGGGCGAGTTTCTCCCAGGTACATATCGATTGTAACAACACCAATCACAGTGATTCAGTGCGGAAGTAAACGCGTCCTGAGTGGCTCGGTCTAATAAGGCAACGACTTCTCTCGTGGACGGCTGCCAATCACAAGGAAGAAATCACAGTTGAGGGTATACGTCGTTGCAGTCTAATATGTGTTCAGATGTTTTTGCGGAAAATATATACTTAATACGTAGGGACATGCATATTTCGCGAAAAGATTCCGAGACCTGCTGAAAGTTAAAACACTGTAGCATCGTCTGCGTTTCGTGATTGGTCGAGATTCTTTCAGATGCCTGTCTCAGTTACTACAGCAATCACATGAAGTCAGTGCGGAAGTGAACGCGTCCTGAGTGGCTCGATCAAATAAGACAACGACTTCTCTCGCAGACGGCCGCCAATAACAAGGAAGAAACCGCTGGTGCGGGTATACCTTCTTGCAGTCTAATACGTGTTCAGCTGTTTTCACGAAAAATACCTGCCCATAATAATACGACAAGCAAAAAATAGCACGAAAACTATTTATTTGGACGTCTAACTAGAATTCGGTGAATAGCAGGTCCCTCGTAATCAACGGTGCTCGCTATTGGTCCGTTCGGATAGCAAGACGTCACCTGGCACGCGAAGGTCGACGCAATTATCTTGCCGTCACGAAGATAAGTCCATAGCTAAACCTCCCCTCCCCTTTCTTTCCCCGCTCATTCAACCCACGAGTCGTGATGCACGCGTGAAGCAAAACAACGAACGCATTTGTTTTTTTTTTTTTCTCCACGTGCCCGAGAATTTCCTGTGCGTCTCGAGGTCGTCGCAACGCAAGTTACAAGAGACCCGGAATTTTCAGTCAGGCTTAAATTCACAGTCCTGTGTATACTGCACCTAATTGTTGGATACCGGTAAAAAAAATTCGCGGATTCTTTTCGCGATAGGTAGGGACCGGAAAAATTCGCGGGTTCACTGACCTGTAGGATGAACTCCACAGTTCTACGTACAATCGGTCAAATGTCACCCACTCATAGGTTGCTGTCTTGTGAGACGTCCTAACGTAGCAGCCTGTGATTCTATACAGCTTTGGTTGGGTGTTTCTCATTAGCTCAGAGTCATCCAGGTGAGTTGTGAGCCAATAGCAGAGGCAGCACTGAGGTATAACTATTTGTATTTTAGCCTATCGCGAAATGAACTCGTGAATTTTTCCGGTCTCTAGCGATAGGGTAAAAATTCAATTACATACCTAGGGGCAGGCATTTTTCGCGAAAAAAATCTGAACTCCTATTAGACTGCAACAAGGTATACCCGCAGCAGCGGTTTCTTCCTTGTGATTGGCGGTCGTATGCGAGGAAAGTCGTTGGCTTATTTCAACGAACCACTCAGCACGCGTTTGCTTCCGCACTGAATTACTGTGATTGGTGTTGTAACACTGAACATGTACCTGGTAGAAACTCATCCTATCACGAAACACTGACGATGCTACAGTGTTTTAACTTTCAGCTAGTCTCGAAATCTTTTCGCGAAATGTGCATGCCCCTACATATACCTTTAATCCGCTTTTGTTGATGGATCTCTGTGACTTCTGGGACAATGAGAAACCCTCAGCATAAAGATACTTAGAATCACAAGTAATATTGTTGAGACGACTTAAAAGTCAGCAGCCAATGAACTAGTGTTATTCGCCCGAGCGTACAGAGAAATGTGTGGTCCATCCTGAAGGTCATTGAAACCGGTAATTTTTCCTTACATTATTTCCTGATTTCTTACTGTAGAACCCCCACCTTCCTTTGAGTGGTACACGTGATTCGGCAAATCTGCGAAATTTCCGGGTTTCTAAGCATTATTAGTAGGGACCGGAAAAATTCGCGGGTTCAATGACCTGTAGGATGAACTCCATAGTTCTACGTACACTCGGTCAAATATCACCCACTCATTGGCTGCTGTCTTGTGAGACGTCCCAACGTAGCAGCCTGTGATTCGATAAAGCTTTGGTCGGGTGTTTCTCACTGGCCCAGAGTCATCCAGGTGAGCTGCGAGCCAATAGCAGAGGCAACACTGAGGTATAACTATTTGTATTTTAGCCTATCGCGAAATGAATTCGCGAATTTTTCTGGTTTCTAGTTATTAGCGGGAGAAGTAAATTGACACATAGATAGACAAAAGGTTTTCAACATTAAAGTGAATATAGATGTAAAACGATTTTTGTACTACTGCGAACCGTGGTCAAAATATACGACAATGCGCTGTCAAAGTTCACATTAAAAATTCGCGAACAACACTGGCCAAATTTCACCCACGAAGCTTCGTAAAATTTACGGGTATATTCCGTAAACTCACCGGAACCGAGTTAAATTATTTATATAACGATCTCACAATTATCGTTTTGGGAATGCAAAACTAACTTTTAGAAAACTTGTTAAATTTACAACAACAATAACAAAAAACCTCCTTAGACGTTGTTTACCACGGAACCCAGAACCCATACTCCGGAACTCATTTAAGTTTAAAAAATATCCAGATTTCAACATTGTTAAGAATTTTCACAAAGGTTTTATTTAAACATGTTCACCCGAAGCTGTTCAGCGTTCCGTGTAACCGCGCCCTAAGCCTACAGTAAGAACACTCCTTTATTCCTCCTTTGCTTAGAACGAAACAGTACTCGGAAGTTGATATATTGCGTAGTTTCTACGAAGATTCAGTTATTATAATTACGAATAACTCTTGGTTTATTTGGGTTAAATTTTTCGTTAAAAATTCCGTAGATTTACTGTAATTTCTAACGGTGTAGTATCATCTTTCCAAGCCAACCATCCACAAATCATACAGACCGCCAAAATGTCCTTCTGGTTGGAGTTGGACTCAAAACCTTCAAGCAATCAATGCGCGATCATTCATTCATTGGCTTTTGCTACATGTCTTCTTCTTTCCTAAGGTTGTCCACGATAACTTCTTGTGTTTCTTTTATTGATTGCTATCGTCTACTCATATCTGTACCCCAGAGTCGAATAAAACTATATTTTTAGTTGTACATTAAGTCTAAAAAAGTGATTTTGTTTCTAAAGCTTCATTGGTGCAAGAAAAATACAGTTATATGGTGTTTACCAGTGGCTTTTATAAAAAAATCCGTTTGAAAGAAATAAATCTTTTTTTTTTGCTTGTATGTCATACGCATATGGAGACTGATGAAAAATACTGTTTCAATGAAAGATAATTTTCTAATATTTAATCTCCTGTTTATTTGCTGAAATAGTAACCTAGGCTTTTTTGTTCAGATATATACATAGATATTTTCTAATGCACCCATGAATAAATAACTCATTATCTAGTAGCAACAGACCTTTAAATTAGCAAAGGTTAGCAGTCTACCATTCCGTCGAACAATAATGCTACTTTTGTGGTTATATTCGAAACAATTTATCAGAAGTGAATCTACCACTGGTTATTAATTTAAATTCCTCCAAATCTTTATCCCCAATCCCTAGCAAGATAGCTATTTTATAGCTCGCTCATACCTTTTACCAGACCATCCTCTGGGGTCATGCATCTGTACTCCTTTATTTACGCGTTCCCTTAACTGAAACCCACATGGACAAGTCCAAATACATGAAGGTTTTACCAGAGCCCGCCTAGATCGATTATGTATCTAGGTTTAAGTGTTGAGAGAATGGTGACAACGCCAATGTTGAAATCTGCCAATCCCCAAACAAAGAACAAGTTGCGTGATCGGAAGTGTCTCATGATGTCAATTTATGTTACAGAGATGAGGTATCAGTTTAGTGTGTCTGGGAAGTTACCATATCGTCAGTTTGAGCGTGATGTTGGTTAGTATTTTCGGGAGTATACCACGACATAAATTTGTGTATTCTGGAGTGTATCAGGGTGTCAGTTTGGTTTTCGGTAGTGCACCACAGAGTCAGTTCTGTGTTAGTTGGGTGTACCAGTGTGTCAATTTATGTGACCGCGAGTGTACCAGTAAGTCAGTTTTTTTTTGTGTACGTATATGGGGTGCACCACAATATCCATTTGTGTATATGGACCTGTTCTCGAGTGTTAGTTTTTGTATTCGGAAGTGCACCGTGATGTCAGTTCGTGTATGAGGAACTGTGTTGTTTTTTTTTTTGGGTGTCGGTTTGTGTGTCCGGAAGTGTACAGTGACGTCGGTTTGTGTGTCCTGCGGGGTACCAGGGGCCTGCCCGCAGGTAAGGAGGCCGGTTGTAACCAAACACAAGCGACATTAAAACGCTCGCCCTGTAAATCATGTCGTCGCGGCCATCTTACTCGCACCAGCGCGCGAAGACCTCCTGAACAAGGGGGAGGGGGGGAGGGCGGACAGCGTGGGCGACCCGTAATAACGATACCTTCGAGAAGATCTGGGTGGCGTGGAAGGAAAAGGGGGGGGGGAAAGAAGTTTTTATTTATTAATCGTTGACGCGTTTCGTACACTTTACGGCGTTTTAGTTGGCGTGTTCAGTTGCCGTCGGCCCACGTCTTAACTGATGGAGGCCTGAATGAAGATTTTGCACCGGTTCCGGCGCTACAATTAATTATTGCATTGCAGTTTCAAAGGTAAAAATAACACATGGTAATTTTTTAAAATTTGTTATTATTATGATGGTAAATAACTATTTTTCCAACAAATTAAATAAATATTTAAATCAAATCTTGCAGCAATTATATATATATAAGTATTTTGGTAACAAAACAAACTATTTAGCCTATATACTATTTTTTTTACATGTCGCGTAAATGAATAACATCGGTAAGTTTTCTGTTGTGACAGAAAAATAAGATTGTTTGTGTTTTTAAGTTATAATATATAGTTCCTTTTAACTAGTTGTCACGAAATCAAATATTAATAGGCACTTCCCCACTCTAAAAAAAGGTAATTGTAATTCCTACCTTGCCGTTTTTTGTAATATATGTATTAGCGGTCACTCTTGTAAAATCTTCTGACAGTGAAATTACAATGGCATATAGTTTACAAGCGCCAAAAATGTTTTGAAATTACAATAAAACTGTTTATTATCTCGAAAATAACGTATAGAATTATATTTTATAAATATTTATAACTAAATATTATTTGATTTTATATGAATGGTCGGTAATTAAATGATAGTCAATAATCATTGTATTTTTTATGGATTAGAAGTCTTAAAAAGCAAAATTACGGATGTAAAGGTAAAAGGTGTATTTAATAATGACCAATTTATGCAATCGTCTTTTTATTTATGATTGCTTTGTTATGTACCAGGACATTAAATCCACACAGCTTTTCAAAAGGTTTTTTCATTAATTTCGACTCGAACTTAAGGCTTAGACCTAACAGGATTCACAACAAGCCTTTTCATACGCCTTACGAACTGTATTAATTGTCCTGAAAAGCAAAGGCCTAAATAAAGAGACTTTCAATGCAGCTTCCGACCACTGATCCAAAAAAGTGTCTGCTCTCCCAGTTTTACTTCAGTTTCACATTTCACCCAACAGATGGCATCAGCGACGCTAGTCGATCGTAAAAAAAAATACAGAGGTGCAAGCGCAAGAATTGCCGACTTTATGATCACATAAAATACGATCAACGTTTTATAGTCAACTGATGATATAAACTAGTTTGTCTATCATCTTAAAGAATATTCAAGACTTCTCAATAAAATCATGAGTGAGTAAACCTTAAAGTTGAAGAAAAATATATTTGGTTTGGGTAGTAGGCTAGTACCTAATTAATTTAAGTATTTACAGAGCAATTTAAGAGTGGTTATTAAGATTTCTAAAAATTCGTGCCGAGGTAACATGAATATATTGGAGCTAATTGAATCAAGAGTTATTGGTAAAATTTTGACGTACATGCAAAACAATTGTCCAAGAGAAACAAAAAGTAATAACGGAAAAAATTACAATCTAAATATATATTTACTTAAATAAGAGAGTTAAGGCTTTCAAAATATCTTTTATACTTAAGAAATTTCAAAGGATTACTGTAAATAAAATTCAAATAAATTAAACTTGCTTTAATAGAAAAGTCAAAGTAACAAGCTATTTACAATATTGCAAATAATAAATTCTCCTTGAATTTGAATTTTCGAGAATATATATACAAAAAGTACAGATTTATTAAATAATAATTAAATTGTTACATATTAATATATATATTTTAAATTGAAATACAAACTGAAAATAGACTTACAACAAACTTAGATATAATGGTAAAATGGTATACTAAAATATTTTATTTTTATTATCATTTTATTATTTTCATATAATTTTATTTTTATAATTTTCAAATTATTTTTGTGACTGGGCAGTCATATAACCCGCCTCTTGTCCAAGTGAACCGGGTTAGACTTCTGTTGAGATCAAACTCGAATTTTTTGTAAGTGGGCAAATGTGGCGGATGGTGCCGTAAGCTGGTATTTTTTTGTAGTAATCCTGGGTCTCTGGCCTTTATCATCTCGCCAAGACCCTATCCTCATATTATTACGACATATCGTTCCTAATGACCTTGATGCCAATTAGTCTCAAGCCCTAATTATTTCAGTGAACACTTTTTTTATTAATGATTGGTAGAGACCTGTAAAATTCGCGGATTCATTTCGCGATAGGATAGAGTCCAAATACTTTTGATATTATTTTGCTTCAGTGTTTGGGCCACAGTTTATCTGAAGGACTCTGTTGTAGCGGTTTGAACTGTGCGCGCCGCATCGGCCTCCGGCACTCCGCTCCCCTCCTCCTTCTCCCTCCTTCCCCCCCCCCCCTCCTAGTGGTTGTACTATGTCTACTTGTTCACCCCCCTCCCTCCTTAATTGGCGCATGCACGCGCTGCGGCGCGATGTTATAAAAGAAGCTGCAAATTGGTCAGGAGCCTCTTTCTTTCTTGATTTTAGTCAGGCTCGGTTGTCAGCCGTTGTAATCTACGAGCATGTAGTCGGTTAGGTTCAGTTTAGAACTACGTGGGTGTGCGACCTCAGGGGAAAATGTAAGTTGGTTTGAGTTGTGTGTGAGGCGGTGGCCCTTACCTTAATGTAGAGTCATTTATTCTTAAATTGGTTTGTCTAAATTCCTTTTCGGCCGCCACCTTGAAAATTATTTAGTTTGAATTAACGCATTAATGTAACCTCACTGTCAACTTCGTTTTTATTGGTAACTGTCTCCCCCTGAGACGTCGTCGCACGTATTTGATTAATTCTCATTAATGTAAATCCCCTCTTTACTTGTGACTGCACTTTGCAGTAATTCTGACAAACGTAATTATGTAAAGTATTTCCTTAATTGTAACTGCACTTTGCAGTAGTTCTGACAAACGTAATTATGTAAAGTATTTCCTTAATCGTAACTGCACTTCGCAGTAGTTTTGTACAACGTAATGAATATAACATCTTTCTGTTATTTTTTAATTGTAACTGCACCTTGCAGCAGTTTGAAAAATGTAAAAATGTTTGGATTTAACTGCATACTTGCCACTGCCTTTGCTTCGCGTCAACAGCGCGTTGTATAATGGGATCGCTTACGGTGTAGCCGGCTTACCGTCGAAGCTTGTTATTAACAAGCCCGTTTTGTCTATAATCATTGTTTTTGGTTTTTTTTATTGAGCCTTGCTTAAATTGTATTAACGTAACGTCATCAGTAACCGAATGTTATGATTTTATGTTTGAATAAAATGTCTGTGTACCTGATACCATTTACCTTGCTTACCTAAACTGCTCCATTCACGTAAACCCCAGTCTATGCCAGGTTTTGGCCAACTATCCCAATGTTCCGAAGCTAGACAAGCTTTACACTGTGCCAATGAAAAATCTTTAACAGAAGAATTAGCGAATCACGATCATTCCAGTCAACAGGTGTTACGAGTCGGTAACCAATCAGCAGATGTAATTTGCACGAGTGCATAGAGGATCATGGAGTCCATCCTTTAGGGATTTTAAATCGCGAATTTTACAGGTCTCCAATGATTGGTCATATCCAATTTTCTCGCATCCAAATCTCGATTTCTAATCCCAAAGAGTAGCTGGATTATATACCCCACAAGTCCAAACATATGTTTCAGGGTAAAATTTAAAATTAAATACAATAATCAAAAGGAATCAAGGCAAGGTATGCTAAGTACAATTTATTCACAAACATTCTGATTCTCTGTTCGGGTTACAATTATCTACAGCGCTCAGTGAACTTGAGGTTGACCCCTGACAGCAAGACATTAAGTTTTGATGGCTCGAAGGCTCGTTCACACGAGACGCTGAAACAGGATAATATTACAAAATTAAAATTGTCATTAAAATTCATTTCACGTACAAATTGCGTGTACCTATTCTTCAGGAATCCTTTCACAAAAAAAAAAATTTACAAACAAAATTATGTGTGGTGATATCTACACTCTTAGGGTTAACTATTTAATTTAGACTCCAGCTTAACATCTCATACCTTCACATTCTGCATTACGACTAGGTATAAGAAAATAATATTTTACTGCAAACTGTGCGAACTGATTAACGGGCTCAATTCTTACTCCACAACAAAGCCTCATTTTTGACGTGATAACATCTTATAAATCAATGAACGCCGGCTGCACGCACGAAAAAGCATGAATCGTTGTCACGTTCCGCCTGATCGTAGGCGCGACTGACTTTCAAGAGTAGAAATATTTCAACAACGTAGCTGGCGCTGCGTTACTGAAATGCGTGTTGAATTTAATTCTGGAAAGATGTTTAAACTGTTTCTTTGGTAATTCTATTGTCATTATCTTGTTGGTATGGTTTTATTAACTAAATTTACCTGTGAAATGAACTAAGCACAGTGAATTTTTACAGTTGAATGTGAAATTTTAAATCAAAGAAATTCCTCTCGAACACAAAGCTTAAATAAACCTGCATGCGTCAATATCTGTCGTACGTTTGGTGCGCATGTAACAGCGAGAGACGTGTATTTGTTATTCGAACGTTTATTTTTGACTGACGCGCCGGTAAAAACAACCACATGTTCGCAGTAACGCGATAGTTTTTTCTGTGATTTCCCCAGCATTAATGCGACACGTCCTCTCAGTTTATGTGCGCCTGTTACCCGCCAGATCAAGCTTCGCGGTTTTCCCGTTGCACGCTGGCTAACCTGTGCGCTTCTTTTTCTTTATTTATTTATTTCGTTTCTCAGACTTGCCGCCGCGAGGCACCACCGTCGGCGCTTGCGCGCGCGCGCGCGGGGAATACTGCGAAGGCACTTACTTATTTTTTTTCCTTCCACCCCTCCCCTTCATCATTTTCCCCTCCCATGCTTTTTTCTTTCCGTCCACCACCCCTAACCAAAACGCCAACGTCAGCAGCGACGCCTTGGCATAACTGCCCTTTCTCCTCCCCCCTCCCCCCCCCCCCCCACCCGAGCGCCTTTTCACCCTACCGCCCTTGCACGCGCCTCGGATAACGAAGGGAGTGGGCGACAGGCGACAGGCGATATTGTACGTGACCCTCCCGCGTACGTCTAGAAGGGCGGGAACTTGACACGTCGCGTCTCATCCCTGCGTCACTTGGCAGTGAGTAGTCTGCTCAATACTACCCCTCTGTGTACATACAGATTATGGTTTAGTGTTTTATTTTATGTATGCAAAAACAATTGTCTCTGGAATATTATTCACTCTGTATATTTTATTTTTGTACTTGGAATATAAATATTCATGTAAAATTGCATACATTAGAAAAATTTGTACATTTGCATGGGGATACTGTATCACTACGCAGTAATACTACTGGGTTTCAGATTATTACCCGGGCATTTATGCTCTGTTTTGTCTCATTACCACCAATAGAATGTTTTCCTGTCACCCGAAACTCTGAAGGTTTTATGTTTTCAGAATTTCTGGCGAGAAAAATTTTTAGAGGTTTGTTAATGATGTTCAAAACTTTAAGTATTTTAATGACGTAAGTGGTATACAAACTGTTATTTCAAAACTGTTTACGACCTGATTTAAGGTCCTCAATTCGCAATCTATGTTACTTCCTCCTTAAGAAATGGTAGTACAAATAAGTAATATTTTTGGTTAATGTTTCTACGTTTCAACTATAAACACTGGAAGAAAAAATTCAAAAACAATCTCACTACTTTTTCTAATTTTTTATTGTATAGTAAATTTCTTCTTTTAACGTTTCATTTTGGGTTTTTATTTTAACGCGCTATATTGTGAAAGGTAAATACAGTTTAACATATAAAATACGAACCTGGCGCATTATGCTGCTTTTTGCAAGTTGAACTTACACTACACCTCAGAGTAAACATTGAGTAGGTATATACAAGTTAGCTAAGTCGTACACGGTTTAGTAATATATGACATTCATTTAGACTTCTTACGTAACAGGCTTCAAATTATAATTAGTAATAAGGACCAAATTCATGTGTACGTAATTGCTAAAAATATATGCCTAACGGGGGGATAGTTGTAAAATCAGAATTTTAAGTTGAGTTCCAAAGCAAGAGATATAAATACTTGAAGAGTAAACACAAAACTCTTTGGGTAGTTTCTACAAATACGTTCTTTGGGTGACAATAAATTATGTGTAAAGACCGGAAAAATTGGCGGATTCATTTCGTGATAGGCTGAAATTCAAACATATGTACAATTCTGCTGGTTCTGCTATTGGCTCGCAGTTTAACTGGAGCTCTCTGGGCCAATGAGAGACTATCGACCAAAGAAGCGTCGAATCACAAGCTACCTAGTGGAGACGCCTCACAATTCAGTACCCAATGAACATGCGTGTTTACTTGAGAAATGCAGAGGATAATGGAGGCTATCCTAGAGGTCATTGAATCCGCGAATTTTTCCGGTCCCTAATTATGTGATATTAAGGAAACTGTAAGCAAATAATTCCGTGATGATAAAAAATGTGAGCGAGTCTCTCAGTATTCCCCAGAGAATCTATCCTCATCTAACCTCGGTAATGAGCAAATTCATGTGTTTTCATGTTGAAAATACAGTTATAATACGAAACACAGACCATAAATAGACGTAGAATTCTTTAAAATAATGCCGAGCGTGAAAATTTTGTTTTAAAATACATTTCTTGACGCGAACCACACGTAGTTTACGTACCCGCCGCTAGAATTCGTTGCCGGAGCAGCTACGTCGACAATCACACCATATGTAACGAAACGTGTTTGGTAAAAACTGAAGGGAAAAAAAACCCTTGAAAAAAAACTAAACCTCAGCTAGGACCTGATTTCGACAAATAATTTTATTAAAACTGTCCAAATTGTTAGAATTCATTTAACGGTTAATATTATAAAGTTTCCGTGTACCGAGAGCTAAGATGTTAACACGTCGAAAAAAAAAAAAAGAATTATGAGTACGAATTCGGTCGATACTTGTTACTTACAGTCAGAAAAACCTGAGGGTTGGATAAAGGTTGGTAGGACAGATGGGGGGAGTATAAATTGGATCCCAAAGAGTAGTTTTTTTTCTTCTCGACAAAAACAAAGTTTCCTTCGCCCCGGTCATATTCGTGAATCACTTGCCTGGGACGAGTCGCTTCGAGGACTCTCCATCATCGCAATCAGCGGACCGCCGAAAGGCCGTCAGACCAAAACGAGTTATTGCCGACTGCCTATGAACGCGTCTTCGACTGACAACAGCTGACGGGCCGACGGCTGAAGGACTCTCTCGCAATTTGCCCTCCCGTCGTTGCGAGGGAGCGGCGAAGTACTTTCCTCCATCAAAGAGAAGAGCGAGAGTTTTATTTGTGCCGGGAAAGTCACAGGTACGAAGTAAGTTTGTCTATTAGAACGTCATGCAGGGCATATCCAACCCACCATATCGTTGTCACTATAAACACTACCAGTATCTCTGAAGTGGGGTACAAAATTTTGGTTTCTAAAACGATGTGCATTATTTTATCAAATTTAATTTTTTTCACTGAATCAACTTATACGCCATTGCAACCCTTTTCAAATAAAACTTTCAACTGGAGATCTAAGAAAATGGCATTATTTTCTTTTATTAGGATTAACTCTACATATTTGCACAAAATGGTCTGTGTCTACTGTTAATTGGCTGCTGCCCCATTTTACCTCACGGGTGGATCACATGTGAATGGTCGTTTGAAATTTTGTAATTTTGTTATTCGTTTTTTAAATCATTCGTCTTATTTTTACATGCGGCGAAGTTAAGGCGTTGACACCGCCGTGTCTTACACTTAGCCACAGATTTTTAAAAAAATGTATATATATTACGTAAGAAAAACAGAGAAATTATCACTTTAAAAAAGTGACTGAACCAAGAAAATATTTTACACTTGAACTACGGAAAAAATGAATTATTAGATTTATTTTTAATATGTGGTCGTTAATGGTGGCCAGGTTTATTACAGAGAAAAAGCTCACAACTTAAATATAAAACTTTAAAAAAATAGATAAACGTAAACTATAATTTACAAAAACTAAAACCTTTGTAAAATACTCAGTATTACTTTAAAAACTAAAAAATAATAATTCATAATATAACCATATATACATTACACTAATTAACCTACCACATAAAATGTGTAGGCCAACCACACAAACACACACTTGTACCTGAAGATGCTAAAAAAAAATTATTTAAGAAATCACATTCACTATCCATTTCAAGTTACAATATATATTTTTGTTAATACTTCAAAACAGACCTTTTCTAAGCTGAGTGTAAAATTTGTTGCCTTACTGCATTCCAAGCACGTGCTGAAGGCATCAACATAGCCAAGTTACTTTTAGAATAAGTAGGTACTAATATTGTGACGGGAATTCAGGAAGTGAAATAATTTATTTAGGTACTATGGATATTATGAATGAATAAAACTTTTCAACAGAAGTAGGCAGTGTGGTTTTCGCCTTTCGTCTAGTCTAGCTATGAAAGTTTTCGTAATAAGTAAAAATGTGGTCTCTTGGTTTTATCCTTCCAGGCGTGAAAAACTACTTATTAATCCAGAGATAACGCAGTTCATTAATAATGGTATGAATTTCAGCCAATCACTTTGAACATATTACAAATATGGACTGAAAAAATTTGCGGTTTCAATGACCTTTACGATAGACTACGTGATTCTCTATGAATTCGGGAAAATAACACCTACTCATTGGCTAATAACTCTCGACAACTGTTAATTGGAATGCTTGTTATTCGATCCTACCTTAATTGAGTGCTATTCATTGTCTCAGAGTCCTTCAGACCGACTGGGGTCCAATAACTGAAGCAGCAAAAAGTTAAACGTATTTGGATTCTAGCCTATAGCGAAATGAAGCCGCGTATTTTCCCGGACTTTAGTTATAACTAGAGACCTGGAAAATTCGCAGGTTCATTTCGTGTTATGCTAAAATTCAAATAATTATACCTTGGTGCTGCTTCTGTCGTTGGTTCACTGTTAATCTGGAGGACTGAGGGCCAATTAGAGACCCTCACTCATAGAAGTGTCGAATCACAGGCCACCCAGTCGAGACGACTCACAAGTCAGCAGCCAATGAACAGTTGGCATTTGCCCGAGTGTGTAGATGACATTGGAGTCTATCCTGGCGGTCACTGAATCCGCGAATTTTCCGGGTCTCTAGTTATAACGTGAATATTTTGGGTCTCTACAGTGTTATGTATTACAGTTAGAGACCGGAAAGTTTGCGGATTCATTACTGAAGGGTTGAAATTAAAATGCATATGCCTTTAATCTGCTTGTGATATTTACTCACTGTTCATCCATACGACTCTGCTCCAAAGATAAAGTATCGAATCATGAGCAAACCAGTCGAGACAACTCACAAGTCAGCAGCCAATGAACTGCCCAAGAATATAGAGATCTATGTAGTCTATCATGAAGGTTATCGAAACAGCGAATATTTTTTTTTTTCAGTTCTTAGTTACAGCACATATATTTGCTGGCTTTTCGATTAAGTATATGACTAACAAACAAAGTTTTCTTCGTAGTTCCACATTAAAAATAATTCTTTGTAAAATCCAAACAGATACGAACTTACAAGTTTATCGTTACTGTTGCAAAAGGTCTAACAGTGTCATACAGAGACAAAACACGTGTATTGTTTTGCCACTTGTATCGTTAGAAGAACGTATTTGCCGTGGACTAAACAAATTTTTAAAGGTTTTTCTTTTTTTTTTGGAAAAAACCTTTTTGGGTTCGTGAACACAAAAGAAAATTTTTATGTACAGTAGAGTCCCGCTAATCCGAACTAATTGGGACCGAACCCTGTTCGGATTAGCGAAAATTCGGATTAGGCGGAATTTTCTTATATAATGCCATTTATGGTGTTCATGAGGCGTGGGCTATTTAACATCTGATGTGTCAAATATTAAAGATCAGACACAAAACACACCTTTATTATTTAGCGTATTTAGCATAATATAAATACGTAATAATTTAAGTACTATGTACGTAATCATATTTTTTTTTCTTTTTAGTTGGAGAAATAGATAAATCATAATTTTCTTATGTACATATTAATAACCGTATGACATTACTTGAAAAAGAACTTGTTTTTCTTTGCTTTTCAAGGTTCATAATTGTTATAAAAATATTTCTTTTTTCGTCCTAGCCCTGTTCGGATTAGGCGGATTTTCGGATTAGCGGGGTTCGGATTAGCGGGACTCTACTGTACTTGTACAAATATTCCTTTGGAAACCATTTGCCAAGAAATAATTTGTAATACACCTAATACTACAAGAAAGGTAGTGCAAATTTGTACAAAACATGGCTATGGTTAATTTTGTGTACGTGAACTACTTTGTTCGAGATAAAATTGGCCCATAATTTTATCTTTTAATTGATGTTTCATTCAAGACTATTTTTTTTTAAACGTAGAAAATATAATGGAAAATTCAACAATTGGACTTAAAATTATTTTATTAAGCTTATTAATGTACGCAGTTAACACTAGAAAACTATTCAAGAACGGTTTAGAGTTAACTTTAACAATTTTATGTATTGGGACAACGCAAAGCATAAATGCCCGGGTGAAAATCAGAACCCATTATTACTGCGAACACTATTTTGTAGTGAGGCAGTTGTTTTCATGTAAATGCCCAAATTTATTAATATCAGTAATTTTATATGAATAGCCTATTTCTGCGTAAAAAAAAGTAACAGTGTAACAAAAAAATAATACTTTGTAAATTTAAGGTGAAAAAAAAAATAATAAAATGGTGTGGTCTTGTACATCCCAGCGTGTGGCTGCAGCCTGGTTTTTCGGGATATCGAATTCGAACCATCGACTGTTGCTTCGCCAAGCGAGGATTGCGCTCCATCAGTCGAAGGTCGTCCCGTGACGTAACTGGGCGTCATTTTCACCGCCACACACGCCATTCGGAATCCATTGGTACGGGACGGAAGAAGTGTGTGTGTGTTTGGGAAAAGGAAGGGGGGGGGGGGGTGGAATCCAATTGACCGGTAGCGCGGGTGCAGAAATTATTTTTCCCCTTTTTTGACGCCCGTCCTCTTTCGCGTTGAATGGCCGGAAGTTTCCGGACGGACCAGATTCACATTTCAATAACAAATGAAAGGAGAACGATGAATAGGCAAAAAAAAAAAAGTGAATGCAAGTCGCGGATGTGTCGCACAATGCGCTGGCAAGGGGGGAAGGGGGGGGAGGAGGAGGACAGCATCGGTGGGTGTTGTCGGTTATCACGAGTTTCATTCAGTGACCTACAATGCCGCCTAACAAGTGCTATGATCTGGGCCCATCACAGGAC
This sequence comes from Bacillus rossius redtenbacheri, assembly GCF_032445375.1. Lineage (NCBI taxonomy): Eukaryota > Metazoa > Arthropoda > Insecta > Phasmatodea > Bacillidae > Bacillus > Bacillus rossius. The sequence goes on along the minus strand of NC_086341.1, from coordinate 14,965,601 downwards.
GGGACATTACGTTCTTTCCCCGCGCAAGACGGGCGCAAGTCGCCATCATATACTCTATTAACCCCAGGATAGCCGATTTATGTACAGCGAAAAAAAAAAAATTCGCGGTTTCATTCCGTGATAGGCTAGACTTCAAGTTAATACACATTTAAGCTGTGTTTTTTTTTAGTAGCTCACTTTTCATCCAAACAAGTATCCAATCACAGACAAACCGAGCTGACGACTCACAAGTCAGCGGCCAATGAACTGGCGTTGTTTGTCCTTTTGTATGTAGGCCTACAGTATATCCTGACTGTCATTGAAACCGCGAATTTTTCCAGTCCCTGCCAATTTATAGTTTTCCACAATTAATAAAGAAAAAATCTTATTCGTATAGGGACCCGATCAATTCGCGGTTTCAGTGACCTACCAGATAGACTCCATGTCCCTCTATGCACTCGCACGAATTACATCTACTCACTCTCTACTGACTCGTGTCACCTGTTAACTGGGATGCTCGTGATTCGATACTCATTTTGTTGAAGGTCTGCCATTGGTTCAGAGTCCTTCAGATGAACTGTGACCCAGTCATTTATAGAGACCGAGACAGGCTGGAATCCAAACTCGTTTAGCTTAATGCTGCGTCAGTGATTGGACCGCAGTTTACCTGAAGGACTCTGAGCCAATGGCAAACACTCAACAAAAGAAGTATCGAATCATAAGAATCGCAGTAAACAGGTGTCCCGAGTCGGTAGCCAATGACCAGGTGATAGTTGCCCGAGTACATAAAGAATCGTGGCGTCTATCCTAGTGGTCATTGAAACCGCGAATTTTTCCAGTCCCTAGTCATTTAAAGCAGCGAACAGGTTAAACGTGTTTCGATTCTAGCCTATCGCGAAATGAATCCACGCAAATTTTTTTCAGTTCTCTACTCATTCACAGTTGGTGGGGTGTGTCGAGGCGATGACTCATTGGTAGAGACCTGCAAAATTCGCGGTTTCGATGGCCTTCAGGATAGACTGCACATACCCCTGTACACTCAGGCAAATAACGCAAGTTCATTGGCTGCCGATTTGTAAGTCGTCTCAGCTGGTTTTTCTGTGATTCGATCCTTCTTTGGTTGAGGGTTTATAACTGGTTGAGATTCGTCCAGATGAACAGTAAGCCAATAGCAAAATTATCTGAGAGGTATATGGGTTTGAATTCTAGCCTATCACCGAAAGAATCCGCGAATTTTGCAGGTCTCTACTCATTGGAAACCGAAAAGTGCAACTATAGCGAGTGGAGCGCTCGATGGGTAGAAATGGGGAGGTTTGGGAGGAATAACGAATAAAGTATAACGCCAGACAACTACAAACTCTTTTTCAGGGGTTTGTTTGTCGCTGTTTATTAATTGTTTTAATTTCAATTGTGAGTCTCTATTGCGATCGTTATAGTTTGGCTTTATCTTTCAAGTGTATTGTAGCCTTTTTGATTTCTCTTTGACAACCCGATCATTAAAGACGGTAGCATACAAAATACTAAGACCAGGGATGGTTTTTTTAATTAATTGGAAATTACTTATACTAAGGAATTATTCCAGTAATTTTAAGAAAACCAACAGACATCGGAACGGCTAGATCAGGATTCAAACCCATAATACTCTGGATAGCGATTTACTTGTGTTACCACTGCACCAGCTCAATGCTTGTTTAAAATTAATATCTGGTCCTGCGTTTGTTATATGAAGTGCAAATTGGAGCAAACATGGACTAAAAATATATTAACTAGCACTGGATTACACTCACCATGTTGATGTTTTTTTTTTAATTCTTCGTATTAACTATTATTAAGGGCTCTTTCTGTAAATTTGTCACTACACCTCTCTATTTTTTATTTTATGTTCTGTCACACTATATTAACGTGTATTTGCTTAGTGTAGCATTGTGTGTGTAAACGTTGGTGCATGTTATAATAATTACAAGGGCCATGCATATTTCGCGAAAAGATTCCGAGACTAGTTATAGGTTAAAACACTGTAGCACTGACTGTGTTTCGTGATTGGGTGAATTTCTTTCAGGTACATGTCGATTGATACAACACCAATCAGAGTAATTCAGTGCTAAAGCAAACGCGTCCTGATTGGCTCTGTAAAAAGAGGCAACGATTTCTTTCGCAGACGGTCGCCAATCACAAGGAAGAAACAGCTGGTGTGGGTATACCTTGTTGCAGTCTATTAGACGTTCTGATTTATTCGCAAAAAATGCCTGCCCCTAATAATTACGAACACTGGAGTAGCATTTTACACGCATTATATTACACGTAGTGAATATCCAGATTTACATTTCAATAACAAATATAAGGAGAACAATGACTAGTAAAAAAAAGAAGTGAATACAAGTCGCGGATATTTATGAGAGACCAACAAACGCAAGAGAGCTATGACTGTAAATTTACAGAAATAGTTTTCACTAGAGTCCGAAAAAATTCGCGAATTCATTTCGTGACAAGATGAAATTCAAGCACGTGTACAATTCTGCTGCTCCTGCTATTGGCTCGCAGTTTAACTGGAGTTCTCTGGGCCAATGAGAGACTATAGACCAAAGAAGCATCGAATCACAAGCTACCTAGTGGAGACGCCTCACAAGTTAGCACTCAATTAACACGCGTGTCTGCTTGAGAAATGCAGAGGATAGTGGAGGGTATCCTAGAGGTTATTGAACCCGCGAATTTTTCCGGTCTCTATTTTTAACCCTTTAACGTGGGTGTGAAACCAAGCCGTGAAACTAAACAAACTCAAATTTCATGATGTCGTGTGAAGACGCCTTAAGGGCGTATGTCCCGTTCCAGGTCGTTATTTTATCATTATTAGAGACATGCAAAATTCGCGGATTCATTTCGCGATAGGCTAGCATCAATACAACTATACCTTCGTACCGCTTCTGCGATTGGCCCACATTTTATCCGGGGAACTGTGAGCCAATGGGAAACATTAAACCAAGAAAGTGCCGAATTACGGACAGCTTAGTTGAGACGTCTCACGCGTCAGTAGCCAATGAACAGGTGTCATTTCCGCGAGTATTTAAAGGACTGTGGAGTCTATCCTAGAGGTCAATGAATCCTCGAATTTTGGAGGTCTCTAATCATTACGTTTACACGGTTAAACTTGCCAACGTTTTAACTGGATGGATTTTCACAACATGAAAAAGTAGGTAATATCGCATAATGTTTGTATAATTATCTTGCAAATTTGTAGTTTGTACGTTTTTTTTTACATTATGGATAAGGATAATAAAATGAAATATAAAACTGGAACTTTTTATGTTTTATTTTCAATTTTACTAGCTGCTATACGATTTCGTATTTTTGAAGGTGGGAAAAAAGAGTTTTAAAATCATCGGAATGTTTATAATTTGCATTGCTAAATAAAATTAAATATTATTTTCTGAAGGAATTTTAAAACATATCACGCAGTAGCTACCTTTCCTTTAAACCCAAAACTTTTTATTTATTTAATTTGGTTCTCCTTATCCATACTGCACAAAAAAGTTCAAAATTAAACTTTACCAGCTAATTATGACAAACGTATTAACTATATATACACATTTTGTAGAAGTTAGGCCACTCAAAACGTCTACACGTTTAACAATGTTAAACGTTAAAATAAAATAATGACTGGAAAATAACATAGGCTACACCCTAAATTCTGTTATTTATTTCACTGCGTTGTAAACGGTTTATACAATTTTTCCCGGCGGTCCTTTGGACGTTTTCAACCTTTTATATTGGTTACGTTTCATTACAGTTCGGTCATGAGTGTTTAGGGTAATCTTTCCATTTGAATTTTTAGTTTCAGCCTTGGTTCGATTCGCTCGATTCTTCAGTCCACATAGGGTCCATTCCGGATCGAAGTGTTACCATAAAAGAATAGATGAAACAGTTTCTGTATTCATGCTCGTAATGATTTTAAAACATGTTGCAGTTAAAATTCCTTTATACTCTGACAGATCCTTGTTAACTCAGCAACACATTTATTAACATGATCTAAGAAAACATTTAGTTAACATATACACAGAATTTTACTGAAATGTTCGAAACATTTCTAACTAAAACGGGAAATGAAAGTACCCTATTTTAATTTACAAACTATATGAAGTATGGTCTAAGTTATTGACATGCATAAAATTATACTTTGAATTTGTTATTGAAATTTTTTTATTTTAAGTACACCACTGTAGATATTTGTCGGTTTATAAGCGTGTAAAAAATTTCAAACTGGCTAATTGATCTAAACTCACTTTTATATTTATTATTTATATTTATTCAAAATACAATGATCCCCCCTCCAATCCACCGTAAAATTATTTTTGGGTAAGTTTGAACATTAAAGTCAAATCTCCTGCAACAAATTTTGTTTATTGAAAGATAAGTAAAAAAAATATATTGCAATATTTTTTAATGACTTAAAGTTTTTGATAGCCAAACGATTATTACTTTTTGAAATTTTCTCGTGTGTTTCGCACGCAATCTTCCAAGTTGTCGGAAGTCCGACATTCATGCGTGCTTCAATATGGACTTTCCCGATACCATGATTCCCGAGGCGTTGCTCGAAGCGCTTTACATCGTGTAAAACAGGATTTACTCGAGTGAACTGGTTCTCGTGTTTTTCTACCCACGGACTTCGCTGCAGCGAGAAGTGCACACGCGTTAATTTATTGAGTGGTCCAGTTTTTTTTCCCCGCCGTTCCCATCAACCATTGCGGTCTATCTGATTGTGTTAACACGAACGACGCGTCCAATGTTTGTTTCTTTCTCCCCCCCCCCCCCCCCCCCTTTTTTATGGAGCGGGTTTTCCGCGTAATCGGGTCCAATGAGGGACAATTTCTTGAATTCCATCCATTGTGCCGCTTGGCATCATCTTACACCGTGTTTACGTACAAGTCTAATTTACATTATATGTCCTAGAACTCAACGTAAACCATAAAACAGTTAATGGCCAATTAATGATGATTCTGAATGAAAATAAAAATAAGTGTTGTAGTTTTAGAGTTGTATTTTTATAGAAGTTATTAGTTTCGTACTATTTTATAATCTTGCTTAATGAGCCATATTTTAAAATAACTTACCACTTTTATATAGCATTTTTTACACTGTAAAAATTCAAATTCATATAATTGAAAATTTTTGACGCATAAGGCGTGCAAATAAATATTTTTCCCCCTTCCTAAAGTTGTGATTTTATCTCGATATGTTATAAATTGTTATTTTATTCAGGATTTCGAAACAATAATCAGAATAGTATTATATATAAAGTTAAGTTACCGTATTTAGTAATTTGGTGCAGGGTGAGGTTGTTAAATTGTTGAAAAATTGCATGTAGACATAAACTCGGAAACTACAGCAGATTTTTTTTCTTTTTAATTCAGAACCTTCATTAATTGTCCTTTTAACTGTTCTCGGCTTGACGATTAGTACTTGGACATTCTATATTTATAATTACACAAAACGTTTAGGCTGCCATAATGGGATTTAAAGTTCTTTCGAGAGAAAAAATATTGTACTGACAACGCATGAAGTATGTACATTAGGTCTCAGCATTGTTAATTCAGATTAGGTTATAACAGGGGAAAAAAAATTTTGTGTGTAGATACGTATGTACGCGCTTTGGAAGTAATGCTTATTATTTTTCTAATACTTTAAACTACTCTGAAATTATTAGTTCCCAAAAATTATCATTATTTCGTTGCATAACGTTTGTAACATAAAAATATATTACAGTCCAATTGATATAGAGTATAAAGATTTTCCCATAACTCAACATTAAGCAGAAAACTGTCGATGGGCCACTAAATTACGGTTCTGAATTTAAAAAATTTCAAAAAGGGTCGTAATGTTCAAATTGAATTTTTTTTAAAGTTTTTAAATCCCCACTTTGCGCCAAATTATTAATTACTGTAACTAAAAGTTTTGGCTAAGCAATCACAAATAACCCTACTATTTTAAACAATTCAAAATAAAATCAAACATACCACACTAATAGGGAAAATAATTATTTGGAATACTTTTGCGGCCGAAACTTTTAATCGTCTAAATTTGACTAGTCAAAGTTTAAAACAAATTCTTTGCTAACTTAGCAAGTTATTTGTTTTAATTATCCATCTTATCAACAACTTTCTAAGTTAGCAAAGTATTTTTTTACAATATGATTAGTCAAATTTACGAATTTAATTTTTTTTGCCGCATAAGTCAGACAAATAATTTTTTTGTCCTTAAAAATAAAACATTTTTTTTAATTTTATTTATATACATACGCATAGTTATCAATAGCCATAATATGTAATAATTTGGTGCAGGGAGAAGATTTAAAAACTTTCGAAAAAATACATATAGCTCAAAAACGACGTCTTTTATTTAATTGGTTCTTTTTTTATTCATAAGCGAAATTTACTGACCTATCAACTGTTCTCGGCTTGACGTTGAGTTATGAGACACCTCGTATGTATATACAGTCTTAACAAAAGTTTAATACCACAGTCTTATTTAAAATCAAATTACCCTAGTTTTTTTTTAGTTTTTTTAGTTATATTTTAATGAATATTTTGTGGATAGTGCAGATCATGAGACATATATATTTCAAAAAAAAATTAATTGTGATACGACATTTAGTTTAAGTTAAATTTTTTTTAAATTCGTTACTAATTATGTAAACCTACATTTTAAGCATCGAACCATTTTTTCCAGTATTTTAAGATCGGTAAAATAATTTTTAAAAAATTAAAATGTTCAAAAATGTGTTTATATAAAGGTTTTTTTTTTTACATTTTTTAATATGTAGGGAAAAATATTGAAGTAGGTAAGTGTATTTTCAGGTTTAGATGCAAATATAAATTTTGTCGATAGAACTAACGAGACTGTATAGTACAACTTGTACAACAAGCTATGAAATGGTGTACATAAAGTCTCGCTAGCTTACTCTGCTTTTGGTTCCATGAACACATTACACTTGGTAAAAAAAAAAAATGTCGCAAAAGAAATATTTTTTTTTTGTAAAATGTTTAACTGAGCAACACAAGAGAGACACACACACTCATGCACTCATATATATATATATATATATATATATATCGCGGGGACGCGGACGACTTGAATCTGATACTGTTGCCTAGGCCGCGAACAGATGATTGGTAGGGGTATGCAGATTTCGCGAAAAGATTTCGAGACTAGATGAAAGTTAAAACACTGTAGCATCGTCTGTGTTTCGTGATTGGGTGAGTTTCTCCCAGGTACATATCGATTGTAGCAACAACCAATCACAGAAATTCAGCGCGGAAGCAAACGCGTCCTGGGTGGCTCGGTCAAACAAAGGCAACGGCTTCTCTAGCAGACGGCCGCCAATCACAAGCAAGAAACAACAGATGCGGGGGTATAGCTTGTTGCAGTCTAATAAGTGATCAGATCTTTTCGCGAAAAAGTGCCTGCTCCTACTGATTGGTTGGCCGGTTTCGATTCCCGGCGTGAATGAATCCCGGATTCTTCGCTGAGAGGGTGCAAGGTGGCAGGGAAGCGGCCGTGTGCGTGTGGGTTTCCTCGGGGTAGTCCCGTTTTCCTCGTCTTCTACCGCTCTGAATTGTTTGTCTTTTTTTTTTCGAGACGGAGACTTGGTCGCTTCTCGTCCCGAGCATCCCGGGCGTGATATTAGTAAGGCAGTTAAATGCGCTGCGGTAGTTCCATTTCGCCACACCTGATTGCGCCACCTGCTGTAACAACCCCCCCCCCCTTCTCCTCATCTCTCTTTTCCACCCCTTATCCCCTCCCCTACCTCACCACGCACCCGGCAATCTCCACACATCACGTCACATCACATCCGGTGGGAGTTTCCCCCCTCTCCCCACTCCACTTGATACTTTCTCGCTCACTCTGCGTTTCTCTCTCTATGCCCCTCGTTAGTTAAGCTTGTCGCTCACGAAAGCGTAGTGGAGGAAGAGTGGGTGAAGTGGGGAAGGTATGTTACACAGACCAGGAACAAGAATGGTAGCGGAGGAGAAAGGTGTGAGGAACGAGCAAAGAGTACTGGAAAATGTTGGCTTATTAACACGCTGAAGAAGCATCTTCATTGCGCATTCTCAAGGATAATAAGATTCATTGGCGTGGAGACACACACGTCGAACATTTAATTATCCCCCCCCCCCCCTGTTTTAAATGTAAACGTTATGTTAGGTTTGTAAGTGTGTCACGCAAAGATTTGTACGTAATTTTTTTTATGTTATGTTTTTATTCGTTTACGTGATTGAGAAGTTTATTAAGTTAGATCAGCAATATTTTGAATTGCTATAGTAAAAATCGTTAACATGAGTAAGTTTTCCGGGGAAAAAAGTTTTATTTTTTTATTGAAACCACCAAGAGTCACGTGAGGTCGAGCGGTTAGCTTCGGATACAATATTGCAGTTTCAGTATTATGTAAGACACTAAATGACGATTTGCCAATAAACCCTTCAGTATTATAAAACTCTTGACATAAAGCTGTCGACCTGTAGGCCTATTAGCCTGAAATGTTATTAAAATACTGTACATTAGAGCTGAAATAACGAAGCTGTATAGAATTTAAAAATACGTTGTTTAGTGTAGCTCATAATTATCCTACAATTTATAAAAATAACTTAAATATACCTATTTAATTGTTTAATCAAAAATCACAGAAATATTTTAAATCTTTACTCCAAAAACTATAGCTATAACCAGTTGAAGAAAAAAAAACTTTAAATAAAAACATATACTATTAATCTTTTGCTGGATATTTATACTCATCAGATTTCTCTGATACTAAAAAGAAATTTTCTTTACTCTGGTAGTATATGTACATGTACTTTATTTTAGTAGTAGTTTTATATTGTATATATATGTACTTTTGGATCGATGTAATATTTTATCGTACTTAAAATTATTTTCTAGTTTAAAATAGTTAGGGTTGGTTTTTGTATTTTTGTAATTTATTTGTATCTTGGTTTTTTATAATGTTGTTTATATATATTAATTCCGCATTTAATATCACTTACACATAGTTACCTTTTTGTATTAAATTTCCGGAAAAACCTAACGTGAATATGTAACTGATGTGAAAATAAATAAACAATTAATTACAATTTTTTTTCCGTCTAAAAAAATTCCCGCATAAAGCTTTGTTCTGCAGTCGGGAACGTCTTTCAGCCGGAGTTCACTTCTAGGAGAAAATTTGCTCTTTGTGGAAAGCGAACGCCGCTCTCGTGTTTCATCACGTTTAAGCGACGAAAAACAATGAGACAGGGGGGAAGGGGAGGATAAAAGGGAGGAGATGTAGGAAAGGGGGGCGAAAAAAAAAGATTATGGATGTTGGTCAGAGCATTGAGCGGACCAGGTGGAGGCTATCCGAGGATCGTGGAAGTAAGTAATGTTCCGTGGAGAAGAATTTCTTTTGGAAGGCCAAACCACCAACTACTTGGACTCTCCTCTCTCTCTCCATCCTCCGATGCCCCTATCCGGCGTTGATTTTGTGGACTATTCTCCGAGGGTCCTCGAGTCGTGATTCATAATCGGAACCCCGGAGGAGGATACTTCTTGCATGACAGATCGTTTTGGCCCCAAAAACCCTTTTTTGATTGGATATGGTGGGCAAGGAGGGATGTAAAAAAATTAACCTAAGAGTTTCGTGCGGAGCAGAAAACAGGCAAAGGATTGTCGTTGGTGGAGGGGGGAGGGGAGGGAAAGAGAAACAAAAACAAAAACGAACAGATGCTCGGTTCGGGGAAGAGAGAAAAGGAGGGGAAAAATTTCGGTGGACACAGGTGCAACCGACGTCTTTGAACGGCCCCCTTCTGGAACGTCGTGCGTCACAACGAGAGTGGCTATCGCCTGTCCAATCAGCGCGCCTCGGCCGGCTACCTGGCTTTAACTCAAACCGGGACGATCTACGCGCGCGCTCGAACCCAGCAGCTGCCTGCTCGGAAGGCATTAGTTACTGTGCACGAACGTCATAAAGTTGAGCTCGAACATAAAAGAGTTGAATTTGGTGTGGGACTTGGTTCATACCTGCTAGCACCTTAAATCCCTGTATCACAACACCGAGTTAGTTGATTAAATATACTGTTATTACGGTTATTTAAAGGATTTTTTTGAAATGTTACTATGATTAATTGCATTAATTTTTTTAATGCTTTTCGGAAAAAGATTCTACTTGGAATCTTAAGCAGTTTTCACATCACGTGGTTTTATCTGAAGCTCTGCACACATAGTGTGTGTTCCCTGGTAGGAGGGGAACCTTAAGAGGCCACTCCAGTGTTTCAGGGGCACTACGCAACCCGCGTTAACCTCATAAGATTCAATGCTATTTTCATTTTGCTTATGAATAATTAACTAATATAGATTTCGAAATGATGCTTGCTTGATATGTAAGACAACGATGCTCTTATCAAAGCCCCTTTCTTCAAAAACGTGCATAAATTATGGTTCAAACCTAGACAATACACTTATGCATATTAGTAAAGATTAGTATAAAACCATAATTTATGCACGTTTTTGAAGAAAGGGGCTTTGATAAGAGCATCGTTGTCTTACATATCAAGCAAGCATCATTTCGAAATCTATATTAGTTAATAAGTTATAAGCAAAATGAAAATAGCATTGAATCTTATGAGGTTAACGCGGGTTGCGTAGTGCCCCTGAAACACTGGAGTGGCCTCTTAAAGCGCGGAATTTAATTGAATGTAATGCCTGAAGTTAACTGTGACTGGCTACTTCAAAAGTGTTTTTTTTTCCCTTCCTGTTAAGGTATTGCGGTTTAGGGCTGAATGTAATTACATATCGGGAATGACTACAACTGTAATGATACTGTCGGTGGTCGCCATGTCATGTGGCTTTCGGAAATCTGTTGTGTGATATCTCTGCCTTAGCGAAGGCAAATATTTCTGGTTTAATTGTTTTAAAATAATTGTCTTGGCATAAAAACTTTTGAAGCGTATTCGGTTCCTATCTCTTTCGCTTATGCCAGGGGTGGCCAGGCCGCGGCGATTCGCGAGCCGCATGCGGCTCTTTTCATATGACTATACGGCTCTACAACTCACTGTGCTGCCACAGCACGAAAATAAAAAATCAGATCTCATCATCCGCTTGGAAGAGTACGAAAGAGATAAATCAAATGTGATATCTCACCATACGTTTACGGCTGCAAAACAAATGCCTCAAATAGAGAAAATCATATTTGATGCGTGAAATAGTCTTCCTGAAACCTATGACACAACAAAAAAAATAGCATTTGCTATTATAACAATCTTTGGCTCTACCTATTCATGTGAAAAATCTCTTCAATGAATCAAATAAAATATAAATTAAGACGTAAATTAACCGACAACTTACTATCAAGACTACATTTGAAAATAAGTAGTTACTTGCCAGCTAAGCTTTCGAGATTGATGCAAGATCTCCGTTCCAAATAAGTAATAAAGTTTACAAAGCCCAGGTGCTTGTTATATTTTAATATTTAATTAATTAAAATAATCTAGATTTACTTGTTTTATCAATATAGCTCTACTAATAACAACTATATTATTTACATTTTTTTCATAAGTAGCCTTTATTTTTAAGACTAAATGTTGAATTTTTGAATAAAGTATTTTGATTTTATCTCTTTTTTTATCATCTTTAAATCCATTCATTTACAGAGAAAACACATGCGGCTCTCTAAAAAATTGAATCGGTTTACTTAATATTTGGCTCACCTCACTCTAAAGTCTGCCGATCCCTGGCTTACACCTATGCAAAACAAATACATCCCCCCAGTAACAAAAAAAAACTGTTTTCACATTTTTGTCATTAGTTTTAGTGCATTTTCAGTGAGGAGTAGACTTTTACTACCCCCAAGTGACGGTAGGTTTTATGTTTGCTGTTCCCCTTGCTATGTCATGGGGAATTTATATATATATATAGGTATATGGCGGTTGATGCTGCATCAATAAAGATGACAGGCCCACGATAAGTGTCGCTTCTTTTGACCTTTAAGGCCTGCCTTCCCCTACTCCAACCAGTGAAGTTGAGCAGGTGTACACTATGAAACCATTTTTTGCTTTGTTACAACCAGAGCCACCCCCCCTCCCTTCTCCACAACCACAAATCCTCCAGGAAGAGCCTTCCTTTCTTAAAATATTAAAGTTATTGCTAGATAAAACTCAGCTGTTCTAGTATAGTAAACTGATGTATTTTAAGGTAAATATTATGAATGTATGGGCTTGATAAAAACTAAAGTCTTAATATGACTCAAAATTCACATCGTTGTGACTCATGCTTTAAATTTTTCACACGTAAACTCATGATTGAAGTAATTTAATTTTTATTTTGTACGTATGCAATAAATTACCCTCAGAAGCTTCCCTTATGGAGCGAGGCATAGTTGTGGTTAACACACCTCTCTCGCATACCCGGGTGCGAATCAGTCTCCGGCCATCCTGAACTCGGTTCATCCTTGCTTCCCCTGAAAACACTCCAGGCAAATATGTTGGTTGTCTTTTGGGTCCTGACCGCGTAGAGGGGAAAAAAAAATTAACCGAAGGTTTCGATCGACGTTGCAGTCACCATTTTCAGGGAAGCAGTCTTCAGGCAATGACCAATAAAAGCCTGAGAATCTTACTGACGTTAAGCGTGAGAATTGAAACTTCACACTTCAGTAGCTCAATAGTAAGGATTATATATATAATATATAATATATATACATAAACTCACTTCTACAATTGCTTCAAACAATTAAGTAAACAGTCGAGCATTCTGTGAAATATTCTCTGAAGGGGGATAAAGATTGCTTTAAAACGCCAAATGCTGCTGGCGTTTTAAATACACAGCGAATTTTTAACTATGAAACAAACACATGCAACGAGAAACGTGCAAACTGAGTCTTGCAATTTCTGATTCTAGTTATCTTCAACCTTCGATCGCCCCAATCGCGTGGGCGTTGCATGTACCGTTGCGCTGTGACGAGACATCGCCTAGACGTACCCTTACCTGCGCTGTAAAGGAAGAAAAAAAAAAACGTCGTTTAGACAGAATCTGGTGCCAGAGTGGAAGGGGGAGGGGGGAAGTGTTAAGTTTTGGTGGGTGGAGGGTAGGTTGTATATTTTACCAGCTGCAACCCCTTCCCCTAAGGCACCAGAACAACCCCCACCACCCCTTTCCCCTTTTTCGCGCCGCCATCGTTATTGCCACAGCCGAGGCGGCGGCGTTTAATAAACCACACCTCCCTCCCACCCCTCTATCACTCTGTCTCTCTCTCTCTGGGGCCGCCGCAGATTCATAAGCGCACGCGCCCGCTATCCAAACTCAGGGGGTTGGTTGAGGCGGCGGCTGATGAATAACAGGAGGACGAATAGGGGAGGAAGGTGTACGAAAGTGGGTAAGGGACAGAGGAAGAGTATTGGTAGGGGAGGGGCGCGGAAAATGCGACGGAGGCAATAAAGGGTAAACTCGCGGGCGCCGTGCGCCGATTTGTCAACACTACGGCGACCTCTACTAAGGTCGGTTGTAGGGGTGGAAGGATGGTGAAGGGGGGAAAAATATTTCTCTCCCCCCCCCCCCCCTTTTATGAAGTGCACCACTTGGTCCGCGAGGCCACGACCCTACAAGCAGGGAAGTACAGCTGAATCCACAATGATTCGTCAATCACACGATCCCGAAGCCAATCAGGAGGCCCGACAAATTCCATTCGTCCGCCCGCATGAAATTAAAAACTTCCTAAATGTTTGCAAGGTACTGCCGGCAATTTTTACTATCTTAATAAAATTTTGAAGTTTTCTAATTTTTTTCGTTTAGCTGCTTACATTAAATGTTTTTTTTTTTTACTTACGTATGAATACATTTTAAAGATTGATATTTGATAAAAAAAATCGACCGAGACATAGTAGTGTGATAGATTTCGTACAGTAAAACTGAAAATATATTCATAAATATCAAAACGACCAAAAAAAATCAGTTTTATTTATTTATAAGTGCTTAGCTATCTTGACCGTCAGTCTACGTAATCTACCTACACAAGAGGAATTTAATTTACTATTTGAGCCTTCTGGTCTGATGGTGACATCGGAATAAATAAAAAATTTTGACGGACAGACAGTCATCATAAAAAAAAATTCCGACGCACACACCCCAACATTTGGCTCTGTGCCGACCCTTTTTGCATAGTCGGATGGACATCGGCTTTTTGTACGAGGGGTGATGGTTTCAAGTACCACCGTTTAAATTCTTTTGTAAATGGAACATAAATATTCATGTAAAATTGCAGATGTTAGTAAAATTTTACATTTACACGAAAACAACTGCATCACTACAAAATAGTGTTCGCAGTGATAATGGCTTCTGATTCTTACCCGCTCATTCATGCTTTGTGTCGTCCAAGACCTCAAATAGTATAAGTTATTCGTAAACCGTTTCCTGAATATCTTTCCAGTAATAACTGCTTACATTGATAAGTAGAGAGAGACCTCAGAAATTCGCGGATTCAATTCGTGAAATGCTACAATTCAAATAATTATACCTCAGTGCTGCTTCTGCCATTGGTTCACTGTTAATCTGGAGGACTGAGGGCCAATTAGAGACCCTCACTCATAGAAGTGTCGAATCACAGGCTGCCCAGTCGAGACGACTCACAAGTCAACAGCCAATGAACAGTTTGCATTTGCCCGAGTGTGTAGAAGATAGTGGAGGTCATTGAACCCGCGAATTTTTCCGGTCTCTATTGATAAGCATAATAAAATAAAAGTCAAATTCATAAATATTCAATAACAGATACCGTGGTTTTAAAAAAGAGTTCATTCGTACGCGCGACAAGAAATATTCATTAGTATTTACAAAAATAATTTCATTTATGCAAACATTACCATATCAATTGACAGTAGTTTTCTAGACTTCTTACAAATTATTTCTTGGCAACCGGTTTCCAAAGGATTTTATTTTTGTAAAAGTACAGACAAATAAATGTTTTCTGTGTGGCACGTGGGTTGGCTTCTTGATGACACTCATACGGGCGATGTTGCGGCCCTGCAGATGAAGGGACGTTTGATTAACCCCGGGTGGACCGTGTTCGCCAGCTCTTCCGTCACAGGGTCGAAGGTCAACATGGTTAGTTCTTCCTTCCGCGCCCTCTGGCATCACGCGGTCAGCTGACACGGAAGTGTTGTTCTTCGTTCGGAAGGGTTGGTTCTAGCACCGCACTCTCGTTCGGACAGCGCGGCGACAGGGTGTGCCGCAAATAGCGACAGGGTGTGCCGCAAACGGCGAAAGGGTGCGCCGGAAACGGCGACAGGGTGTGCCGCAAATAGCGACAGGGTGTGCCGCAAACGGCGAAAGGGTGCGCCGGAAACGGCGACAGGGTGTGCCGCAAACGGCGACAGGGTGTGCCGCAAACGGCGAAAGGGTGCGCCGCAAACGGCGACAGGGTGTGCCGCAAATAGCGACAGGGTGCGCCGCAAACGGCGACTGGGTGCGCCGCAAACGGCGACAGGGTGTGCCGCAAATAGCGACAGGGTGTGCCGCAAACGACGAAAGGGTGCGCCGGAAACGGCGACAGGGTGTGCCGCAAACGGCGACAGGGTGTGCCGCAAACGGCGAAAGGGTGCGCCGCAAACGGCGACAGGGTGTGCCGCAAATAGCGACAGGGTGCGCCGCAAACGGCGACAGGGTGCGCCGCAAACGGCGACAGGGTGTGCCGCAAATAGCGACAGGGTGTGCCGCAAACGGCGAAAGGGTGTGCCGCAAACGGGGAAAGGGTGCGCCGGAAACGGCGACAGGGTGTGCCGCAAACGGCGACAGGGTGTGCCGCAAACGGCGACAGGGTGCGCCGCAAACGGCGACAGGGTGTGCCGCAAATAGCGACAGGGTGCGCCGCAAACGGCGACAGGGTGCGCCGCAAACGGCGACAGGGTGTGCCGCAAATAGCGACAGGGTGCGCCGCAAATAGCGACAGGATGTGCCGCAAACGGCGACAGGGTCGCCGCAAACGGCGACAGGGTGTGCCGCAAATAGCGACAGGGTGCGCCGCAAACGGCGACAGGGTGCGCCGCAAACGGCGACAGGGTGCGCCGCAAACGGCGACAGGGTGTGCCGCAAATGGCGACAGGGTGCGCCGCAAATAGCGACAGGGTGCGCCGCAAATAGCGACACGATGTGCCGCTAATAGCGACAGGATGTGCCGCAAACGGCGACAGGGTGCGCCGCAAACGGCGACAGGGTGTGCCGCAAATAGCGACAGGGTGCGCCGCAAACGGCGACAGGGTGCGCCGCAAACGGTGACAGGGTGCGCCGCAAACGGTGACAGGGTGCGCCGCAAATAGCGACAGGGTGTGCCGCAAACGGCGAAAGGGTGCGCCGGAAACGGCGACAGGGTGTGCCGCAAACGGCGACAGGGTGTGCCACAAACGGCGACAGGGTGTGCCGCAAATAGCGACAGGGTGCGCCGCAAATAGCGACACGATGTGCCGCTAATAGCGACAGGATGTGCCGCAAACGGCGACAGGGTGCGCCGCAAACGGCGACAGGGTGTGCCGCAAATAGCGACAGGGTGCGCCGCAAACGGCGACAGGGTGCGCCGCAAACGGTGACAGGGTGCGCCGCAAACGGCGACAGGGTGTGCCGCAAACGGCGAAAGGGTGCGCCGGAAACGGCGACAGGGTGTGCCGCAAACGGCGACAGGGTGTGCCGCAAACGGCGACAGGGTGTGCCGCAAATAGCGACAGGGTGCGCCGCAAATAGCGACACGATGTGCCGCTAATAGCGACAGGATGTGCCGCAAACGGCGACAGGGTGCGCCGCAAACGGCGACAGGGTGTGCCGCAAATAGCGACAGGGTGCGCCGCAAACGGCGACAGGGTGCGCCGCAAACGGTGACAGGGTGCGCCGCAAACGGTGACAGGGTGCGCCGCAAATAGCGACAGGGTGTGCCGCAAACGGCGAAAGGGTGTGCCGCAAACGGCGAAAGGGTGCGCCGGAAACGGCGACAGGGTGTGCCGCAAACGGCGACAGGGTGTGCCGCAAACGGCGACAGGGTGTGCCGCAAATAGCGACAGGGTGCGCCGCAAATAGCGACACGATGTGCCGCTAATAGCGACAGGATGTGCCGCAAACGGCGACAGGGTGCGCCGCAAACGGCGACAGGGTGTGCCGCAAATAGCGACAGGGTGCGCCGCAAACGGCGACAGGGTGCGCCGCAAACGGTGACAGGGTGCGCCGCAAACGGCGACAGGGTGTGCCGCAAACGGCGACAGGATGTGCCGCAAACGGCGACAGGATGTGCTGCAAACGTCGAAAGGGTGTGCCGCAAACGGCGACAGGGTGTGCCGCAAACAGCGGAACCGTCGACGTAGCAGCTCGTGGATCCGGATCCGGGCATCGAAACGTATTGACGCTCGCTGGTGCTTCTAGCGCGGTATCGCTGTGTACCAACGCGCAGTCTTCTCGTCGTAGAACAACTACGAGATTTTAACTTTAAAAATAATAATATTATTTGGCGAAGAAATGGAGATAAAGGTTTACTGCAAGTCCTTTGAGTGCTTTCAAGAATCTGTGACGTGTATTTCCCGCTTGAAAATTAATCTGATAAACACGTGCTTTACTCTTAATTACAGTTTATAAATCTAAATACGAAAACAGAACAACTCATCTACCTACAGCGTATTCTTAGGTATATACGTTTCGTAAACAGACACCACTCGGATATTTTGAGCAGATTTCAAAACGCGTTGTTTTTTTACGTGAAGCTCTGCACACCGTATGTACGCCCAGGTTTTAGAGGTGTAAAAGTAACGAAAAAAAGCGCACCCGTATGTATTCGTTACTATAACAATTAGTACTCGTTACTATCGTATCGTTACGTTACTCGTTACTTCTGATACCGCATAACATGCTATGTTATGTTGCAGCAACGAATCGAGTCGTATTGCGTACGCGTACAGTATGACGTCGCGTAAATAATAATAAATAGAATATAAACAATTAACAAAATTTGATAATTAACAGTTTTTGTTAACCAAGAAACAATTAAATCAAATTAGAGCGGTTTTATTATACTATCTCTTTTAAGATAAAAACAAAAAAACGTGAAAATACGTGATAGTAAAAAACAAAAACATACATATTTCTAATTTGTAAAAAAATACTTTCTTATAAACAGCAAAAAAACTTGGACGACGAATTTCTAAATTATACTTTACTTATCAAACAAACATCGTTCTATGTAACGTAAATTCATCGAATATGCGCGCGCATGCGAAAAACATACGAAAAATGCGAGTAACGAAATCCAGCCGTGTGTAACGTTTCGTTACTCGTTACTAGATGTCGAACCGTTTGCTCAGTACCGAATACATACGGTTTGCTACAGCTCTACCAGGTTTCCGTGGGCCTTAAGAAGGTGCTTTGATTGATTTGAGTTTAGCAAGGTAGCATTCGGGGGCTTAGAACAGCGCTATGGGTGTTGTATTAAAGAGCAGTCGGTTTTGAGAAGGTACGTTTTTGACGTAAGTAAACTGCTTTGTTTGTAGATGTCCGTAGTAGTGTTTGATTATACGAATATGATATATCAATCCAATAACTTTCAGGACAAACCCTGTATGTCCCGTTACATGTTATTATTTTATATTTGCGTTCCATACTTTTAAGCCTGCCAAACTTTTGACTGGCTGAATTTGGTCAAACTGGTAAATATACAGGCTTATCGCATCCTTTTTGCATAACTAGCTGGCATATTTGCATTGTTAACGTTTTTGTGTAGTATGGATAAGGAGAATGAAATAGAATATACAACTGGAACTCATTAGATTTAAAATCAATTTTATAGGCTACTGTGTGAAATTATTTCATTTATTTCAGAAAAAAATGATGAATTTTACATAGCCTTTTAAAATCCTCAGAATTTTTATGATTTTAAATAACTGAATAAAATTTTTAAAAAAATCCTGATAAAACTTTAAACCACATATACCACGCAGTAGCCTCAAGCATTGCCTTTAGACCACCAAAAAAATTTGCCTTATCCATACTACACAAAATGTTAAAAATTCAAAATTGCATGCTAATTATGCAAAAAGTAAACACTAGGCCTATATATTTTTGAAGTTTTTTTTATATGTTCGGTCACTCAAAAAGTCAACAGGTTTAACGGTGTTAAACGTAAAAATTATAAAATAATGACATGGAACGAGACATAATCACGGCGAAAATTTTCTAACATTGCGGAGTTAAGCCGCTTTCGTGCGCAAACTTCGGATTTCAGACTCGTGTACCGAACCAACGGCCTGTTTGCGCGCACGCACACACTCACACACTCACACACACAAGTGCAGAACAAATTCAATGTAATTTTCAGTTGGTTGTTGTAGGAGGGGGTGGGTGGGTGTGAGGGTAGCTAGGACTGCACGCGGTGACGTATCAAAGCATTCGCGCGCTTGTATGTATTACCGGCTCACACACACACACACATGCGCACACAAAGGTAACAACTATATAGATCGGTAACGCTGATTGATTGGCTGAAACCTTTGTCGAGTGTTGACCAATGCTGTATACTGATTACTGATAACTGTTTTCGCCGGCAAACGGAAAGGTAGTGTAGAAGGAGGAGGGAGGAGGGGGAGGTTTGTGAACAGGGGGAGGATTGTGTGTGTGTGAAACTGAACTGTAGGGGTCATCTGTACAGTTTGTTGATTGATACGGGGGGATGGGTTTATAAGGGGGGGGGGGTAGCAGAATCCCAACAGAATAATCACGTGGAGGTATAACACGAGCGCGCATGTGCGATGCGACCGGCAGGTTGGCTGTAACGACGAAGCAGAAAAAAAAAATTGGGGGGGGGGGGGGTTGTGGGGGTGGAAGGGGTAAATGGAAATGCGGTATGGGCGTTTGCAAGATTCCAATACCCCTATCCCTTTTTCAACGTACCCACCACTCCCCTCCCTTTCCGTGACTGGATAATCACATTATCCATCTATTTTCGGTTTGGAGCAATTCGCGAGGCCATATTGATTCCAGCCGTGGTCCGGTTCAAAGCGGAACAGCGAAAAGTTCACTCCCGCCCATTTTGACGGCCGTTTGTTGAAATCAAACATGCCGTCGGCTCCATCAAATCTAAGCGGATCGACAAGTGTGTAAAAAAATTAAAATTAAGAGAGCGCTGTCATTTTAGCTGTTTATGTAGTATGATCAGGATTATTCTTATGAAACGGATTTTTTTTTTTTTATTTAAGTGTGTATGTTCCATTCCAGTTCATTACATTATATTTGCATTCCACTCGGTTAAACTTGCCTACCTTTTTGAGTGACTGAACTTTCACAATATGCATAATAAACAATATCGCATACTATTTTAATAATTAACCGGTGAAGTTGCATTTTTTTTACGTTTATGTGGAATTTAAATATGAAATTTTTAAGATTTAAAGTTAATGGTTCAATTTCGTAAAGAAAAAAATTACCTGACCTTTTAAAATCAAGATCATTTTTTATGATTTTAAAAGACTAAATAAAATAAAATAAAATAAAATTTCATGAAATAATTTTATCTATACCACGCAGTAGCCACCAGCTCCGCCTTTAAACTCAAATATTTTCGGTTATTTATTCCATTTGGTTTTCCTTATCCATATTGCACAAAAATTTAAAAATTCATTTTTGTCAGCTTTATATGTAAAAATATACACTATATATAGTATATATATATATCTATCTATATATTCAATTTTGTTGAAGTTTGAATATTCACAAATTATACAAGTTTAAGCGTGTTAAACTTAGTCTATATATAAAATACTGACCTCGAACAGGATATACACTCTTAAGTTACGGATGAAATTTGTGATCACTTCTAGGATTATGTTTAATCATTCAAATCATTACAGGAATATTTTATTACACCTCACAATATTTAAAACGTCGGAAATGCGTAGGCAATGCTCATGAAATGTTAACACACTTCTGAGACTCGTAAGAAAACATGGCTTGCATTTTGGTCCTATCTTACAAATTTTATTTCATTTGCATAATTAATGCATGTAAAGAAGATATTACAAGGTGTTTTTTGATGTAATAATATAATTTTTAGGCCTATATTTTAAATACTGTGTCTAGTGAAAGGTTAAATTCAAATAAATTTATTACATTTGTATGTTTAATTCCTAAGGCCATGAATGAATGAAAATAATTTGAAACTAGCTACTAGCTCTGTGTTAAAACATCGTAGCATTGGTAATTTTTTTGTTTATTTAAGGCTTGTGTGTAGAACTGTCGGCTGACTAATCACAGCATTTTTTTCGGAATAAATTGCGTCCTCAATGGCCCAGCCAAACGTGGCAAGGGATTCTCGATTGCAGACGGCCGCAAACTATCAGCAAAACACTTAATCTCCAGTTTAGAATAAGTTCAGTTTTTGTCGCATATACATACCGCTATCAATTCTCCAAGCAATGCACATATTGAAATTTTACATTTAATTTTTTTAGTAAATCTTTTGGAATAAGTCACCAAAATAATTTATTTTAAATTTGTAAATCAAACAGTGAATGTCAAACCAGTCATAGCTTATTATCGTATCAAACACGTATTGCAGTCAAATGAATTAAGATTATTTGAAAAAATTTGGAAGGTTAATTTCAAAAATTTGATGTTCGGTAATATCTGTGTCCAGAATATGTCAGGACGTGAAAGATATATATCCAATGGATTTTTCAGACATTAAAAAATTCAAGCAAGTATAATTTTCTCACTGTCGACAGAAATTGAAATTAACCTACCAATTTTTTTTCCAATAACCCCACACTATTTGTTGAAACTTCGTGTTTCTGTTAGTAAACAACTTTTCACAGTGACACCATGGTAAATGTCATATGTTCCATAACAGTGGTGTAAAAATATGAGCAGTATTTTATTAATGGCAATGAAATAATTTTTTTTGGAAGTATGTTTCCAAAATATTTCGTTATGAAAGGTGCAAATTTCTTTCAAGTTGTACGTGATTAGAAAAATAAAATTTATTTTTTTATACAAGAATTTATGTACTTATAAACTATAGAGATTTGTCTTCCTGTGCACTTTTTTCTTTGTCAATGGAACAAAAATATTAATGTTAAATTTGTACATTTACATGAAAACAACTGCATCACTAAAAAATAGTGTTCCCAGTGATACTGGGTTCGAATTCTTACCCAGGCATTTGTGCTTTGTGTTCCCTCAGTACCTCCAGTCGTTCAATTTATTCGCAAACCGTTCTTTAATTAGCTTTCCAGTTTTAACTGCTCACATTAACAAGCGTAATGGAATGAAACAAAGTCAAATAATTGAATATAAAAACACATTTTTCCATTTTCGAAAAAAAAATTGGTTGTCTGTAAAGTCGGTTTACGGACGATACTTCATGTAAGTTTTTGGACATACGCCATTGCTAAGAACTTTTTCTGTTTAAGAAGTTTTTCTTCAACAGAAAAAGTTCTTAGCAATGGCGTATGTCCAAAAACTTACATCAAGTCATGCAATCCCATTGCACAAATCTTTCAAAGATAATTACGGACGATAGTTTAACGTGACAACGTCATAACAAAACATTGATGAAATGATTACATACTTTTATGAATAAAATTGAATCATTTTTACTGAATTATCACTATTTTGTATGGATACAAAGAATGAGTGAAATGAAATCTACAATTTAATTGATAAATTTACTTTTATTTGCACTCATTAATTCAAATATGTTTATTACTTTAACGAAGAGATTATTTGAACTATAACTTTTATACATGTTTGCTATTTAACTTCTTCCAATGTGTGTTATTCTGTTAAGGATAGGACGATGATAGGAAAAGTAGGAAACGAATGGGAGTGTTTCAAGTTTAATGTGCCTCGAAAAAGTCAAATCGATGGTTGTTCCAATCGAGTGGAAGGAAGAGAGATAGATGCGATGCAAACGTACAATGAGCGTAACGGGACACAGCGTAACGGGACACTTTTTCGTTCGTGCAGCCGGCGTTCATCGATTTATTAGACGTTGTCACGTCAAAAATCATGCTTGAATGGAACATCAAATAACATATTATATTATGCTCCAATTTTCGAAAAGATAAACTCAAGTATTTTCTCGAAAAAAACCTATTTCGTATATGCACAATTATATTATTTTGATTGCAGTATTACAAACTGGTTACCAAATGTAATCTATTGTGTTCAGCGTGCTCTAGTGGGATGTATTCTTGACTCCCAACCCGGACTCCGTCCCTCAGTCCAGGTCACCGACTGCCGGCAGACAGCGGTCGCGTTGACAACCAAGTCTTGTCTCGGGTCCCTTCCACCAGCAAACATGACCCGCACAGCAGGAATATCCAATGTGGTTTTGAGAAGGATAAAAGAGGGAGGGAGGAGGAGGGGCGTGTTTGCCTGATCGACGGGAGGGCAATTAGTCTTCGTGTCCAGGGTTAATTCATGAGTAGTTTTAGGGTATCCCTGTAAGGAAAAGGAAATAGACCGGTGTGTGTGTGTGAGAGTGTGGTAGAGGGGGGGGTGTAGAGGCAGTTGACTGGATGACGGGGAAACACGACTAAGTCATCAGGCCCTGCGGGGGACCAAAAACCCCTCTATTCCCCCTTCGTCGAGGGAATCAGTAGGGTAAAGGGGAGGCTGCATGATACCCCAATACTATTTGCGGGGCTTAGCAAGGGAGAAGCGGGGGAGGGGGGGGCCTGGTATAAACTAACCGCAGAACTGTCTTGTCCGTCAAACTGTCCGTTCTTCCTGGGTCTCTCCGATCGTCTGAGGCCTGTAGTTATTTCATCCCTTAACACCGTTTTCACAACTCCGTCACCGCCCTCCACCACCAACCAACTCCCTTATGGTTTTATACAGAAAACACCGGCGCTCTCGTGTACCTAATGAGAACCCCTCAAACCTCTCCTTTTTTTGACCCCGATTCTCTCGCAGCCACTCTTGGAACCTATCCGCCTCCCGGGAATAACGTCAGACCGCGGGAATTTGCATCTGAGGCATCGCGGCTTGTATGTTGTTGCGGGGAACCGACTGGTGGGGGGGGGGGGGGGGAGGGAGAGAGAGAGCCAGGAGGTGTGTTTGGTTGGGATGAAACATTCAAACTTCCCGGTTCCCGCCACGCAGCTGCTAACGAACGCTTTGAATAATTATTCGCCCGCAAGCGCCGCGGTACGTACTTAGCAGCGTATTTCGCGCGGTCGATGGATCGATCCACAATCGATGCGCACAAACTCTGAAATCTTAACTGCTCGGATAGTTCTGCTGTCAACCAATTATCATGCAAGATTTTTCTTTATATAGGTTCTGCAGTTCTAATTGAAACTTAAGGGTGTTCGGCACATAGGATCGTATAATTTAATTTTATCGTCAAACCGTCTTCTACTTGTATGTAAAAAAATTAAAATATGTACCTATAAATTTTGTTCCTGCAAATTGAAAAAAATATATATAATAATCCACTTCTCATTAATTATCGGTTAAAATATTTTTTTTCTGTCTATCTAAGTCAAGTAAAAACATGGTCACATATTTAGAACTACAAAGGCTGAACGTCAATACAACTGGCAATACTGTAACAGAATTATTCTTCATCCGAGTAATATCTAAATGGAACCTTTTAAAGATATAAATATTCTCATAACTTTAAATATTTTGTTCACCCAAAAAAAAAATTTTTTTTCAATTCTCATAACAAATTAAATTATATCTTTAACTGGCCAGTAGTATGGATGCCTTTGAAGTTTTTCAGGCATGTAATTTTAAAAACTGAATTAGGCAGGTAATAGTAGAAAAATATAATTATAATTTCGTGAGATCACATCAATTACTAAACCCTTATTTATATATATATATATATATATATTTTAGATTCATATAAAACATTAATTAAATAGTTGATAGGTGCCAAACCCCCTTAAACTAAATATTTTGCAAACTGCTACTGTCGTATCGTTAAAAATAATACCCATATGCACTCCAAAGGAACATTAGTTTTGGTCATATTCTTAGAAATTGAAATACCTCTAAACGTATGCAACATTTTTCATACTTAGTGAGTTATAGAGATCTTTCAGTCTTTTCTGCAAAATCAATCTAATAGCTTATAGCAAATATTCTATGAAAACATTTGCAATAAAACATAATGTGCGATGCTTATATAGAACTTGTGTTATGCAAATGTAAATGCCCAATAATTTTATTTATAGGGGAAATATTAAATTTTAATTATTTCAGTTATTAAAAATATTTTTAGCTTGAAATATAAAAATAAATTTGTATGCTTGAATTATTTATGGTAAAGTGTTTCTATTTCAATAAGGTTGATATGTCTTCCAAATAAACCTGAAGACACCATCTAGATTTTAAATATGTTTGTTCTTTAACAATTTTGTATATTTTAATTTTTTTAAGCAGCTTTGTTTGGATATTTTACATGAATTAGCTAAACGCCTGAAGTTAAAAGTGACTGGCCGTTACCAAATATAATTACTTGTGAAGTCATTGGCACTTAGTATTAAAATAATTTTTGGGGATGACTTCACTTGTGATAATAACAACAATAGCAGTGTGGTCACGGTGTCATTGTCTTTGAAACCTCCTGATGCGGTATTCCAAGACGTTTGTGTATAGTAGAGAATAAGATCTGCCCTGTTGGGATACAACCGTAACCCAACCATCGGGCCGTATTTCAGAAAGTGTCCAATCCGAATCCCAAGTAAGGAAAAAAAAAATGGCCACCGTTTTAATAGACGATGTTCTGCACGAGGCTAAAAGCTGGTTTCATGCGTATTCTAGCAAACGTTTCTCAACTATCAATGCAATTGTTACGGCAAAAAAATACCAGAGATAGCAGCACCATCAACACAAAAATATTACCGCCTTACTAATTTTCTCAGGTACTTTTAGGTTGCAATTATTTAGGTATCATTATGACCATTAAAAGGCCACAGAATGTATTCCAGGATGGTTCCGCTATCATGAAGTTTCAGTTTGCACACCAACACGCTTGGTAAGTTCCCCGATTATCACAAAAATGACTGTACACGAGTTAATGGCCCCGGACGCGGGTCCACCATCTGGATGGAATAACCGAAAAAGTGAGTTCTGCGCATGCGCAGAACTTAACAAAGAATCAGCAACGGATAGGACACCGAAATCCATTCCCTTAAATCAAGGGACTGACAGTGTCCTATCGTGCACTAGGAATACGGTTATGCGGGTCGTTACCACAACGCCGAAATACCACAACG
Organism: Bacillus rossius redtenbacheri; assembly: GCF_032445375.1. Classification (NCBI taxonomy): domain Eukaryota; kingdom Metazoa; phylum Arthropoda; class Insecta; order Phasmatodea; family Bacillidae; genus Bacillus; species Bacillus rossius. The sequence goes on along the minus strand of NC_086341.1, from coordinate 14,939,364 downwards.
CCGAAATACCACAACGCCGAACGTACAATAACGCCGAATATCATAACGCCGAATGCCAAATTGACGGCAACGCCGACAGCTATAAAACTGCTGTGTACCGCAACGCCGAAATACAGTAACGCCGAAAAATGTTGCTGTGTGGAGGGGGGGTGGGGGAGGCACAGGAGAAAAATGAAAAACAACTGAATGAATTGGCAGTCCTGCAATGACATTTTTCGGGGTTAATGTATTTCGGCGTTGTGGTAATTCGGCGTTGTTGTACACAGCAGTTTTCTAGCTGTCAGCATTGCAGTTAATTTGGCATTCGGCGTTATGGTTTTCGGCGTTATTGTACGTTCGGCGTTGTGGTATTTCGGCATTGTGGTGCGTCCCCCGGTTATGCTACATGTGCAGCATATTCAACACCTAAATCCTTAATGTACTAAATCTGCCTTAACGAAGGCAAACTTTTCGATATGCAACTTTAAAAAAAAAATAGTAGTCGTGGCATATAAATTGTCGAAACCAATATGGAGTATTTAGGTTCCTGTATATATTTCTTTAGCTTAAGTAACGACGGATTCACAGCTGAAAAATTAACAGAAACTAATACAGTAACAGTAAGTCGTGTGCACAAGATTTTACTGCCATGTTTTGAAACATACTGAGTCACAAGAACACACGCAGAACGGTACTAGTGTGCATAGGAGAAAATTGAAAATATTTAATTTCTGTGAGAGCAGAGTAAGGTGCCATTTTGGCGGGTGTTGGTAACTGTTTATATTTATTTATCATATTGCGGTAGTAAATTAACAAGATATAAATTTTCTCAGGAAATTCTTCTTTAAAAATCATCATCAAAATTATTCAATTATATGACTCAGGATATGTATTCAAAAAAACACTTAAAACATTCCTCTCTCTATCACAAAGTAATTCAAATTTACGATTTGAAAAAAAAAGTGTTTACAGGCTCCTGGTCAGCTTTCACGGAATGATCATACTTAAAACATTTATTTACTAACACTGACAACAGAGTTTATTGCCATCTCGAGATTTCCATGTATAAAATTAACACATAAGAATTCAAATAAGAACCAATGTTGTTCAAATCGTGTACATGGTCTGCAATGCACTCAAAAAAAATGTTTATGTGGTATATCTTAGATCTCGGTAAACTGCATTTTGTAGGAGTACTTTCGTGAATGCGACGGAAGTCCCATGGAACGGAAATGTGTAACAATGGTTTTGCTATCTGTGGCGGATGGCACGAACCATAAACTACCAAATTTAAAGGAAAAGTGTATAGTATTAACTTTTTGATAAATTTTAACAAGGGGGACAGTATCATAATAATAAAATTTATTGATAAAAATCAAGTACGAAGCCGGGGTTAAGCACTTTTTAAAAGGTTTTTTTTTTTTGCATTTATCGTTGCGGTTTCATTATATAATTTAAAAATTTCGCTGTGCAAATCGAATGATTCGATAGTCGACGTAGCTGCTCCGGCAACGAATTCTAGCGGTGGGTGCGGAAACTACGAGTGATTGACGTCAAGAAATGTATTTGGGGGGGAAAAATATTCGTATATATTTATCGCGCTCAGCATTTTTTTAAAAGAATTCTACGATAAATTTCATGTCCGAGTTTAGAGTTACAGCATGAGAGCACATGAATCTGCTCTATACCGAGATCAGATGTTACACGTCTCCGGCGAGTACGTTTTTTTTTTTTTTAAAAAAAGAACCCGGCCTTACGACGACAATGTCCGTGGTGTTTATTGCAGACCGCGAAGAAGAAGAAGTGTTTGTTTCGAGACCCGGAGGACAGAGAGACCAAGTGAAGTAGCTGATCTCTTTGTGGTGCGACGGAGGTGGGAACTATCATCCCCTCCTCCCTTTTTTTTTTGTCTCATCACCCCCCCCCCCCCCCAACGCTTTAACTACAAAATGTGGTATTGGTGGGGAGTTGGGGGAATAAACGGGTGGTGAGAACCATCGCGACTTCCCGTGCTCGTGACGCCTTATCCTGCCCCCCCCCCCACATACACACACACACCACCACCACCACCCCCCTCCCGGACTTATTCCAACAGGCGCTTATTTGCGATTATAAGGTCGTTCGCAGCGGGCTGGTCTGCTACGCAGGATGTTTATATTCTACTCCCTTTCCCATCCCTCGTCGACGAAACTTAGAGATATTTTCCTTTGAAGTGCTACCAAAAAAAGGGGGGGGGGGGGAATTGCAGAACGCAAAGAACGCATATCTTTAGTCATGATTGTTTCAATGATCCCCTCGCTGTCTCTTTGAGTTGAAGAATTTTTCCAAGAACATTTCTATCAGTTTTAAAATAGGGATAGGCCAATCAAATCCACAAATCCTCTGATACCTTCAAATGCTTACGGTAGTATTTGAAGGAAAACAATATCTGAAGAAAAATTTTAGACTAAACAAAGAAAATTAAAAATAAAAAAATAACGCTGATAACCTTTGAATTTTACTGGGTCAGTCTTTTTTCTTTTACACCTATCCTGTTACCATTCCCCAAGCTATTACTCTTTTAACATGTAATCATATAAATAAAATTCAATATTTTTGATTAGGAAAACTTATTTCATGAAACAAATATTCAAATGATTAAATGTTTCAACACAATAGTTGATATTTTTTCATTTCACTTATATTAATTTTTTTGGACCCCTGAGACCTAGATTTGGATTAAAGTACTCTTTGGGATTTAAATTCCAGATTTCGATTCGAAAAGTTACAATTTCACCCATTCTTATTTAAATTTTTTAATAAAATTTTGAAATTTAAGAAAACCTTCTTACTCTTTTAGAAAATAATTCAGTGAAACAACTTCAATAATCTTAATAAACAGCGCATGGTAAAATCCAAATATATATCATTTTAATTGCGTCGTGGGCACTATATCTACTTTATGACGTAATCTACTTCATTTAGGATATATGTACATAAGCTTAATTATAGTAGGCTACACGTATTCTAACACCTATAAAATCAATTACGATTACAAAGATTATATAAAATTTACTATGTTACCTATTGGCATCCGCAAGTTTATTAGTTGTTTACAGACGCAAAAATGGCCGTGACGTCACTAACCCCGCAAGTTTATCACCGTGATACCAATTCACGCAATACACTCAGGCTAGGTCTTCCAATCTTTGCGTTATGTCTACAGACTTCGAATGCAATTTTTTTTTTTACAAAATGCAAACACACATTAGCGCACCACTACATTTTAATTCTGCTTATTTTAAAACCACACTACCAAACTCGAGATCAAAACAAACATTCAAAAACATGCAAGTACGTGACCACTTGTCGACCTCAGATCTGCCTCTTACCTAAAAACGGACGTTGTTTAAATTTATTATAAAATACAGTAGCGTCGTAATGAAAATTAATTGCTTGATTTGGAGGCCACACAGCTCAGTTTATCGTCGCCTATGTAAGTAAATGAATTTAGTGTAGTATTTCAAAATATATGTAGGTCTATGAAATAATTTTACAGCAATGTTCAGGTACAAATTGAATTGATTGGCACTGTTCATTTGGACGACTATAGGCTATGAGAAACCCTCATCAAAATAAGTATAGAATCACAGAAGGAAAACCAGTTGAGATGTCTCACAAGTCAGCAGCCAATAAACTAGCGTTATTTGCCCGAGTGAACAGAGAACCGTTGTAGTCTACCCTAAAAGTCATCGAAACAGCGAGATTTCCAGTCCCTACCAACAGGAGGTCAATAGGGGCAGTAATTTTTTTCGCGAAAAAAAAAAATTCTAAACGCCTATTAAACTGTAACAAGGTAAAACTGCACCAGCGGTTCCTTCTTTGTGATTGGCGACCGTCTGCGAGAGAATTCGTTGGGTTAGTTGTCCGAGCCACGCAGGACGAGTTTACTTCCGCGCTGAATAACTGTGATTGGTGTTCCGACAGTAGAAATGCACCAGAAAGAAACTCTCACCCAATCACGAAACACAGACGTTGCTACAACGATTTAATTTTCAGCCAGTCTCGGAACCTTTTCGCGAAATATGCATGCCCTTATAAATTGAATTTTGCAAGCCCAAAGCAAAAAAAAATTCATGTACAAATTATTTACGAAGGGAAGAAAAAAAAAAGGTGACCATAAGGCGGAAAACAAATCGAGGCCTCTTGTAGGCGATGTCAATTTTTCAGTACAGTCGAAATTAGTGGTTTGAGTCAATATTATAGATTTTCGGATTTGTGTAATTTAATATAGTTAAGTTTGTCCTTTACAAGTTGTAATCGAATATAAAACTTTTATTTCATGGCTAAATAATTTTTTTAATGTAAAAAAAATACAGATTCATTATTGTTTTGAATATTTAAGTGTTTTTTTTTCACCTCAAAACGCCCATTTTCATTTTATAATATTCAAATGCCCGTAACCTAAACAAAAAAAAATCATAGAGGCATGATTTTAGCACCAAATTTTTCAGAGTTTATAGCTTAATTCAAATTATATCCTACAGGATTTTTTTTTCATTTCATCCCTGCCCAAATTCCATTATTAAATAAAGTAATTAAAATGGCTCTACTACCACTGCGCATCTACTGATTGTAGCTGCAGTGAGAGTGTGTGTGTGTGTATGCGGGTGTGCGTGTGTGTGTGTGTGTGTGTGTGTGTGTGTGGCAACTCCTGGCGTGATGGAATGAGCCACAACTTTCTCGTCAAGTTTCGCTTCCTCTTCCTGCAGCGGGCAAAGACGCGGTTCTTTTCGCGCCCTCGTGAGCAGCTCACCCCCCCCCCTCTTTCCCTTCTCCGTTTCCCACCAATACCCTTTTATCTTAGTTTCACATCCTGCCGCCGGCAGCGCTTTGTTAGTGCTTGTTTTTTGTGGTCGGCCGATGGACAGGGCTTTGTCGGCTCGTATCGGCTGCGCCTCTTCACTCCCCTCCCCTTCACCGTCTTCCTCGGAGGAGGACGGATTTGTCACAATAGTCGAAGGATAAAAGAAAAAAAAGTAGGGTAGGAGAAGAAATTGGTATTTAATCCCTCTGGATGCTACTCAAATGGGATCTTCGGGACTGTTGGGTTGGGAAGCTAGAGAAATCTTCTCTCTATTATTTTTTTTTGATAGAAGATCTCAGTAACACATTTTAAGATGGCCCTATTTGCTGGTAAATATTAATTAATTAATATTATTATTGAGCTTCCATCTCCAAACTCCAAAATTATGATTATTTTTGGTGTATGATATAACGCGGTGATTAAAGAAGAAAAAAGCGGAATTCGGAATTCACATATCGTCACTTAAGTTCACAATAGCGTATGTTAAAAATCATTTATTTTTATTTTACTGTTGCAAAATGTGGCACAAATCTCTTATCTCATCAACTGTTTTAATAAAAGGTGCAATTAAATGTCAAATTGTTATATAATTTCTTGCAGCTGATTGTTAGGACATGCGACGTTTTGCACTTTGAGTGACGATATGAGTATGCGACCCTGTGATTGAGTCACTACGTATGTCAAAGCAATTTCAGACCAAGTGGCAAGAATTATTAGGAAGCATGAAATTCATACAATTATCAAACCTATAAAAAGGTTTGGGGGGGTCTCTGACTTCTGCGAAAGACAAAACTCCAGCCGAAAACCTAGCTGGTGTGTACAAGCTTCCATAATCTTGTGGAAAGGGATATATAGGACAAACTGGCAGATGAATAATCACAAGGGCTAAAGAACATATAAGTCACTATAAACATGAAAACCCATGATCATATATAGAACACTCATTGGAAACCAGACACAGCATTAATTGCGACCAATTCCAACACCGTAGCCAACATCCGACAATACAAGAAAATATACATTCTAGTATCAGTAGAAATATTAAATTTAAGCAGAATATGGGATCACTCTTCAGAAAACCTCGAAACGTAGCTCTGCATCTAACAAAAGACAGGTTCGCCTCCTCAGGTTGTCCAAACAGCCTAGCCAACCAGAAGAGAAGAGGCAACTGATTTGCCAGCACCCCCAGCCAGTCACAGAAGCCCAGCTCCGACATGCCAATCAGACTAAATGAAGCCTGTGATTGACCCACAGCTGCAACCAATCGAGAAACACTCCTCTCAGGTGAGAGTATTAAAGGCTGACGATCTTGTAATAAACGCATTAGGGTAACTCCTGATGATGGCGACTGCGATATCGGCCGAAACGTCGGGTGATATTTGCTTTGGACGTAGCTACATCCCAGAAGCCCAGCCACTGTCATATACCGTCATGGTTTACCGCTCGAACATCACAGTTGTCCTGCGCACGACGAGAAGACTTGCGCGCCATCAGTTCAGAGGCGATGCCGCGCTTAGAAGCACCAGCGAGCGTCGCGCTTCATTATCCCGCTTCGCCAACGCAAACACACACACACACACACACCTGAGTGGACCAGCCGCTTTAACGAGTGACAGACAGCACTCCTCGATCACATTATGTCGAGAAGTCGAATGACTGATGGGTGAAAGAGAGAGAAAGAGAGAGAGTGTGTGTGTGATAGTCGCTTCGAGGCGATTCTTCGAGTCGGCGAATAGACGCTGTCCGCGGGAGTTAACGAGGCTAAAAGCTTGTCCGTGTTCCGCCAGCGCCGCGCAAGTTTCCCCTCCGGAGGGCCATATCCGACACACGCCCTATTTCCGGTGATGGGTGTGCGTGATGGTGAAGGAGGGTTGGGGAGAGGCGAGCTCCTACTAATTATCTCTCTCTTGACTATACCCACCGAACTACCCCTATACACCTTTCACTCTTCGACCATCACTTCCCGTTAAATGGGGCCTGCAACACGTTCCACGCCAAGTTGCGTTGAGTGGTCTGGTCAACGTCGCCGCCTCCCACCAAGGCTGTCCGGGCGAGTGGGGAAACGTGACGGACGTTTCCGTTTTTTTTTTTACGATTTTTATTTTTGACGTGACAATGTCTAATAAATCGATGAGCGCCGGCTGCACGCACGAAAAAGTGACCCGTTACGCACATTGTTCCGTTACGCTGTGTCCCGTTACGCTCATTGTACGCTTGCGTCGCATCTATCTCTCTTCCACTCGATTGGAACAACCACCGATTTGACTTTTACGAGGCACATTCAACTTGAAACACTCCCATTCGTTTCCTACTTTTCCTATCATCGTCCTATCCTTAACAGAATAACACAGATTGGAAGAAGTTAAATAGCAAACATGAATAAAATTTATAGTTAAAATAATCTGTTCGTTAAAGTAATAAACATATTTGAATTAATGAGTGCAAATAAAAGTAAATTTATCAATTAAATTGTAGATTTCATTTCACTCTTTCTTTGTATCCATACAAAATAGTGATAATTCAATAAATATGATTTAATTTTATTCATAAAAGTACGCAATCATTTCATCAATGTTTTGTTATGACGTCGCGTTAAACTATCGTCCGTAAACCGACTTTACAGACAACAAATTTTTTTTTTATCGGAGCGCTCCAGTTTTCCACACCCACACATTCCGTCGATGCTTCATTCTCAATGTCGACGAGACGTTAAGGCTCGGTTCCACAAGCCATGTTCATTAGTTGTTTTGATTTTATTTTTTGTCATCACTTTCTTTTAAGGGCCGTTTCTAAAATTTTAACTCGACACCTCTCTTGCATTTTTTTGATCTGCCACAAATATTTTCAACTGACAGTCACGTGGCGTAATATCAAGGACCCGATAATAATTACGAAGACTTGCGCACCTTCAGTGAATATCTGTTGAAAACATTTTGTGGCAGAACAACAAATGCAAGGAAAGTATCGATTTAGAAGTTTAGTAATAGCCCTTAAATAAAAGTAATGACAAAAAAAATTCAATATGGCGTGTGATAACAAGCTTTAATGGGAAGCGTGAAGAACCGAAATATGCCATATTTGTTTCAAAAACACACATATATGAATTTAGTATTGAATATTTACTTTTATTAAGGCTGAGTTCACATATTAAGATATTTACCAAGACAACATCGTAGTGTCGATTGACAGTATTATTACATTTATTACGCCAATGACTTCAGAGGGGAACCAATTTATAGCGGTCGGTCATGATTTTCTTCAGACAGTCCAGTAAATATATATATATATACCATCTATGCTTTAACGAAGCCAAATTAAAAAAAACTATGCACATTTTTAGTGACCTAAAAACGGCTCGAACCAAGATGGCGTGTTTTGGCTCATATTTCTCTCTCTTTAAGCCCTAATACAGTAATTCTTTCCACGCATGCGCGTATATTACCTCCACTGTAAATATGAACAATTAAGGGGCCCTTATGCAGTATGTATATAAAAGAATGTTCCAGATATAGAATGTAATAGTATCAACTGTGAGCATTTTAGTGTGCTGGTTCAAGGTCACAATTAAAGAGTAACTCAAACATATTTAGATAAGCGCATGCACGAATACTGCTTTGATGTTTTCTCGCTTGCCGCGCGAAATAATGGCTCTTTTTCCCCAATTTGTATAGGATGAACTTGTAAACTTTATTTGGCGACAGGATCGAGCCCCTCCCAATTGGAATCCCTTTGCACGAGAGTGGTTGAACGTCGATGATGTTTAGAATAATATTATGTTAAAATGAGGATTTTTTTTACTTTAAGTAGTTTATTCGTTTAATAAACTTGGTATCTTTTTTATTAAGGATAGCTAAGAATTATGTTTTGTTTAATCGTCTTTCTTTTGTTTGTAGACTGTTTTTTCGTTGAGTTCAAAACATAAAATAATTTCAATAAATAAAGAATGTTCGAAAATTGAATGTTCTCAAAAGCAGTATAACAGCGGCAGCCATTTCAAACAAATGATGCTTGTTTACGAGATTGACAATCACATTATACATGTTTTTTTTTAAGCACTGTTGACAGGAGAACATTTGGCGTAATAATGCGTAGACCTTTAGTACATTTTTTGAATATGTCAAATTTGAGACAAGTTATGACTTGTAGTTGGCCGCCGCGTGACCCATAGCATCCGATCATTGCTGGAAGTACCAGAGAGGGGAAATGAAGCAAGGATTAAAACAAGAAGAAGAGATCAGTGCAAATTCGCACTTGAATAATTATTATCTTTAACGATTAAACCAAGCAATACAGGGTGTTTCTTAATTCGACCGACTAACTTCGTCTGCAGGTTCATCGCGACATAATAAGTGGAAAACAGATAAATTACTCATTGGTTTACATCTAAAGTGCTCTCCAATGGTGACATATGTCTTTGAAGTTGGAGATAAACATAAATTTCATTGTAAATAACAATGGCGGCTTCAGGATGACTTTTCGGGAGGGGCTATCGCACAAAGAGAGGTCGTAGTTGCAAAAAAATGAAAGTGGTCAGATATTGGCCTTGGAATATTATTTACAAATTACAGGTTTCAAATACAGAACCTTAGTAGCTCCATGCAACTTTTGATGAGATAAAAGTTTAACATACGAAAATTAAATATTTAAGTAAACATAAATATACACTAATCAATAAAATTGGTCTCGGGAGGGGCTATCGCCCCCACCGCCCCCCTTCTGGAGCCGTGCTTGGTAAATAATAGAGAAAGTATTTCAGATTGGAGAGTTGAACGTCTGCATTACGTTTAATTACATGAAGTTCTATAACCACCGCGAATTTAGTCGCTGTCTCACAAAATTATTTCATGGAAATGAATTGGGGGGGGGGGGGGGTAACACGTTTATTTTTCACGTACTTTTGTGACGTGTGCAGTTCACAGTAACATACCAAAAACCGTCATGTTTATGAACTGTGGAGATGGGAGACCGCCTGAGTGTGCTTGTCGCCTTGCTTCCAGCGAGAAGCGGCGCTGAGCGGGGGGAGCGAGTCACTGCAGCGTCACCTCAATAACACTCGCTCGAGAGTTAGGAGTGGGGCGCTCAATGTCCATCCCCCCCCTCACTCACTCACACTCAACCATGAAGGACCCCATTTTTTTGTGAACGTCGCATTTTTTTTCCGTTACGTCCTGAAGATTCATACATAGCCTCGTACTGCCTTACCAGCTGTGAAGAAGTTTCACTGGAAAAAAAAAAGCAGATAGAAATGTCACTGCGAAACAAAGAAGTGTTGGACTTTATGTAAGTTTTTGGACAAACGCCATTGCTAAGCACTTTTTTTCTGTAGAAGAAAATAAAAAAATAAAATAAAAATATAAAAATACCCAAAAGACAAAAAAACACAAATTAAGCAAAAATTGCTGTTGTCAACAGTATATCAACACCACAAAATATTCCGCAACAGGAATATGGTCAACAAACAAAAACAAATTACTAAGAGAACGAAAAAAAACACATTTTTCTTTGTTTTTCTTTGTTTGTTGACCATATTCCTGTTACGGAATATTTTGTGGTGTTCATATCCTGTTGACAACAGCAATTTTTTTGCTTGATTTGTGTTTTTTTGTTTTTTTGGTATTTTTATTTATTTATTTATTTTTATTTTTCAGTTTTATTCTACAGACATACATGTGCGTAGCAATGGCGAATGTCTAAAAACTTACATCAAGTCATGCACTCCCATTGCACAAATCTTTCAAAGATAATAAAAGAAATGATGGGCATACGGTGTCCCTGTGCCTCTTTGCTTGCGTCCCGGGACGGCGGGAATACGCGAGGAAAAGCACCGCTGCGTTGGCACTGCGGTGTCGACGGGAGGTGACGAGAAAACAAAAAAGGAAGTTTTTGGGGAGGGGAAGAGGGTTTCAGAGCCATCCATCAAAACGACAAGTTCTTGTTTTCGAGAGTGGCGGAAGTAGTCACGTGTACGACGGTTTCCCATACATCCGGGCGGAAAAGTGTCGCGTCGGTGTTGAAGTATTTTCAAGTACGAAACGAAATACTTGTGCACCGCGCAAACGGAAATTTGATGGAGGATGAAGCCCAATGCGCATGCGCGTTTCTTAGGTGGGTTCAAACGCATGAAGTAGTTTCTTTTCAAACGATTGAAAAGTAGTTAATGCAAAGAAAAACTACTTGAAAAATAATGCTCATATTTATTTTTAATATAGAATTAATAGCGATAGTTATAATTTTTATTAATGCCAAAACCCGCCAACACATTTCCTGCAATTTCTTTTTATTTATTTATTTATTTATTTATTTATTTTCATATCCTTTGACCCCATTTCTGGGGTATGATACATGTCAAGTACATATAGGAAAAAAAAAATAATATATATATACATATAAAGTTTCACAAAAAAAAAATATATACAATTTCACAAAAAACAAAAGCACAAAATATATAATTTCACAAAAAACAAAAACATACAATTTCACATAAAAAAAATATAATAATAATATACAATTACATTTTACTTATTAGTTAACATACATTACAAGTGGGATTGAATTTACCCTATAAAATCTTTGCTATTATTTTTTATTTTTATTTAGTCTTCTACATCTTTGAAAGAATAAAAAAACTGTTTTTCAGCTATTTTTTTTAACTCTATTGCAAACAATTTTTTATTATTAATATTTTTAACATGCCGAGGTAGACTATTATATAAGCAGATTCCCACATAATTACAGTTTTTGGCATATTGGCTGGTGGAGTGAGATGGTATTCTGAGGTTGAGTGTAGTTCTTGTTTGATACGGGTGTATGTCACTATTTGTTTTGTGTAGATGTATGTTATCTTTCATTAAAATCATTAGCTGGATAAAATATTGACAGTAAAAAGGTATAATTTTGAGATCTTGAAATAGGTGTCTACAGGATGATGATGGTTTCGAAAAGGAAATTAGTCGAATTGCTTTTTTCTGAAGCTTAAATATTCTGTTTCCTTCTGCTGTGTGTCCCCAAAGTTCCATGCCGTAACTCATAATGGAATGAAAATTTGCAAAATATGCAGATCTTACATAGTCTTTAGACAATAACATTCGAATCACCCTAAGACCATAACAAGCACGGGTTAGTCTTTTAACAGTGTTGTGTATATGCGAGTGCCAGTTTAGGTGGGTGTCTATTTCAAAACCTAAAAATTTTGTTGAATTTTTTTCCTCTATTAGTTGACCGTTATAAGTGTAAGAAGTGTGTGTGGGATTGAACACTGTGTTTCTCTTGAAGTGTAGGAAGTTTGTTTTATTCAGATTTAGTTTTAGTCTGTTTTCTTTAAACCAAGATTCCATGTTATCTAGAGTGTTTACGGCTAACGCATTTAATTCGGTGTTATTCGGGGCTGTTATAACAATATTTGTATCATCAGCAAAGAGTATCATCTTTCCATTTATTTTTTGAGAAGGAAGGTCATTTATGTACAGAAGAAAGAGTAGCGGCCCAAGTATACTTCCTTGTGGAACTCCAGTTTTAATTGTATCCCAATATGATGTTACTTCCATAGTATCTTCTTTTAGGTAAACCCTTTGCTTTCGATTTTTTAAGTATGATGAGAGTAGTTTAATGGCAATACCTCTTATACCATAATTTTCCATTTTTCTTATTAAATTTCCATGATGTACAGAATCAAATGCTTTTGATAAATCACAAAAAATGCCAAATACTTCACTACCTTTATCCAGATACTCTAGGATGTGTTTAAGAAGGTGGTAAGTCGCTGTAGTAGTGGATTTATTTTTTTGGAATCCAAATTGTTCTTCACATAATAAATTATGTTTGTTTAAAAACTGTATAATTCTATTTGAAATAATTTTTTCTATTATTTTTGAAAATGAGGGTAATATGCTTATTGGCCTATAATTTTCTATTTTTGTTTTGTCACCTTTTTTATGTAGGGGGATTACTTTAGTTGTTTTCATGTTGTCTGGAAATATTCCAGATGCTATCACTGTATTTATTAAGTAAAGAAAATGTTGTGCTATAGGGTCAAAACATTTTTTCATTATAAAACTTGATATACCATATATGTCCTGTGTATGCTTGTTTTTTATGCTCTTGAGTACTTTTATGAGTTCCATTTTTGTAACCGGTGCTAAAAATAGTGAACTGGAGGTATGAGGAAGTTCGCACGTTTGCAAAGTAGAAGTTTTATTTAGCTTTGTATCTCGTTTATTTCTTCAGATTTAGATATACGTACTTTAATGGCGTTGATGATATTTACCTCTTTGTATGTTATATTTGTTGCGTTCTCTCTTCCTTTGGATGTTAACTACATGCTTTACATTATCAAGCCAAAGAAATATAAATTCTAACGTGCGCGCATAGTACATGCGTCCATTTTTTTTAAAAGGCTTTTAGAAATTTTGTTGTAGTTTTTGTGTAAAATAAAATAACGAAAAAGCCTAAAGTACTTCAAACATAGCCTAATGTTGAAAAGCCAGCAAACATTAGCCCTATCAATACGTGTAGTTCTACGTATTTCTGACGGCTATTACAAAGCGGCATTCGAAACCGATTCATAAAAGGTGTTGGGTTGTTGTTTGGGGGAATAGAAAGAAACAGGGACGTAAAATTACAGTAGTCCCTGAGGGGGAGGGGGGCAGGGGCAGAATCTGTGGTGCAAGGGTTTTAGTGTGGCTTTAACTGACACAAGACTTCTCTGGATAGGGTGTCTGATGTTGTATGATTCCCTTGGTTTGAATTAAAAATTAAAAAAAAATTGTTTTTCATACTTTGTGTTTACCAGGTAAACAAAGCCGAGAACGATAATGTTTTCGCGACTGCTAGTCAGTGGCTACGGAGAGTGGAGCATAAAACATGTCCACGTACAATTTAAACTGTTTGCTAAAGTGTCCGAAATTTTCATTAAAAAAATAATAATTTTTTCTAGAGGATATACATATAATTAAAACAAATTGACAACACACCATCCAGTGCGGGGGGGGGGGATCTTTAATTCCAAGGGGGCCATACACCCCAGGGTACCAATCTGTAGGAATCGCAAGGGGTGACAAGGGGGGGGGGGAGTTGGCGAAATTCACCGGGGTTTTGAAAATTAGGGAAGTGGGCGCCATGCTCGATAGTTCTGCGAGTAGGGTTTTAACCAACACAAGTCATCTAAGGATAGGTTGCTTGTATGTTGTATACTGCCCATATTTTGGCCTAAGTGAATGCAATCAGAAGAAAACTATTACACACATGTATATATATATATATATATATATATATATATATATATATACAGAATGTTTTCCATAATTTTTTTTGTTACGTGACAACGTCTAATAAATCGATGAACGCCAGCTGCAAGCACGAAAAAGTGTCCCGTTACGCGCATTGTCCCGTTACGCTGTGTCCCGTTAAGCTCATTGTACGCTTGCGCCGTATCTATCTTTCTTCCACTCGATTGGAACAACCATTGGTTTGACTTTTTCGAGGCACATTATACTTGAAACACTCCCATTTGTTCCTACTTTTCCTATCATCGTCCTATCCTTAACAGAATAACACAGATTGGAAGAAGTTAAATAGCAAACATGTATAAAAGTTATAGTTAAAATAATCTCTTCGTTAAAGTAATAAACATATTTGAATTAATGAGTGCAAATAAAAGTAAATTTATCAATTAAATTGTAGATTTCATTTCGCTCCTTCTTTGTATCCAAACAAAATAGTGATTGTTCAATAAAAATGATTCAATTTTATTCATAAAAGTATGCAATCATTTCACCAATGTTTTATTATGACGTTGTCACGTTAAACAATCGTCCGTAAACTGACTTTACAGACAACCAATTTTTTATTTTGTTTTATTATGCTTATTATTGCAGTCTAACGAGCAATTCGAATTTTTTTTTTTTTATTTGTACGTTCTTCAACCCCGTTTCAAAGTAGCACATGTGCGAGCGCATGGCAGGACCCTTCAGTGAGGGGCTGCTTAGTTTCAGGGGGGAGCACGCCCGCTCCCCAACTCACATGGATCCGCGCCCAAGCTACCCGGTGTCAACGCCCGTCTCTGCGGACTTCGGGAGAGAGAGGAGACTCGAACGTCCCGACTTCACTCGGGGCGCGACGGAAGGCCGCGGGGAGTGTATATACCGACCGGGGGGAGAGTGGCAGAAGTCTGCGAGACTGCATGCTGCGCGCGGGAGTGTCTAGGGTAGGATGTCCTCCCTCCAGAGGACGGCGATGCGGGGGGTTGGGGGGGGGCGGTGGAGGGATGGGTAGAAGAGCAGCAGCCGACTGGCAAGCATCCAGGCAGATAAACACTAGGCGCGCTGTGCGGCTGTGTTTGAGGGAGGATAGAGAGAGATAGTGAGTGAGAGAGAGAGAACTGTCGAAACACACGGGATGGTTCGCACGTGTTTCCGGGAATGCGACTTTTTTTTTCCTTCCATTTCCCCCCCATTCACAAACACCCCTTCCTCTTTAAAGGGAGGTGTGAAGTGGGTTAAGAATTTTTTTTTTTAAGTGAAACTTTATATACAGCCGGTAGGGCAATTTCGAGGCGATGACTCATCGGAGCGCAACTTACGCCGTGCCCGAATTCCAAGCACGCAGTTCTGAATTCTGCGCATCCGCGATCTTCACTTGCGCTTGTGGCTACTTGACGAAATAGGATGGTTCAATTATTGACATCTTCGAACTGTATTAGCCTGCTGAACAGGCTGTCTACTCTATTTTTCAAATAAATAAATTGACTGGGGTAATATAGGTGTTAGCTTAAATGAGTAATTATTAATATTTCATGCGAATTCACGGCAATTTACTTTATGATTCGTAGTTACGATCCATGTGTAGCCTTTGTGCGTGCAGGCCTTATTTATTAAAACTTCCTTTTAAAAATGTTACATTTTTAAAATTGAATAATAACAGTCAAATAGAGGGAGAAAAATTATTTTACAAGTCTTTGAATTAATAAAATGTTATTCCAGAAATATAACCTACAAAACAATTTTTTTCTTACGGTGACGTTTCTTCAATCCAAAGTACGCGAATACGTTGATGCGTTTGTTTGTATAGTTCAGTTTCATTTCGGACAGCCCTTGTGATGTCACTTCCTGGAACAACAGAGACAACTGTCTGAGCTCCCTGGACTACTGAGACGGCCTTCTGAGGTCCTTAGACCAGTAAGATGGCCGTATTAGGTATAAGTATATACCTCAGAAAAAATTCTGCAACGTCCTTAAATTTAATAATTTTTTTTAGGAGCGGAGCATTGGATGTGGGCGACGGGGCAGGGAGGATTACGAATGATTGAAGTAGACAACTGTAAGACTATTCGAAAGTTTTATTTTTTTGTGGCCGTGTTTGTTACAGTTGTGAAAGTCCAGTGTGAACCTTCATTGTGAACTACATATATTGTTTGGTTTTAGCGTTCAAGTAGATTTTGGAATTGTGAAGTTTCACTTCTACCACTCCTGGAGGTGACGCGCCATTATTGATTTGCAGGAGGGAGCGTGAGGGAAGAGGGATTGTACCCGGACAATGCTTCTTTCAGACAGGAAGCACACACTACGTTTGCGAATCCCCGAGAAAGCACACTTTACAATAAGAATCAAGGAAATCTAGAAGAAAAAGAATATGAACCATTGAAATAAATCTTAGCGAAGAGACGCGTGTCATAGAAAAACGGAGTTAGGACAAAACAACTGGGGAAGTCAAGAATTTTATCGTTGAAAAAATTCACTATAAGTAGGTAATTACTCTTATCTAAAATATGGAATTTTAATCTCTTAAATCCCAGCTCAGGCATAAATTCGCAAGAAGAAAATTCGTGCGTATAATCACAACTAAGTAAGTTCGTATGTAAAAATAATTTTGAACTAAAAAAAAGTCAATCTTAAGTGTTTCTAAGCTATTTACCGTTTTGGTATCTGGGGCATGAATTAGGTTGCCAAATGTGGTCTTCAAATTATTTTCTTAAATATCCCTTGAAAATTCCGTCTGAAATTTTATTATATCTACGCAACAGTCAACCTAAAGTGCACTAAGTTAAGCCAATAAGTAGGGTAATATATGTTGCTTTAGTACTGTATGTTAATTATATATATTATTTTTTACTGTTTCATTAGTTTTATTGTGATGATAGGTTAATTTTCGTATTAATTCCTTAAGTCAGGCGCGCTGGTATATAAACTCGCAATTTTAAAAATAAATGTTATGGCTGTAGAATAAATTAAATGCGCACGTCTTAGATACAAATTTTAAATAACCGTTTAAAAATTGAGTAATGTCGTAAAAAAGAGTTAGATTAAAGTAGGTTGAACTTATTTAAGAAGCCTCAACTAGTTATTTACCATTTCCTGAACTACGACCGGAGAATCGATCATCTCGCCTGATTGTTGATGCCGTAGTAGAAACATCTTAACATTTCTGTACCTCAGAGCCAAAGGTGCTTAGATCCAAAATTTAGCAAATTTTGTTTCATTCCATATTTCTTTAAAACTCGTTTAATATCGAACCATAACACCACAACTCGTTAAAAAAAATTTATATAACAATCTGGCGAGAGTTATAAGAATTAAAGCTGTAGTTAAGTCAAAAATGTAAGTTCAGTTACAATGTTATGTACATGTAGCTATTGGAAAAAAGTTCACAATTTGAAAAAAATAATAATAATTATAAACTCTTTTTTTTTTCCTGCAACACGCGTATGGAGGTTCGTGGAAAACACTGTATTTTTGAAAGAGTAACTTTTTTTCTCTCTCTCGTCTGTAAAGTTTTCTTTTTTGTGACTTAGACTCGTTTGGTACCGATTTTGAGATTATTTCTCCGCGCGATATCTCCACACATTCTCCTCCCGAATGCGTCACTGTCATAAGTTGCCATTTTCTGGTTATTTCATTCGACGTCCCTAGGGAGTGGACCCTGTGTGTTTCCAGAGGGAGGGCCGAGATTCTGGACGTCCCTAAAGGCCTTGTCACAAAGTGAAATATTCGTATCCAGCGATACTTGACAACATAGTTTGAGGAGTGATACAGAACTTAATAAGTTTTGCAATTTTCTCCAACAAATAATCTTGCTCAGACAACCTCAAATATGACTTGAAACCTTTCACACTATCTTAAAGTTAATCATTGGCTTAAACTACTAAAACACTTTTTTTTTAAATTTATCTAATTTAAAAATTTAAATAATAAATCTCAGTGTTGTATAAAATAATTTGAACCTACTATAATATTTCGTATTGTTCTGGTTTTGTTTCCATTAATACCTACTAGTCGCATAGTGAAACGAATATTCTGCGATATTTTAAAAGTTAACGACACATTTATTTGCTTTCTCTGTATATATAACTATTACATGCATTAATATAAAATTTATCTTAATATTAAGATTTTTTTTCCTTTATAAACTTTTTAATCTTTTACGCCTCCTTCGACATTTAAAAGATTAGTTTGTTAGGGAAAATTAAGTTTTCGCTTTACACGATTCTGATTGGATGATTTTTTGAAACATATTTTAAAACCAGTCCTATATACAAGATATTTGATGGTAACTTAAGTCATTCAACTTGTCAAAGCAACATGTCGTCTCATAAGATATTTAAAAACAAGTTTTAGGTCACATACTGTATGGAACATGTCTTCTAATTTTCTCGTCGTTTTGATCTTGCTCAAACTTTTAAATTTTTAATCGTAATTTAAAATTACAGATAAATAAAAGCATATTCTTCAGCTGTCTGCAAGTTAGAATGTGTGCTTCTCCAGGACATAATTAAGTTGTAGCTGATTCTCATTTAAACATAACATCTATTGCATATCTTCTTAAAAAAAATTCATATTACTTTTGTCACTCTCTTAAGTGACTCGAATTTTTAATGGCGTTGACTGTGAGAGACTTGAATTGAAAATAACTGTTTTCTTTACTACACAAAAAATAAAAAATAAAAATTTATTGTTGAAACTAAAACAGCTATATTGGTTTCAACACTTTTCATCCCATAAAATCCCTTAATCGTTCAATTTGAAAATTTGTTCGTTAATGCATAGCTCACACATTTAGAGTTATAAGATACCATAAAATAGGGTATATAAATACTATTAGTACAGTTTTGGTAGTTCCCAAAACTAAAATTAAATATAAACGCACGCCAATGATTTGACAGGGTAAACTAAATGTGAATTTTTAACTTCAGGCATTCTATTCAATATTAAACTATACTTTTCGATTGTTTATTGTTATGGCCTAAAATATTTTGAAACCAACGTGCCTTCTTTTGCTTCCTATCTCTCCACTTTAAAAGTTAAATTTAATCAGTGGCCCTATATATATTTTTTTAAAGTAGTCCCTTCATATCGTGGAAACAGGTTCGGAAAGAGTAGTGATAACTGTCTCGTTCGAAATTCAGAGATGGATTGAAACACGTCATGTTTCGACACGTCTCCCGACATGCGGACAGACGTGTATGGCACTGCGCGGAAATACATCCTTGGCTGTCGCCCAGGACACGATGCGCGCTGACGTGCGCTGACGAGCGACGACAGGAGCTTAGTTCAGAGCTGTCACGGCTCGTATCGACATCTGGAATAAATCTACGTTTGGACGGACACGGATATATATGGAGGTGGGGAATAAAAATTCCCGCCATATTTTTCGTTTTCGGTTCAGATATACAAGGTATGGCCCATTCAGGCACTGTGATATATATATATATATATATATATATATATATATATATATATATAAACACGTATATACAACCGTCAAATGAAGGTTAATATTTTTTTTTCATCGTTAAGTTAATCGCACGAAACTTTTTTTTTTTAGTTTGAAGTCATTCTGTTTAGAACAGAAAACTTATGATGATAGCTATTATAAAATTTACGAAATTTTAACTTTCGATAAACTGTTAGGATCACCACATAAAGTAGTACACATTTTTGTAGTTGGTAAACGTACACGTGCAAAATTATTCGAAACCATTTTTGTTCAAAACAGGTTTTTGCTGAGTCCACCCTAGCAAAACATTTACTGCGGGAGTTAACATGATGGTATGATGTTGGATTCTTATTCGGAAAACCACATTGCTTCTTATCCTGGTACATACATTCATCCCGATTTCGATATTCCATTGTTTCCCCGAATCACCCCTCCCCCCACCAAGACCACCTTAGTTTGCCTGACTTTCTGGTCTCTAAGAACTTTGTGGACAATAGGTAAAATCAAAATGATTTTACCTTAAACAAAATAAAATTTTGTTGTTTGAAATATACCCTGGAATAAATTAAAAATTTCAAAAGGTGTGGGTGTATGACATATATAAACAGTTCACTGTGACGAATTTAAAGAAGGGAAAGTACAAGTAGAGCCATTTAATCGGTGAAATAATTGTAGTTTGAATAGATAGCCGCTATTGTTATATAAATAAAATGCCTCATCACAATTAATATCCAATCAATTTTTAATTATGTTGGAAAGGTATTTCTTAAGAGCTAAAATTAATTCCTGAATCTAAATGAAATATGTATGTGTATATATATATGTGTGTGTTTTGGATTTAAGGATAACTAAATCTAAATCGATCTCAATAATATTTGGGTGTATTTGTTTAGTTAGTTTTTACTAATTCACGATGAAAATTTACAGATAAATATTTTATTATTTTTTGTAATCATAAATACATATTTGTCGAAGTGACTTAAGTTACAATGTTTAAAAGTACAGTAATTTCACGGTTTTAATTTATCGATGAATACACCTTAGATAAACGAAAAGTACTCCTTAGCTTCTTAGAACCACTCACTTGGAAGAAGAAAAAAAAGTGTGGTTGTTGCTTAAGGCTTTTAAAAATGTTGAAAATGTGAAATTAGAGTAAGCTCAGTACGTTAAGTTAACGAATACCAATTCCCTTTGAAATTTGAAGTTAAGTTTTTTTTTTTTAATAGTGTAAGATCTCCGTTACAAGACGAAATGTTTCCAGAATCCCTTCCTCTCTTCATCGTTTTCATCCCTCTTCCCCCCTCCCCCACCAAGGTTCTCTTTAAACCGTCAAGCCTGTTCGTCCATCCCCGAAATTCATCACCTCTCTCCGGGAGACCGCCTCCGTGACCATCCCAATCGTCATCAGCCCAGCTGGACAGGACATTTGCATTTGCCCGCTCAGCAACAGATGTGCCCCCCCCCCCCTTCCTAGCTGCCCGTTCCCCTCTTACCTTTCTTCGCCCGGCCACCCTTCACGGACCGACACACACACACACTCTCTCTCTCTCTAATTCATGTTCCCCCTCTTTGTTCTCTCCCTTGCAAACTCCCCCCCCCCCACGGATCCTCGTCATTTGTTTCAAATTTAAGGTCAATGGAGGGTTAAGGGGGTTCTATCCGAGAGAGAACCTCCTCCACTATCTCTCTCTGTCTCTCTCTCTCTCTTGCTAGGGGAGGTTTTTGCAGATTCCCCCCTCTCCCCCCCTCCAATCGTGTTAAAATCTCCCCAGCCTCATAAACCCCTCTATCCTTCTCACACCCCTTAACCAGCGGCAGGCTTTGATGGGGGAAGTGCTCACGTACGGGGTCCTACACACACAAAAAAACCAGTTTGCTAAGAAATAGACTGAAATACCGCAAGGAAGATATCGCGAATTTGTACAAAAACATGGCTGCGGTTATTTGTGATGGATACGATGCACTTTTCGAGATGATGCTAAGTATTGCTTACGAAAATTGGCGCATAATTTTGTATTTTAACTGGAACTTCATGCAAGCATAAATTATTTGACAGCGGAAGAGATATTTTGAATATTTAATAACTGAGTTTTAGTTTTTTTTATATCATGGTTATTAATGTGTGCATTTAATACTGGAAAGCTAATCAGGGATCTTTAACTATTGGATGTTGAATGTGGACAACATAAAACTTAAATGCCTCGGTAAGAATCAGAACCCAGTATTACTGTGAAAACTATTTTGTAGTGATAGTTGTTTTCAATTAGATGTACCAATTTACAGATATCTGTAAGTTTACATGAGTATGTCTCTTCCATTTATAAAACGATATTACAATGTGTAACACCGTTTGCCAACCATAAGTTGGTGAAATTGGGTACATATTACATAATTATATTTTTACACATTTTTTTTTCACATATTGTTTTATTTTTAAAGATAATTTTTCTACTGCAGCATTTTATATTTGTTTGGTAAAATTTATATATATGTATGTTGTTGACATGAAAATTTTATAACGATATTTTATTCTTACCAAAATCTTGCAGCATAATTTCAGAAACTTTCTGTCACACTAGTTTGTCGCTGCTCGGTGGTTGGCAAAACCGGCTATAAACATTTATAAACTACACAAAAACGTACAATGCAATTTTTTAAGTGAATAAATCGAAGAATATTTGGAAGTAAGATAAAGTCAAATAATATTCTTAAAACTATATTTTCAGCCCTGTGTCATTTATTGATTATGTGAAGATTGCTATTAAGGTTACTTTCAAACACTATTTGAATAACTTGACAAAATTTTGTGAAGTGAATAAATCGTGTGATTTTTGAGTACATTATAATTTCTTTCAGTTGAGAAGGTGTGTTAAAACATGTAACCACTAGCCGTGTGTGTGTGTACATATATATATACGGGGCGCAACGTTTGTGACACAGGCTATGTTGACGTAGAATTGTTTTGTTGTTGTCGGAACTGAGTGCCGGAAACCTATTACAAAATTTAAGGAGTGGCTGGAATGTATTCAAGTACAGGATGATTCACAATGAGTTACCGCCACTCGTAGTGCTTATATAAGTGTGTGTTCCATTCCTGATATTCACCCAGTAGTTCAAAAAATTGGAAATGCCTATCGTATGGGTATGGATGATTGCGATGGAGTCAGATCTTTATTTAATTTGCAAGTGTGGAAACGTGGCGGACGTTGTTGCGAGAGTATTTTGGTTTTCTCAGGGTGCTTAGTTGATCCTACCCACATATTCCTTCAACGCTCCGTTCTCGTGTCATCATGCACTTTTTGTCTTCGACTGATCAATCAGACCTAATAAGTTTATTCATGGAGTCATTTTAAAATTAAAATTAAAACATAAATTTTCGGTTGATCACACTTATAAAAAAAATGTATCTTGGATGTAAACGGAGATAATATTTTTACTTAAAAAAGGAAACAAAGAAAATATATAGGTCATCAAATTTTAATAAATTAATTAGTTGTCCTGAAGTAGCCTACTGTAAAGTCTGATTTTTAATAGATGTACGTAATCTTGAATATCAGCATCAGCATCGTTCACATCAGTGTATATTCTTGCCTTTATAATTGGGTCCAGCGCTATTTTGAAGGAAAAATTCCAATCACTTCAACCCTATTAGGTCAGCGTGGCTGTATCATGGGTTTGGTAGGCCGTGCATGATTCGCGGGTTGCCTAATAAATAGGCCTGGTTCATTCATCCATTCATTCATTTAAGAATATGATCATTAAGGACAGATATTTTTGAGGGTGTTAAAAACACAAGTTTTAAGAAGTTAAAGTTTTTTTTTGTAATTATCCACACACAAAAAGGATCTCAATTACTACGACAGCATGAACATTAACAATTGGAAAATTAAGATTTTCTGGATCGAATCGTTCAATAAGAAGAAGAAAAAAATTACATTGGTTTGTGTGTGGTTTGAGTTTTTCTTGTAAGTAACATTCTCTAGGCGAACTAACACGCATGAAAAATTTGCACCTTAAGTCGAATTGCGTTAAAATGTCTCAAATACGGAAAACATACCGTTGTGCTGAATTCGTCATTCAAGTTTACAAAAAATATACATATTATTGGCAAAACCATCTGCAAGAGTTTTTTTTTTTGCAGGGCTTTGAAGAACGCGTTTGCTTTCCGTACTGATTTGCTGTGATTCGTATACAAAAAGTAGACCTGCACCAGGAAAAAAAAAAAACTAAATCAATCACGAAAAAAAAAATACGATGCAGACTATTTTTGCAACACAGCTGGCCTTTAAAAATATTTTTACGTGGAAATCGGCTTGCCCCTTTAATGATCACGCAGTTCATCTTCAGCTTGAATTTCTTCTCCGCTCCGGTGGGGGTTTCGGCGCACGAAGACCTTTTGCCCGGCTGTTGCACGGAGGCGGTGTGGGAAGGCGCTGTACAGTAGCGCCCGCGCCGCTGCAGCCGTCCCGGCGCTACTGTAATTATCGCTGGACACAACGGCTACCTAGTAGCTCCACCCCTCCCCCCCCCCTACCCAAAGCGCGCGACGCATCCGCAGTGACAAATTGAACAGCGTCCCTTGCTCTGGGCTCTCCAACAACTCTCCCTACAGGACCCGGAAGCCCTGGGGTCAGCCCCTTCGGCCATGTTCTCCAAAAAGGGGGGTGGGGGGGGGTGAGAGTGAAAGGAGAGGGGGAAGAGAGAGATAATGAGGAGGTTTTGGGTGAGGGGCCGGGGGGTAAAAAAAATTTTTTTTCTCTACTCTCTCTCGCGGGACGAGTTTAGGGTCTTGAAATAAAAAAAAAATAAAAATAATTAAGTTTCGCGAAAGGATTAACCCTCCCGTGACGCAACAGCACGGAAATACTTTTACTTTCCAGGAAAATGCGCGAGGAATTTTGCTTGCTGCTTAAAGCGCCTGCTTCTCTCTGTAATATATATCTTAATAATTCGAAAGGATAAACGAGGGGGAAAAATTACTTTTTGTTTTTTACCTTTCCTTGTTGTTCTCGGAACGGTTTTTTTTTCTAGACGAAGCAAACTCATTACAGCTAATTACTTTTTTTTACTGGTCGTTGTTAATCTAAAAGCTTATTTCTTTACAATGGTTGTAATATTTATGAGTACAGCGGTTTTTTTTCCACAGTGGCAGCTGGTCAATTTAAAAATAATAACATATATTTATTTTTTTAATAATTTCTCAAATTTTTTGCAGTTCTCAAAAGTAGTACCAGTGGTACCCATTGCCCAAGTGCCACTTGCAAAGAAACACGTGATGTTTGTTTGCTAACACTGACAACGACATCAGTGTGTTAACAGACCAACAGCTGCAGAATTCTACGTAGACCATGGGCACTACTTTTGAGAAGTGTCAAACTTGAGACAAGTTATACGATACAGACTAAAAATATAGTAGACCACGTTTTAACCTTTAAGTTTGTTAATGATTTAAAAAAACAAAACAAGATGACTGCCAGAAGAGTAAGATGTGGAAGTGGAGCGAGTGTGCATGGTCGCTCACTCTTACCTTCGCGCTCTCTTCCCGAAGTTCACGTCGAGGTAAGTTCTCTCAGTGACGTCTTGAGTTGGCCTTGGTCACAGAAAATTCACCCAAAGGCCAGCTCGAGTCGCTAGAAGAAGTGAGAAGGATGATACCTTGAATTATTAAGAGCTTCCGGGCAGACCTTTGTCACAATTTATCGGTCATGCCGACTTTGGGGATTCAGACATGGTCCGTGATAGTGATTTACGTATTTTTATGACTGCAAAATTATTGTGCGTAAGTTTGTTTTTTTTTAACGCGAATATCACTAGTTGAATTTTACATTGGACTTTGTTAGGAGTAGGACTTAATGTAGAAGAACCAGCAAACTAAAAACACTGCCCGAAAAAAAAATACCGACAAAGGGCACTGATAGAATTTCGTTTGTATCTTGAAAACAGAAGTGGAAATGAAAAAAAAATTGGAATTTCCATATATTTTTAACGTTTCAAGTAAAAATAAATATGGGAACTTGGTCCATTTATTAATTTTCTCTTCATGAAAATCCCCCGCGTGATGGGAAGAATTCCACAATCTGGCAACGCTGTTACCATGAAGTGCCTCGTCTCCAGCTTCTCGTTGGGCGATGGCCCGGCCTCAAAGAGCCCGCTTTCAGGAACGAAAGACCTCTACACACGAGCATGCCTGTCGTGTGAAGACCTTGACTCAAGAAGAAAAAAAACTTTAGACATTGGGCCGTATTAATAAAGTGGAGGAAAATCTTTTACTTGTAAAATGTAGAGCGAATACTTCTAGGTAGGTATATTAATAAAAAAAACCGAAGGAAAACCTTTCACTTTTGTAGTAAAAGCAAAACCTCGTATAGTGTAGACGATTTGCTCAAAGCTGAAGTACGTTCTTTGAATGATTCTTGCAACGAGGAAGAATGACAGGACCGAATCTCAAATTCCTGAAACGTTTTTTGGGAAGCCCCACTGTGTTATTCTGTGCTGTCGTCGTTTGTGTTATCAGAATAACTGAGTTAATTTCATCCTTTGGGTTCGTATGTGCGTCCTTGTATTATCGATGTGTTCTCCAGTTTATCTGTTTAGTATCATCGTTGGGTATCATCTGTCTGTCGCTGCGTTGGCCAAGGTTGTTGTTTGTCTGTGCTGTTTTTGTAGCAACGTCTCGTCGTTGTCATCCAACTGTGTTCGCCTGTGCTGTGATATTGTTCTGGCTAATTACTTCCGCGGATTTCTCTTGTTTCCTACACATTCAACGTCTTACATCACTCTTTTTGGCTGGTTTTCTGTGTGTTTGTGTATTCGTCTTCTTTTTGTTATTAGAGGTTATTTCTTTGACAATCACTGCGAACTTTCAATGGCGTATATTCTAAATCATAGAAATTTACGTTTCGGTCCATGACTTCAACCCTCAACACAATGCAAACTTAAGGTTTGCTTACACCTTTGGATGTTCGTACCTCAATTTTTTCGTCATCATCTTATCATGGCAGATAATATTACTTACAAATTTCAACAACTTTTCTTGAAATTTAAATCACATTATGTCTCCCAAAAAACATGCTGCTAGGCTCTTATTGGTTCTTAGCAAGCTGGCCACTCGATTTTACTTAAGAATAAATCTTCAGACTCCAGGCAAGATACGATGTAGACTTAAATGGCACATATAAAACAATTTTGTGAACATTTATCAGATGCAACGCACGAACAGTATGAATGATTGTTTAATAAGCAGTCTGAATCAGAGATAGGCACAAAGTGTCTACTCCCATCGGTAGGAATATATTTTTAATTAGCTTAGTAAAAAAACCCAACCTGCCGTATGTAATTTTCAACTAATTGAAACATTCCGAATTAAAACTAAGATTTTTTTTTGAAAGAGTCTATTGTTCACTACCCAACCGATCAGTCCCGAACAATTTCGAAGTTCGCCGCTCGCTTGCGCCACTTCGAGAGGTTGGATAGGTTTTCCACGATCTTAAATAATTTTTAACCAACCTTTCGTAATTTTTTTGATAATTTATACGCGCAAAAAACCTACTCCTAAACACGGGTTTGGGGGGGGGGTGGTTAATTAAAATCGAAATTTGTTTTTTGTGACGAGTGAAGTTTATTTATGCAACATTCATGACTTAACTTGTATCATTACAACAGCAGAAGAAATAAAAATATTCGAAGATTCAAGAAAGCGGATTGTTTGGGCGTCTGACTTGTTGATGGGGGGGGGGGGAGGTTGTTTGTCAGCTGAGTGTTGTGGATTTCCCGATTTTTTCCGTGCTAGGAAAACTGGCAGCGCTGCGCTCGGAAAAGGAGTGTGTTGTACGCCGCCCGTCACCCGCTGATTTTATCGCGCGCAAGTCCTTCGCCGCCCCGACTTACACCGAAAACTAGCCTCTCCCCCCCCCCTTCTCACCATCACAAACCAAAACTCTCCCGAGCTTCCGTCAAATTCGTTACAGATGCCCCGCTCCGGTTTTTTTTTTCCTAGGGTTCCAGGAAATTATGAAGCCTGCTCGTGGGAGAGATACGGGTGGTTGCCCCGTGGCCACTCACGAAGGAAGCGCACACACTGTCCCTTTATGTTCCTTTCCTTCCGGATGTACGCGTCTTCTCAGCACTACCAACTTTACGGGCGAGATTTGTCACAAACGATAGGGAGTGCGCTACAGGTTGGCACCAAAAGATCGCGACAAAATTTAAGCGGTTTGTAAATAATATAAAGTTAAACCTCTGAGTTTTTTAAAAATTGTATTCATTGTCAGTAAGTGTAAACATAATTCGAAAAACCACATAATACTCATTTTGTTAATTAATTTAAAGCACCAAGAAATGTTGTTATTTTCGTACACTATGAAAATAATCTTTATTTAATCAGAATTTTCAGGACTTGTGTGTTTTTAATTTCTTTTATGTTATTATTTCATTTTTAATCGATGTAATGTTGCATTATCTACTGAAAATACTCCTTATAATCATTGTACTAAATCTTGAACTAAATATGGTATTTCTGATAGTACACATTAACTTTTACTAAATATCTACTGATGGTTAAATATTTGATTTTTTTTTTTACTTGTGTCAACGCGTAGTATTAAAAAAAAACAGTTTTATTTATAAGATTTACATTTCATCTGCAACAATCGTAATCCCCCGGTGAAATTCGTGGAACGCGTGTGATGAACCATCCTGTATCACAAAAAAAAAAAAGACGCAAAGTTGGGAGAAGAAAGTCTCGGATTCTTTCCTGCTTCTTGAATTATCGTCGGCAAAGCGAAAAGGAAGCGGCACTTTTCTTGTGCGCTCTGCGTTATTAAATAAGATTTCAGAGATAAAGAGTTATGTAGATACGAATCCGAGTCATTTTGAAGGTTTTCTTCTAGCTGCACAAGACACATTTTCCCAGCTTTTTTTAAAAACAGTTTCTATTACGTGGAGCTCTTGGCTATTCCGGACATATTAGGTCACTTTATATATATATATACATATGTGTATATATATTTTTATGTATACATATGTGTGTGTTTCTTATTTTAACTGCATACGACTACATATTTGCAAAGCCAAAGGAACAAAAGTCCAAAATTGACTGTGTTTTATTGAGGATTAAATCTTAAAAATTCATTTTCTATCAAAACCTAACATCGTAACTGTTTAACAATTTCCTCTAGCATTAAGGAAGTGTTATTTTAGCCCAAGTTCAAAGTTTTAGTCTAACCAAACATACCAACTACAGTTACAATGTTATGTACATGTGTCTGTGAGAGAAGTGTCCCCGAATGGAAGAAAGTAATCATAAAAGTTCCTTCCGATCGGGCACACGCATTTAGGGTTTGATGTAAAACACATAAACTTTTTTTCCCGTTCTTTTGGGAGTTTCCCGATGGTGACTAGGAAACGTGAGTACAGCGAGAGAAGAGAAAAAAAAACCTTACCGGCTTATGGAAACGTCCGCAAAGTTTTCCACTCGTGGGAAATCCGCGGATGTTAAGCCACTCGACCACCGTGTCTCCCTGCCCCGAAGGTCGAAAATGCAATATTTGTGTCTCACCGCCAGCTTCGCAAACCGCCAGTCCGCCACCCCTTCCCCTTTTTGCCAACCCCCCCCCCCCCTGTTTTTTTCTTATCGCAAAAAAAAAAACCTCTCACGACCTCAAAAGGGCGACGAGCGCAGAGTAACGTTTTTCAGATGCGCGCCGTCCACTCTTGCAATCCCATGATGCACCGCACCCCTCGACAGACATGTCCGCTGCTGATCCCGTTTGTGAGAGGGTGCGTGACATGGCTAGTGAAGTCTAAAATTCACCCCTCCTCCTCCTCCGCCCCCTCCCCCACCCCCCCCCCCCCACCACAAACCTAAAAAGAAAAAAAAAACACAAACCAGATCAGTCACCGAACATCATATTTGAATTTGGACGTTCGCTCGTGGTACTTCGTTTTTAAAATAACAAAATAAACAATTTTGTAAGAATTCATAAGTTTTTTTAATGTTGGAGTGTTTTAAAAGTCGTTTTTTTTTTTTTGTCTAACCAACCTAGACTGGCGAAAACTTACCCTTCTGGGATAAATACAGAATGTTTCTGGATTCGACCGACAAACTTAATCTGCAGGTTCATAATGACAAAATATATTGAAAACATCTGTACGCCTTTTTGACGTGACGTCTAATAAATCGTTGAACGCCGGCTGCAAGCACGAAAAAGTGTCCCGTTACGCGCAAATTCCCGTTTCGCTGTGTTCCGTTTCGCTCATTTTATATTGCTCTTTGCTAACCTGAACCTCCTAGCATTGCGACCGAGTCCGTGGCGTAATTCTGTTTTCATGCCTTTCAATGTAACATTTTCATTGCTCTTTGCTAACCCGTTCCTCCTAGCATTGCTGCAGAGTCCGTGGCGAAAAAATATTATTTTTGACTGCATCTTGGTATTGGGTAAGCCATTTTCCTTCACATCATCCTTGAAACACTCCCATTCGTTTCCTACTTTTCCTATCATCGTCCTATCCTTAACAGAATAACGCAGATTGGAAGAAGTTAAATAGCAAACATGTATAAAAGTTACAGTTAAAATAATCTCTTCGTTATAGTAATAAACATATTTGAATTAATGAGTGCAAATGAAAGTAAATTTATCAATTAAATTGTAGATTTCATGTCACTCCTTTGTATCCATACAAAATAGTGATAATTCAATAAAAATAATTCAATTTTATTAATAAAAGTATGCAATCATTTCATCAATGTTTTGTTATGACGTTGTCACGTTAAACTATCGTCGGTAAACCGACAACCAATTTTTTTTTATATATAAATGGTACACAAATATTCATGTGAAATGGCTGATATTTGTTAATTTGCACTTTCCAATGGAAACATCTGAATCACTACAAACTAGTGTTCTCATAAATACAGGGTTCGTTTTATTGCCCGTGTGTTTATGCTTTGTGTTGTCCTAGTAATTCCAATAGTTATAGTTATTTGTAAACCGTTCCCTGATTATCTTTCCAGTATTAGTTGTGCACATTAATAAGCATAATAAAACAAATTTATGTCAAATTGTTGAATATTCAATTATAGTTTCCTTGGTTTAAAAAAAAAAATGCTTGAATGAAGCACAAATTATGTTATAGAATAAGCACCAAATTTCGTAAGAAATACTCAGTTTTATCTCGAAGAACAATATCCATGTGTTTTACAAAGTTACAGTATTGTATTTCTTGTAATATAACAAACTATTTCTTGGTGACTAGTTCCCAAAGGTTTTTTTGTTTGTTAAAGAACTGAATGTTTTTCTGTGTAGTCTGTGGTGCTTCCAAAGGCTGGTGGTATACGTATTTTAAGTTGTGGCTGAAACATTTTTTTTTGTAAATAGCAGAGAAAGATTTGTTACGATTTATTAAATAATAAATCGTCGTGGGAAAATACCGGGTTCGTAAAAGGATAGCCCAATTAAAGATTTCACTACACAGTTTTATTTATTGCCAATATTTACGTCACTAACCAATATTCTTCTAAAAATGCCTAATGATTAATTACACTTTTAAAATAAATGTTTCTTCCCCAGTCACTCGATTTTACAACCCACACACCTCGCTGGGCCGCACTTCCGGCGCAACTCTCGCCGCAGCACCCCTCGTGGATCTCCGCCGCGGGACTCCGTCGCCGCACTCCGCCGCCGCCGACGCACTTCCCTTCGCCGAGGGTCCACTCGACGCCTCGCTCGGAACTTCGCTCGGAACTCCGCCGCGCCCGCAACACTATCGCCCGTAACTGAACTCTCCGCCCTGGAACCTTCGTTCAGGGACTTCGCCGCTCTATCGCCCGGAAACTCCGCCGCGGGAAAACTCCCGACTCCACTGAACTGACTCACTCCCTGCCCTGGAACCTTCGTCCAAGGACTTCGCCGCTCTGCCGCACCCGCGGCACTATCGTCCCGGAAACTCCGCCGCGGGAAAACTCCCAGCTCCCAGCTGAACTGAACTCGGAGGCCGGCGTCCTCGGCTTATAGATCACAGGCGCCACTTCTAGAATTCACGAGTGCGGCTGGGGCCAGTCGCATCATTCCGCGCCGACCCGACGCGAGAAATCTCTAGACACGTGTCGACAGCTGCCAGGTGACTCGCGGAACTCCCCAGCTGTTAGGTGTCAAGTGTCAGGTTATCGGCGCCGCGCGGGGAGCGGAGGGAAGGAGGGGGGAAAGCGGCGACCCTTGTAATATACAGACGCGCGCGGCACGTCTCACGTTACGGCGGCCACGTGATGTCAGCCAGCTTGCACCTGCGCGCCGCAGCTCTGCTTACGTTCGTAACAGTATTTAAGGTAGAATACCTACTTGGTCCTTGGATTATATTTAATTCAATGAAGTTCTACAAACACCGCAAATCTTGTTGTGTCGAAAGATTATTTCTTTGAAATAATTATGCGTAGTAACAAGTTACAAAAAAAAAAGCTACAAAATTGATGGTAGAAATTCTTTGAATTTAACATAATCCAGACGCTCAGTGATCTATTTTAAATATTTTCTCTATTATTTACAATAAAAAATGTTGTTTAGCTCCAACTTCAAGATGTACCTATACCAGATTTGGGAAGCACTTTAGACCATAAATCATACATATGTTTTCAACTCATTCTGTCGTATGAACTTGCAGTCGAAGTTGGTTGGTTGAATTCAGACTAACATCGTGATATATTTAATAATAATTGTATTTATTAAACAGACATTAGATATCCTTTTAATTATAGTCTATTTGGATGACAATTAAAAAGCCACTTTCTCAAAAATCATTAGATTAAGGAAATCATGGAAGTAAGAATTAACTTTCCCGTGTTAATAAATGAAGTCAAAATGATTTTACCACCAACCTCTTTTCCAATTGAAAAAAAAATATTGTTTTAGTTTAATGAAATCAAACGCTTATTCCTTGATGATGCTGAGTTAACATCTTTCTTCGACAATACCTACTTTCTTCTAGTAAGTTTCCTTGAAGCTAATGTAGCATTAGCCTTTATGCAGATATGGCTTGTTTTGCAAACTAAATTGCGAACCGGAGTGGCTTCAACTATAAAAGAGACGCACACACTCCACAGACTAAATGCCTCCATGACGAAAGCATGTATGGTCACTCGACGAAGGCTTCAACGCAAGCAATGCATTAGCCGCGATATTGTAAGGAGGAGTCCATTATAACCTCTTATGTAACTTCTTAGTTTCCAAAGAAAATCATCGATTGTCACATTTAATTCGCAGGGAATAGTAGACTTTTAAAACTCCAGAGTTTACACATAACATAGTATTTAAGTAATGATTTTGTTTGATATATGAATACGGATCATTTTAAAGTTTATTTTTTTAAGCCAGCCGTTTGATTATTTCGTTAAAAACATGTATAATAATGGTATAAACTGCATGAAATATACTTGTAAATTTTTTATGAAAGACGTGTGCAAACCGGCATTATATATAGACTATTTGAAAACACAATTCCTGCAGCTTCTGTGCATAGGACATGTCGGACTATAATGAAGAGAAAATACATTATTGTAGTCATCTAAGACTTACAATAATACTTCCAAAATAATCTCTCCGTAACCTTATTGCTTGTTTCTATAATTATTTTCTTCTGTCTTTTCTTGTTTTATTTTTTATGTGTAAGATCTTAGCTCTCGATTTATGGCATTTTGTATGAGTAACTTGTGAATGGAACGAAAGTCGCAAGGAATGGAAATGTGTAACAACCGTGTTGCCATCTATGATGGATGGCGAGAAACAAAGTTCACATAGCCAAAGGGAAACTTTATAGAGTTAACTGTTCAATTTTAAAATATGGGCAGTATTTAAACAAAATTCCTTATTAAGAATCAGGTCAAAAACAGGGGTGTGGTATTTTTTCAATTTTTTTTTTTTTTCGCTTTTATCTGAGCCGTTTCATTATATAGTTTAAAATTTCGCTCTGCAAATCAAATGATTACATAGCTGACGTAGTTTCTCCGGCAGCTAATTCTAACGACTGGTGCGGAAGCTATGTGTGATTCGCGTCAAAAAATATTTTTCTTGAAAGCACAATATTCTTCTATATTTATCACGCTCAGGATTATTTTTAAGAATTATACATTATATTTAATGTACACGTTTCGCATCCTTAAGTGTACTTGCAACGTGAGAACGCATGAATTTGCTCGTCACCGAGGTTACATGTTACGCATCTCTGGCGAGTACGGAAATACTTTTTGACGTGACAGCGTTTAATAAATCGATGAACGCCGGCTGCACGCACGAAAAATTATTACTCATTGTCCCGCTACGCACATTGTCCCGTTACGCTCATTGTACGCTTGCGCCGCATCTATCTCTCTTCTACTCGATTGGAACAACC
The DNA here is from genome assembly GCF_032445375.1 of Bacillus rossius redtenbacheri. NCBI lineage: Eukaryota > Metazoa > Arthropoda > Insecta > Phasmatodea > Bacillidae > Bacillus > Bacillus rossius. Next base: position 14,905,454 of record NC_086341.1, on the reverse strand, counting down.
ATCGATTTGACTTTTTCGAGGCACATTAAACTTGAAACACTCCCATTCGTTTCCTACTTTTCCTATAATCGTCCTATCCTTAACAGAATAACGCAGATTTGGAGGAAGTTAAATAGCAAACATGTATAAAAGTTATAGTTAAAATAATCTCTTCGTTAAAGTAATAAACATATTTGAATTAATGAGTGCAAATAAAAGTAAATTTATCAATTAAATTGTAGATTTCATCTTTCATTTCACTCCTTCTTTGTATCCATACAAAATAGTGATAATTCAATAAAAGTCATTCAATTTCATTCATAAAAGATTGCAATCATTTCATCAATGTTTTGTTATGACGTTGTCACGTTAAACTATCGTCCGTACACCGACTTTACAGACAACCATTTTTTTTTAATCCTGAAAGGGAGGGGATCTGGACAACTCAGACCTCCCTCCTGGCTGCGTTATTTTATGCGAGACGGTCGACAGGTCGCAAGTGAAAAAGGAACTGCAATGGCTTTCAGGGGAAGGGTGAAGACTCTTGAGCTGTGACGTGATTAGCAGCGACTTGAGTCAGGCGAGTGCTTGCATCCGCACTTTGCGTTTCCTCTACACGCAATTGCCATTACTGCAGCAGGAACAAGTCGAGACTATTGAACGTGAGATTTCCGCATGACGCATGTTGTTGAGTTTCTTCGAAACCAAGCGCGTGTTTTTTTTTTTTTTTTTTTTTAACTTAATTTCTACCCACCATTTTTTTTTTTTTTTTTTTCGCGAGTTGCTTGGGACTAGACTTGCAACTTTTGATCGTGTCACAGCCACGTACAGTTGGTCGTGTGAATATATAGTGAACAATAAAAAAAAATTTCATATTTAATTGCATATAAAGGTGATACATACCAACAAAAAGCGAAAGACCATTCATCTACCTTATGACATTAATCATTTAAACACAGAACGACATAAGGGAAGATAATGGGCAAACATATGGAAATATATTGGTCATTATGGGAAGATAATGGTCAAACACATAATTATCCACACACAGAATTATACAAATTAACTAACACACGGAATCATACATTAAAGATACTTAACTCACTGATGATGTGCATGAAAATGGCTTACCCAACACCAAGAATAATTAGTCAAATTATTATTTTTGCGCCACGGACTTGACAGTAATGCTAGGAGGAACAGGTTAGCAAAGAGCAATAAAACATATATGGCTTACAGCAGTACGCGATCGTTAATTCAGTGACGAGCCTAAATATATAAAGGATGTAAGCGTGCTTTGTCCTTGCTATATCTCCGCTGCCCGCCCCCGCAGCCACACGGGGATTATGTGGTATGGAAGCACTCCATCCCAGATCCACGAAGCAAGGTCTAGAATTGCATGGTGTCGGGTTTGAAGATAAAGATGTCAAAATAGGGCATCGCACCAATGGGGAAGGAGCTGGAAATCGAGTACCGAATTGGCTGAGACTGGCCAGAATGTTCCTGAATGCTCTAGGAAGTTACAGAATGTTGGATAATGTTGTGTAATGTTCCAGAATGTTATCGAATCTTCAAGAAAGTTTGAGAATGTTCTGTAATGTTTAAGAACGTTATACAATCTTCCAGAAAGGTTTGAGAATGTTATAGAATGTTCTATGTTTTCCATAATGTTCCATAATGTTCGAGAATTTCCGAATGGTCCAAACCTTCTAAGGGAGTTCCTGTTCCGGTTTGATAGGGGTTCGCTGGAATTGACCGAGTGAAGTGAAGGGAACTCAAGCTAGTATTAGGTAAAATGACTGGCTGCGCGTATATATTTTTTTTCCTACAATACTGTGTACCAAATGTTTCATACCTAAAAACACGACAGGCCGTGATTTAAAAAAATTACGAATCTTTAGTCTGCAATGCTTTATAAGGCCGAATAGGTACCCGTATGGTATTCGCGCATCTGTCTAATGCCTTGAGTTAAAATTGTTTTGTTGAATACCTATAGACTTAAATTAAAATAATCCTGTGAACTACACTTTTGAACAAATAAAAATAAGTATTATTTTATTTATGTGCCACGACTTATGGTTGGCTGGAAAGTCAACCATCTTCGGAACGAAAGATTCTGGGGTTGAATCACAGAAAAAAACACAGATGAGTGTGAAGTATTCTACTCCAAGTGTTTATTTAGTTAAGATTGTTAGTTACTCCCATTATTTTATCAATTTTTGAGTCTTTTTTTAACAATTACTACTCTGAAAAAACTATTTTAATATAAACAGGCAAATCCCAAGGAGTTGTAACGATAATATTTTTTACAGCAAAAGAAATTGTAATACACACGAAACTTACAATTTTTGCAGCATTTTACCATATTTGTTTGATTTCTTTATGGTTTAACAAATTATAAAGGAATTCCGCGTTTAAGAAAAAGAAAGTATCGAGTTAAATTTTAAGTAATATTATATCTTTAATATTGTGAAATTATGATTGTTTTTTGTTTAGATATTTTCATGCGGCATATGTTTGTAAAATATTTAAATTTGACGTGAGTATATGAGCGTAGAACTATAAATGCACAATTTAAAAGAATTACTACCAATATAAATTATTTAAATGTATTCAATAGTTTTAAGTAAAGTACGAAAACAGTACAGTGGATTAAAGAGAACGGTATAACGGCAATAAAAGAAATGTCAGATGGATTTAGTCAGCAGAAATGTTTTATTTTTTGGAATGTGCGTAGGAGGGGAAAATAAATTGAAAGTTTACCCTTCGCTTTGCTGCCAGCAGTATCTTCTGCTTCAACCCCTCCCCCCCCCTTCCCACTACCTCCTATAACACTGCCAGCGCATGTTATCTGAGTTAAACGTATGGAATCGAGGACGAGAGAAGTTGAAAGATTTATCGTTTTCCAGCGCTGTATAATGCGGGGGTCCCGGCTGTACGACCATCGGTTTTGGGGAGGGGGGGGTGGTTTTGGTATCAGGGAGAGAGGGGAGCTGGCGCACAATGGCAACCATAGCAACTGCGCTCATTAATTGGCCTTGCAATGGGGGGCAAAAAAAAATAAAAAATGCTGCCTCCTAAATTTGCCAGCTGGTGGTTACGGAAGGGTATGGGGCTCGCGAAATATCTGCGCAAGCTCGCAAAAATGGTTTTGGTTGAAGGGAGGGTTGGGGGAGAAAAAAAAAGAGGGGAGGAGTCGCGGGAGAGAGGTATTTTGGCAAGTGAGTAGCGAAGAGACGCAAGGAATTGCTAGTTGACGCCGCGTGCCCCGCGCGCACCATTTAATTTATGAGGAAATGTGGCTCCGACGAAGGCCTGGTGCGCTGATTAATTTAGAACTCCCTCACGCCCACCCGTGAGCTATCGCCACTGACTGAAAAAAAAACTCCCTCCCTCCCCCCAACCTTCCCCACCTACACACCACCAACCACCCCCCTGCGCACGTCGTGAAATATTCGAATTTCATACTGTTCGTTTGGCCCAGCGTTGTCAGTTGGGAAAATACCGTGACGTTCGGTGGTGAAGTTTGGATTAAGCTGTGGCGTGAATGATACATTTCTGAATGCAATGACCCCTCTACGCTAGTTACAAGTGAAACTTCACTTTTTTAATAATCCACTTGAAGGATATATATATTTATTTATTTATTTCAGCAATTCATTTGAACGTTGAATCGAAACAATAAAGTACGTTTTGGGGGTTCAAAATTCATAAACATGGCAACGAAAATAACCTGCGAAACGTCTAACAGTTTTCTATCAACATTTACCCCCGGCTCCCAATCGAGCACCCCAATCCCGAGCATTGCCATTTTTTTTAAAAAGTTTTTAGTTTTTCTCTGGTTGAGTCATTGCTTCCACTTACCCTGCCTGCTCTAAAGAAGTTTCACTTCGTAAAACGGCGTGTAGTATTTGCAAATCTTTTTTCAGCTGGTGCGTGGAATTTGGTTATTAGATTTACAAACAAAAACCAATCGTTTGCGAAGGAACGTTGCAAGAATTCTATGAAGTTGGTAATAGTGATAACAGGTTGTTTTTTTTTTTAATTAAAATAATTCCTTTCTTCTTATTCGCATATTTTACCATTTTAATGTGGTGAAATTATTTAAAGACAACTTGTTTTTTTATTAAAACATATACACAAAAAACGAAAATATGATACTTAGTAAAACTAAATGTTTGTAAAGTAATCGTTTTACAAATACGATGTTTTGGGATTATTTTCTCACAGTTACCAGCATGAAATTGGCATCGATAAACTACCATATAAAAAATTGGAAAAATTGTTTGTAAATTTGGGTATTCTTTATCCATATTTGTATGTGAAAAAAATATTTTATTACTTTGCATTAATTGCTTTCTTTTCTAGGGAAAATACATAAAATCAGCAATTATTTTGTTTTGTACCGTATGCTATGTTTGGTCGTATTGTCTCGTGTTTGAACCGCCTTGTTGGTGAATTAAAGTTTTATGGGCTGGTTATCTCTATTGGAGTAGTTCCCTAACGCAGGATGTCTCTATTGGAGTAGTTCCCTAACAGGTTCAGGTATTACAGTTGTGTTGTCTCTTTATCTCGTTACTACTAAAGGCAAAGCCAAACCAAAGTCAAAATCATCCTGCCAAATCTCGGGATCCAAAAGAGCCTTCATCATACCCATTGTCATGATGTTTACTATATTTTAACAATTTTTTATCCACGAAAATTTACGGTAATTATTGTAATATAGGTTATTGTTATTCGCTAACATCACTGTTGTAGTTTTGGTAATATTGTCAATATTCCATGTGTTATGAGTAGGCTAATAAAAATATCATCAAAATTTTTAATGCAATGGCCTAAATATTTAAATACTCATCGAAGTAATTGTTATAATTTTTTGTGTTAGGAAAACACAATATATACTTAAATATTGTAAAAAAAATTTTGCTCTTAAAATCCACAGTCAAAATATTGGTAGATTCAAATTATTTTTTATGACTACCAAAAATATGCCAATTTTTACAGTTTTAATTTTAAATTGCGTAAGAATCATTCTTGAAGCCAGTTAATATGTTTGTATTAGGTGACTTTTTTTTTCGAAATAAAGCCTGATTACATGCTTTTGAGATTGACATAAGTAACAAACTACCACATCTAAATTACTAAGCCTATATTAACGCATAACGACATTTCTACATCTACCAGAAAGCTTAGCAAATGAATGAAATAATGTTGGAAGTTTTGTCATTGGAATGTGAGCCACTTTTCTCCTAACCGTCATGCCCAATTTATTTTTCCGTATTAATGGAAGAAAAATGTAATTAATTATCTGAGCCGTATTCACAGTACTGGAAATAGAGATAATTTCGTGACTGCATACCAACACAGAAATTATTTTTATTTTTATTTCTTCCTTTTTTTCATTTCGCATTTTATGTGTATGTATATTCATTTCCTAAATTGCCTTTCAGATATATATATTTTTTAATTCCGAAAATTCACCAGTTGTGCGGAAGCTATTGTTGTGTTTAAAAAAAAACTCTACATCCCTCACTCGCAGTATATTTTTTTTACGGCGGTGTTAAAAGTCCAAATAACTGTGCAAGTAAGGGGTGGGGGAGGAAAGTAAAAAATGTTTTTTTTTCCTCCCCACAAAATCAGAGCCGTCATCCCCAGAACTAAATTGGAAACATGTTTTATGAGTATTTCGATAAATGTTTTTTTTTTGTCCCGTTTGCCCGTACTGAGCGCTGAGGTTATGGATGTGGATGGGGCAGGAGGAAGGGGGGAGGGAAGCGAATGATTCAAGGCAGAGGAGACGTGGACTCGCAAAAGGGTAGGGAAACGAGCAGGAGGGGGGGATGGAAAGGGGGGGGGGAAACAGGAAAAGGGTGGTAGGATAGGAAGGTTGGAAGGCCTGATGGTTAAATTTGTCGGAAGTTGTATAACTACAGTACGCCAGAACTCCCCCGCCCCCACAACACCCCCCCCCCCTCACCCTCCCCTCACCAATCGAAGCGTATGGATGCTATAGATGTGCATGCCGGCTGTCTGCCTGGCTCCCGTATGATTGTGTGGAGCTGCTCTCGACTTTGGAAATTGGGGGGGGGGGGGGGTGCTTGCTCCCCGTGGGTGGTGGCTGGGTGTTTTCCGGGAGTTCTGGAGGGGTTGAAGGAGGTTAGCTGAAAAGGGACAGGAGGTGGGTGGGATTGGGGGGGGGGATGGCAGTGGAGTAGCGGCCAGACTGCTCTGGCTGGATGGGTTTGCTTCAATATGAAAATTACTCGCAATTGATGAAGAGAGGCGGGAAGAGGAGGTCTGGTCTCCGCAGGGATGCTCAAATGTTTGGACCGTACAAGCGTGCTCGCAACAGCCGGTTCTGGCCCAGTCTTCTGTGTAGAAATAGCCGAGCGCGTCAGTGACCGTCCGCCATCTTGGATTTGTAACGTAAAACATTTCCACTTTTTTCCACAAAAAAAATTAATCTTCAATGACACGTAGTCCCGTTTTGAGATAATTTCCCCCTCAAAAATAGTGAATTTTGTGCCACTTTGATGGAATTTCGAGTAGTTTTTTTACTAAAAAAAAGACAAAAATCATTAATGATCAAAACGTCCCATTTTGAAATAAAAAATTTTAGTTATGAGGGAATTTTTACCCTCGAAAATTGTTAAATATCGTGTTAGTTCTGAAGAATTTTGAGTAGTTTTTTTCAAGAAAAATGGTAAATTTTGATGTCATTAACCAAAGATGGCGGCTGGTTGAAGTTATGTGCCAGAACCGGCTGTGGCACACTACTTACTGACCGAAAATGTGCCGTTGGTCTCGCGTCCGAGATCACTGTAGTTTGTGGGCCCAGGCAACTGCGTGGTCACAGCATTCGCCTCCTTCTACTAGACTATGCGACTTCAGATTCCCGAACCACGTAGGGGGAGGAAGTTTTGTATATATTCTTTTTTATGGAAGTGAGGAACGTGGAGGTACCTATTTGCCGCTAGCAGTGGGCGATTAACGCCGGCTGCACGCACGAAAAAGTGTCCCGTTACTCACATTGTCCCTTACGCTGTGTGCCGTTACGCTCATTGTACGCTTGCGCCGCATCTATCTCTCTTCCACTCGATTGGAACAACCATCCATTTGACTTTTTCGAGGCACATTAAACTTGAAACACTCCCATTCGTTTCCTACTTTTCCTATCATCGTCCTATCCTTAACAGAATAACGCAGATTGGAAGAAGTTAAATAGCAAACATGTAAAAAGTTATAGTTAAAATAATCTCTTCGTTAAAGTAATAAACATATTTGAATTAATGAGTGCAAATAAAAGTAAATTTATCAATTAAATTGTAGATTTCATTTCACTCCTTCTTTGTGTCCATACAAAGTAGTGATAATTCAATAAAAATGATTCAATTTTATTCATAAAAGTATGCAATCATTTCATCAATGTTTTGTTATGACGTTGTCACGTTAAACTATCGTCCGTAAACCGACTTTACAGTTAATCAATTTTTTTCCATCCGGGGGACTCCCGTTTTCCTCACTCCCAACAGAGAGAATTCAATCACTGTTTCATTTCGTACTTTTATAATGACTTCGATGTCGACGAGATGATATTCCGTTTTCAAACTGCATTTTACGAAGAGTAGAAATGACTAGACAAAACGCGTGTTTTCACGGTAAGCTTTAGTCTTGAAACACCCGGTGCAGACACATGAAAGCACCCTAGGGACTCGCATTAAAACTTTATCTTAATTTCTGCGCCATATAATGCTTTGTTCACTGCTCTCATCTCATGGTTTCCCCGTGCACGGCGAGTAGACTGCTTTGCGCTTAGAGGCGATACCACGCTATAAACATCAGCGAGGATTGCACTCTGTCAGCCCGCCTCACCAACACAAAATACACCCCTCAACAGGCGGGCCCCTTAAACCGAAATCATGATGGATGGGTCTTGATTTAAAGTCACTGGCACCAATTTTTTTTAAATTCTAACTTCATTTTATTTCCCATTGCCAGTGAACCAACTTGTTTTCAAAATAATTAAAAATTTTTGGAATCCCTCCGACTAGTGACATGTTTTTGAATTGTAATGAGACAAAACTACGCCCGTGTCTCACGAGGAAATCTTACCCTTAACACGACGCTAAAAAATTCCGGAAAATTAGTCATTAGTAGGGATAGGAAAAATTCGCGGGTTCAATGACCTGCAGGATGAACTCCATAGTTCTACGTACACTCGGTCAAATGCCACCCACCCATTTGCTGCCGTCTTGTGAGACGTCCCAACGTAGCAGCCTGTGATTCGATAAAGCTTTGGTTGGGTGTTTCTAATTGGCCCAGAGTCATCCAGGTGAGTTGTGAGCCAATAGCAGAGGCAGCACTGAGGTGTAACTATTTGTATTTCAGCCTGTCGCAAAATGAACCCGCGTATATTTCCTATCCATAGTCATTAGTTTCCGCGAAGGCCAACTTTCGTAGCGTAGCTGGTTGTATCTCCTGTAGCTGTAAGCAGCAATCAAAAGCAGCGGCTGGTAAGGGGTCCACACTTCAGTCAGTGGCAGTGGATGATAACGATTCAGTAGAGCCGAGCGTGGAGTGGAAAAAGTCTTATTTAGGACCACGACGAGAGTTTCTAATGTTTCATGATTGCTAGGGCCATGCATATTTCGCGAAAAGATTCCGGGACTAGCTAAAAGTTAAAACAGTGCAGCATCGTCTGTGTTTCGTGATTGGGTGAGTTTCTTTCAGGTAAATGACGGTTAAACACCAATCACAGTGGGTCAGTGCGGAAGCAAACGCGCCCTGAGTGGCTCAGCCAACTAAGGCAACTACTTCTCTCGCAGACAGCCGCCAATAACAAGTAAGAAACCACTGGTGCGCGTATACCATGTTGCTAGAATGCGTTCAGATTTATTCGCGAATCATGCCTGCCCTTAACGATTGCTTTTTTAAAAAAAAACTTTCAGAGGATCATTTAAATCCGCAGAATTTAATTCGTCCATCATCTTCTTGAAACCTGAGTCCTTATCGTCCGTTTTAATGTAATTAAGTACTGGACAAAGTTTGCCATAATAACTCACACTCTCTGTATGCATTCATCTCCAGACCACTTTATCTCCGTCAAAGTCTGTTCGGTACGCATTACGAATCCGAAACAATACACTGCCAGCCACTTGTGCTTTGCTGAGGACTCAAGACAGGCTGGTGGGTCGCCTCCCAAGCGGCTAACTGCCGGCCACGGGACCATCTCGTGTTCGCTGGTGGCTTTCACACGCTACTTTCAACTGTCCTGGCCAATCACTCGCCCGCCGTAGCTGGGTGCCCACTCTACGCTGTGGCTGGTATTAGTCCACTGGTATTAGACGACTGGTATTAGCTGACTGTTATTAGACGACTGGTATTAGCTGACTGCTATTAGACGACTGGTATTATACGACTGGTATTAGATGACTGGTATTAGATGACTGGTATTATATGACTGGTATTAGTCGACTGGTATTAGACGACTGGTATTAGCTGACTGGTATTAGACGACTGGTATTAGACGACTGGTATTAGTCACTTGGTATTAGTCATCATATATATATACTGTATATATGCTCAACAAACAATACCGTTTAGCTCTGAACTTTTTAACGAAATTAACGTTTTGGTTCCAACGCATTCTAGCGGACATTTCGCATCCACCGATAAAATTTTACGGAAAAAGAAAATCCCATAGATAGCTGCACCATGGCACAAAAATGGAACCGTCTAAATACACAAAGCAGACACTGAATTAAATTAGGCTCCATGTAGAGGTAATAGGGAGGTGTGCAGGTTATCCTTGCATTATAGTAAAAAAAAAGTATTTAAATTATGTTTTAAAATTAAAATAGCATTACATTAAATACACACTATAGGTACTTTAAAATAGTTTTATTAAACTCTCCTGTAAAGTTACTGAAATATTAATTAGGCAGTTTTGTTAGCTAAGCGACGAGTTCTTTATTGCGAGATTTTTAAAAATATTTTTAGCCTGTAATCCACCCATTTATCCTAGATTCCCGGCGGTTGGAAAAGGAGGGAGGAGAGGGTGTTGGAGTTAGATTCGGAATTTTTTTCGCAAGCCAATGGGAACGTGGCGGACATTTCGTACCCAAAAATGCCATACGTAATTCTAAATTTCATTGATCTCAAACGACCTTGGTGTCGACGGTAAGTTTGAACCCAATTCCTTCATCTTTATTCAAATGTCCCATCACACTGGACATTTTTCGTCTCCAATTATTTTTTACAACAAAGTTTAAAAGATAACATTAAACAAAATATAAATTAAAATTATTTTTCCATTAAAATAATTTGATGGATAATCCAAAAAAAAAATAATCTTGTACTTTCACTGGTTATTATTGGACTGAGCAAAATGTTTTATATTAAACTTAATTTAATATTAAAATAAATTTTCATAGCACTGGATAATTTTTTTTTCAACTTATTATGCTGTTTATGTATTTTTTAACTATTAAAACGATTATAAATTTAAATCACATGAAAACTCGTAGACCAAATAACTGTAGTTTTTTTTATCTTAAAGTTACAGACACGTTATTCAAATTTCCCAGACAAATTACTTTATAAAATACATTTATATTTAAAGATTTTTTGGTTTTATTTTATTATTAATATCCCATGAGTTGTCTGCCTATTTAATGTTTCGTTTTTGATATAAACATCGGTTTTTTTTAGTATGTATTCTATATATTTGAAGGTAAAGCAAACTAGTGAAACAATAATGGTTGCACTAGTGAGGATTTTGGCACCCTCATAACCCTCCGACATTATTTCGCCAACTTTAATGGCGAGTGTTGTGAGATTACTGGCAATAAAGAATGCTGATACTGATAATACCAATGTAATTAATTTAAATTCATAATATTTTCTCATAGATTCTAAGATGGATGGGGTCGGCAGCATTGCGCGATGATATTTTGGCCACCCCTTGCAATGCGAGGGTGAGTCAGAGAGAGAGAACGAGTGACTGACGTAAGAGTGGAAAAGGGGTCGTGGAGGGGGTTAAGGGGGGAAGAGGACTCGAGGAACTACTGGAAGATGAAGTCATTTGCAAATGAGCATCAACCTCTATATCTCTCAAGCGCTCCTCACTTCGAATCATTAAGGCTATATTCAGCGCCAAATGCGAGGATAATTCGTGAAATTATTCAAGCCAGGGTTCTATAAATACGAGAGAGTTGCAGCATTGACTGACTGCTTTGCTCTTCCAGGGTGGGCAGTTTTACTCTTCAGAGGGACAGAACTTCTTAGAAATGCCATTTTTTTTACATCTAAACCTGTTTCGCAATAAAAAAAATATGACAGTAACATAGGGCCTATAAGACAGTCGTGTGCACAATATGAAGGCCCCTGTATTTTCGAAATTAATGAGTCATCAGGAATTATACGGTCGTGTGTACGGGAGAGAATTCGTGCGCATAGGACGTATGGAGCAACGACCAATGAGAGAAGATTAGGGTTTCATTTTTTGCTGATATTGGGAAATTTTTATATTTATCTATGACATGGTGGCATTACAAAGTCGACATATTCAATTCATAAGGTATATCCTGCTTTAAAAAATTAAATCATCGTAAACAACTAGTTAAGTTACACATAATGAAATAAACATAAAAAGTACTCATTTTTATGGGGGTCCCTTGTAAATTGCTCCCTATGTATTTTTTTTTTGCAAAACCCAACGTAACTTTATGTTATCTATGAGTTTAAAAAAATAAAGTTTACAAGCTGCTGGACAACTGTTGTAAAAGAATCATACTTAAAATATGTATTTACAACCACTGCAAACAGATTTAGGCTTTATTCATCGCAGTATTTCATTGTCCACCATCAACGAAAAAGAATTCATTTTGAAACTGTTTCATCCATGTTGCGTGCACAGTTCGAGTGCTTGGCAAGATATGCAGTTCCTTTTTCTTTTTTAACCACACGCAAATAAAAATACGTTTCTAACAGTCGACGTTCAATACATCAGTGTTCCCTCCTCCCTCTCTGGCATCTAAAAGGCCCCTTGCTGAGGGTGTCCGCTTGCGATGGAAAAATCGTAACTTGAAATGGGAATTATAGTCGTGATCCTGCGGGCCAATTCCCCACCCCCCCTTTTTTTTCCCCAATGAATCCTACAGATTTTTGGCAATTTGTACCTGATAATCAGCGCTGCGGTGGTTGATTGGTGCCGATTCCTCCGTAGCGCAGTTGGACGTACGCCGTGCTTCAGTGTCAAACCGCACAACTGAAACTATAAAAAAAAATTAAAAATTGAAAAAAAATGGTTGGATCGCTAACCCTCCCGCCAAGGTGGTCTGGGTTCGATTACAGGCGGGGGTAGAATACTTCTCTTCTACAAGTGGGAAACATGGCGGACGTTGTCCCGTGCCTTTAGGGTTTCTCGGGGTACTCTCGTCTCCCACAACCCATTCATTCCGTCAAAGCTCCAACATAACATCGTCAAACCCTCACCGTCGGCAGTGACCTCAAATGCCGACGAGACTTTGGGTCCTGACACGTCCATTTGTAAACTCTAATATTTTTAGTAGTTAGGTAAACTTATTTCGGCGCGTTATGAAAAAATGATGACAGTGAATTTTTTTTTCAATGCGGACGAACCATGCAACTAAATTTTCACAGGATGAAAAAATGCCATATACAAAAAGGCTACGTAAAAATAGAAATTATATATGTGCTTTTAAATCATTTACCTTAGTGACTGATATTGGATACTAGTCCATATAATTAAAAATATTTATTACAAATTCATCATATTTATTTATTTTCATTATTAACTAAAATATCTCGATCATTTTACTAAATTAAATCAATAATTTTAAAAACTTATTCTGAATAATTTTTGAATACTGAATTCTTTTTTTTTTAATTTGAGTGAATTTATATTTTATCAACCATATTTATAATATTTCATCAGTCCTATTATTATTTTATTTCTATTAATTATTTTCATACAAAATTTAAATTAGTTCTTTACAACGCCAATTAAGTATTAATTGTAACGCGCGTACTTTTAAGTAAAGGAATTTTTTTTTTAAAATAGAACAGAAATAGGTAAAAAATGTGTACATTTACATGAAAGTTTTCGCAGTAATACTGGGTATTCATGCTTTGTGTTGTCCCAGTACTTCCGATTGTTAAAATTATTTATAACCCGTTCATTGAATATAGTTCGAGATTAACTGAGCACATTAATAGTCTAAGCATAAAAAATGTATATTTGATAAAATTTAATATTCCATTAACATTTACCTGTTTTAAAAAATTATGACTGAATGAAATATGAATTAAAATATAAAATTATTGGCCAATTTAGTAAGAATAGTATTATCTCGAATAGCGTATTTCATTTATGCAAAAATAACCATAGACCTTTGTTATACAAAGTTAGAATATATACATATTTTTTTGTATTACAAATTATTTCCTGGCAACTGGTTTTTAAGGAATCTTTTGTAAAAGTAGAAAAAAAAATTCTTCTGTGTAGGAGATGTGTCCAGCAACATCCCATTAGTTAAAAAAATTACAATGCCGTCGTTATGACATTGAAAGCAACTTTCTTTTCGAATGGCAAAAATACTTTTTAAAAGTATAAAAATTTGTGATAAAATTTAATCTACAGTGTTTCAAATGTTTTCATAAATGTGATTAAATTGTTTGCCCCAATTATTAAAAAAACTCTATGTAACTCTTTACTATGTAGTGACACACCTTGAGGCTAGTATTTTTTTCTTATGCTCACCTGCGTTGATAGAGGCATGCAAACTTCTTGGTATACGCACCATATTTAATGGTCCTGTAACATTAACCAAGTAAATTTTGTATAGGTACGAAAAGAATACCAAGTTTTTGGCACAAACAATGTTATTTTCTTTTATATCGTCATTCGTCAGTAATAAAACTTCAAAAATAATACTAAACAATCAAAACAAATATGTTTAATCAAAATAGATACCACCGTAATCTATTATAAAAAATTAAGTTAGCTTGAATTTTGATTTGACTTTAAATTTTTTATGCTAAATAGTGATATTAGAGTTATTTTTAAATAACTTCTATATAAAACATACGTAGAGACCGGAAAAATTCGCGGATTCATTTCGTGATAGGCTGAAATTCAAACATGTGTACAGTTCTGCTGGTTCTGCTATTGGTCAGCAGTTTAACTGGATCTCTGTGGGCCAGTGAGAGACCATCGACCAAAGAATCATCGAATCACAAGCTACCCAGTGGAGACGCCTCACAAGTTAGCACCGAATCAACACGCGTGTTTGCTTGAGAAATGCAGAGGATAATGGAGGCTATCCTAGATGTCATTGAATCCGCGAATTTTTCAGGTCTCTAAACATAAGTTCTGATTGGTAGTTCTATTGAAATTTTGTAGTCTTTATTGTATTTAAGCGGTGTAACATAGTGATATATCTATAAAACACATTCTTTAATATACATGATATTAAGGTTCCAATTTTATTATGTGTAACCACTAGTATAATGAATTTGGTAGGTATTTCGTGAATGTGTCCGAAGTCACACGGAACGGAAATATATAACCACAGTGCTGCCATCTGTGGCGGATGGCGCAAACAAAACAAATAAAAACACAACTACAAACCGATATTTTATAGTATTAACTGTTTAATGAATTTGAACAAGATGGACAATAATGTAATAAAATTCCTCGTCAAAAATCAGTTCCGAACCCACAGTTTAGTATTTTCCAAGTCTTTCATTACTTTTTTATCGGGGCGGTTGCATTATATAGTTTAATATTTCGGTCTGCTAGTGGAAGGATTCGATACTCGACGTAGCTGCTCCGTCAGCGAATTCTAGCGGCGGGTGTGGAAACAACAGGTAATTCACCTCAAGAAAAGTAGCTGAAAACCCAATTCGCGTGTATATTTATCACACTCGGACTTTTTCTTCTTCAGAATTCTACTTTAAATTCCGTGTCTAATAATTAGTGTATTATAAGTGTATTTTCAACATGAGAACACATTAATTTTTCTCGTTGCCGAAGTTAGATTTTACACATCTCTGGCGAATGCTAAAAGACTCGCTGACATTTAAAATTTTTGAAATACCAACTTTTAGTGAGATTCCTAGCAACTTTCTAGAGCTGTAGCAAACCGTATGTATTCGGTACTGATAACGGGTGCGCCATCTAGTACCAAGTAACGAAACGTTACACACGAATGCATTTCGTTACTCGCATTTTTCGTAGTATGGAACAGTTCACTTGTAGTTCTACACTTTACCTATTAAATCAAATTAAATTTAGAATAACTTAAACACAAGTCTAGTTAAAAATACTGAAAGTGAAAGAAAAAAAACACCGTATGCAAATTGGTATGTAATGTAGGTATAATTATGTTTCCCACAAATTAAGAATGTTGCGACGCCGCGACGTCATACTGTACGCGTACGCAATACGACTCGATTAGTTGCTCTAACATAACATTGCATGCTATGTAGTATCAGAAGTAACGAGTAACGTAACGATACGATAGTAACGAGTAATAATTGTTAGGGACACCTGTATTTCACGATTTAATTTCATGTCAAGGTATTTCACAAAACACTGTAGCTTATTCTAAGAGTCATGGCAAATTGTGAGGGTGCAGCAGTACGGTGATCACATTCTTATTGGCCCCGTCAAGAGCGGGACGACACCTCTCACCGACCTCAGCCAATAACCACAGGAGAAAAGCTACAGTATTTTGTGAAATACCTTGACACGAAATGTATTCGCGAAATACAGGTGTCCCTACTAATTGTTATAGTAACGAATACATACGGGTACGGTTTTTTTTTTCGTTACTTTTACACCTCTACAACTTTCTAGCATCCTTGTTCAGGGCGGCTCCCCCAAAATACGCGCATATCGCGCGCGAGCAAAACAAGTTAGAGCTGCCGCTAAGAGTTAACGAAGGGCATTTGTAAAGAGCACGTGCGACGCTGGGTCTGTCTCCAGGGCGCTCGTGTTGGCTGCGCTGGTCTAAGTGGCACCTTCCCGCGACGTGATTTAGAAGTTGCAGACAACACCGACGCTTCCCTTAGAAACCCCAGCCGAGGTGATTTCGTTCACCCTTTCTGTTTTTTTTTTTATTTTATCCTCTTTCATCTCTGTTCCTCCCGTACTCCACCTTTCTTCCTTGGCGACAACGAGCGAACAGGGATGAATTTTCTCTCGTATTGTCCCTGCCGAATTTCAAATTTTCTATAAGCAGGTCGGTGCTGTTCAAAGACGTTTGTTTAAGAAGCTTTAGGGAAGGAAATGAGCATGAGTATTAAAAATTATGGCAAACAAATAAAAAAAAATATCCCTTCCAATAATGAACATTTAAAATAACCAAGAAGAAACATTTTTTTTTTTTTTTTTTTTAATTATATCCGGTAGGGTAAGTGGTAGAGAGGATTTCGTAAAAGCGCAACGAAAAGAAGAATAACGAGAAAGAAATTGTAAAGCTCAGATCGTTTCGGAAGGAATAATTTTCAGGAAGACAGCGGCGTAGCTGTATTTCTATTATTTGGTGCCCGTGTTTGTTCCAATTGCACTTCTATGGTGACACCAATCAATTCGGTGTAGCGAGGTCTTGTGGCTGCGGATACAATTTATTGCACACTACACACAATTTTTTTCTGAAGCATATTTGCACTACTAAAAAACTGAATTTTTGTGATTAATAGATATGATAACACGTAACTTGCAAGTGACCTATATCTGTACTGTACTAGCACTAAGGCTACAAGCCTCTCTAACCGTAAACATAACCCATATGCCTATATCATATTTCAGTCATCAAGTTGCTGGCCGAAAACGCTGACTGCAGCGCCGTTAGTAAGCTGACATGGAACTACAACCAGTCTATGGAGTTTCACCAAAAATAATTTTTGTTCATCTGTAACATACATATTAACTCTCGGTAAACGGCATTTGGTAGAAGCAATTTCTTGAATGGAACGGAAGTCACGTGTAACTGAATTGTGTAACCACGATGCTGTTGTCCGTGGCGGATGGCGTGAACCAATGTTCACAAAGCCAAAGGGAAACTTTATAGTATTAACTGTTCAGTGGATTTTAGCAAGATGGGCAGACTTTTATTAAAATTTCTTTTCAAAAATCTGGTACAAAGCCGGGGTTTGGCAAAAAAAATTCAAGTCTTTTTTCGCTTTTTATCACAGCAGTTTCATTTTATAACTTAAAATTTCGATCTGCAAATCGAATGATTCGATATGTAGTCGACGTAGCTGCTCCAGCAGCGAATTCTAGCGGCAGGTGCGGAAACTACGTGAGATTCACGTTAAGAAAAATAGTTGAAAACTCAATTGGCGTAAATTAATCACGGTCGTAATTATTTTAAAGAATTCTACCTACATAAAAATTTGGTGTCCGAATTTCATATTATAAGTGTATTTGCAACATGAAAACACACGATAATTTTCTCGTTACCGAGGTAAGATGTTACAAATCTCTAAGTGAGTAATTATAAGTACTCAGAAATTTTATTTTTCCCCCTAAAATCACTGCAGGCAAAAGGGTGGAATGATTTTCTTGTGATGTAACGCAGCCGATTAATATTCTTCCTATGTAAATCTCCTCGCTTTGTCCAAGTCTTGTTTGTTCCGTCTCTGGCGAAATTAACTGAGTCATGCATATAATTTTTATGGCGATATCAGCTGTAATTTTAAAGGGGTTGCATGTCCGGGGCGCACGATAAATAAAAAGCGGGATTCACTAAGGGCGACGGTGGCTCACGCATCGCGCGCATCTTCGCCTCTACGGGCAGTATTCCCGTCGGGCAACGCCCCTTCGTGAAACTCTAGAGCGGCGAACCTGTTACTTCAAGCTGGAATATTTAAAGATGACAAAGACTTCCTGTACGTCGCTTTACCACTTTAAATACTGTGGTTTTTTGACGTGACAACGTCTAATAAATTGATGAACGCCGGCTGCACGCACGAAAAAGGATGACTCATTGTCCCGTTACGCTCATTGTACGCTTGCGCTGCATCTATCTCTCTTCCACTCGATTGGAAAACCCATCGATTTGACGTTTTCGAGGCACACTTGAAACACTCCCATTCGTTTCCTACTTTTCCTACCATCGTCCTATCCTTGAACAGAATAACACAGATTGGAAGAAGTTAAATAGCAAACATGTATAAAAGTTATAGTTAAAATAATCTCTTCGTTAAAGTAATAAACATATTTGAATTAATGAGTGCAAATAAAAGTAAATTTATCAATTAAATTGTGGATTTCATTTCACTCCTTCTTTGTATCCATACAAAAGAGTGATAATTCAATAAAAATGATTCAATTTTATTCATAAAAGTATGCAATCATTTCATCAATGTTTTGTTATGACGTTGTCACGTTAAACTATCGTCCGTTAACCGACTGTACAGGCAACCAATTTTTTTTTGTAATTAAGAATTTCTGTGTGAGCACTGGTTTACAGCTTTTTTTTTTTTTTCGCCATCCAAAGAAAAAACATTTCGAAGACAAAAACCATTAAACGAAACGTGTGGGGTCTACTTGCAATTTCAATGGCCCTAAAATGTTAATCGCAACGATATACTTTCAAGAACTCTTGAAAGGTCAGTAATTGGAGCGTTGGCACGCGGATTGGTGGAAACGGGTTCAGACAAGACGCGATGCGACATGGCGCGACGCGATGCGACCATGGCGCGACGCCAGGCGATGCCTCGCGACACCTCTTAACACCGTATTACCGTTACGTTATTTCTCCCTCCGTATTCCTGAAATCTAATTTGCTTTCTTGATACTCCTTCAAAGATGTAAAAACATTAAATACGTATTTCCTGTATAAACATACTAATCGATCTGCATCAAGCTCCACAATGAAAAGAAAAATCTATCAAAATTCTGTACAAGTGAACATTTTACTCAAATTAAAGTAACAATGATAAACAGTGTTTAACTTGTCAGCTATAAACTGCATAAGGGTGTGCACACTACGGCATGCCTTTGTCGATAGTTAAATTATTTTTACACTCACGCATGCGTAGAACACCGAAGGCCATCGCGGTGAAGTTGTCGCCTCGCGTCTAATCGCGACAGATTTTAGTGGCGTCGCGCCGCGTCTGATGTATGTGAGCATTTTTTTTTTTTTTTTTTTTTTTTTTTTTTTTTTTTTTTTTTTTTTTTTAGTGAAAACTTCTTAAGCCGCGTTGAGAGATTTTTGGTAGGGGCAAAACTTATGGGTTCGCGTCACCGACATGCTAATCACGTGTTGCGCCAGACTGGCGACGCGCACCGGCCTGTGTACATGTAGCCTATACGCATATATACACTAATACATTGTATATGCTCGACTGTATCATGTGCGCGTGCTGGACTCTTTTTTTGGATGGGTAAAATCTTGTGAGTTCGCATCACCGACATGCTGTAGTAGCAGTAAGTGAAGTTAATTTTACCACGTGGATACATGACCTAGGCTTGACATCGCTGGTAAGTCATAGCTAGGTAATGAATTTTTACGTAATTTTGACATACCACTGACATCTGTTGTCACAAAGAAATGATGTAAGGATAAATGATATAATGCTGACATCGTACTAATATAATACAAAACTCATTTCCTTACGTACATTTGACGAAGAAATGATATAATATTACACATTTAAAAACAAGGTTGGAAGCCGGCTACTATCAGACAGAATGTCGTGTGTCGTGGCTCGTTCTGTGCGCGCCCCGGCCTTACAGCCTGCAGTTTCCTTTTGGCTTCTTAGGTTGCGTGCCACAGAACCTGTCCCTTGGTAAGGGGAAGGGGGGAGGCAAGGGGTGGATAAGGTCGTCAAATGTTTGCGGTGCTAAAGAGAGTGTCCCGCGCTTTCGACACTGACTTATTGCCGAGTGAAATCTTTTGTCTTCCGCCGTGACAAAGTAGCGCGCAGACAAAGGCGGGTAAAAAAAAAAAAAAAAGGACGGTTTTTAATGACACCCGGAGCCCCCCGACCCATCAAGCGATTCCAAACGATTTCTTCGGCATCCCCACCGAACACAAATCAACCCCCCTTCAGTTAATTTTATTTTTTTTCTTTCCACCTCCCGCCCTTTACCCTTTTTCCCCCGCCGTCAAGTAACCTTCGCCATTAAGTTATTTCCACGACACGCCAGATAAGTGGCACCCCCGGAAATAGTCCAGGCTGTAAATTAAATACCTTAACGGAAGGTAATGTCAGGTCATTTAGTTCTGAGCCCCGAATCCTTCCCAGGACGTTTTTCGGGTGCTTTTCCCCCATTCCCCGGAGGATCCGGCATTTCGGGAGGAATATTTTTTTCCCCCACAAGGTTTTCAGAAGTTACAAGTCAGCGATAAAACTCATTAAAATAAAAGGGTCTCATTAATTTGATCGACGAGGACATGACGATATGTGTGCTTAGCGTAAGTTGAAACAGTTGTTTTGGTACTGACTTATGGAGATAAATATAGGCCTATGCTTCGAAATTGACAGTCTTTCAAAAAAAATCTCTATGTAGACCTACATACTTGGGACGATACAATATATTTTTTTTTCTTCATTTAATGTAGCCATGTTTCCGTTAGATACATCCACAAAACTCTTTTCCTCTTTCGAATGTTTTTTTTAATGTTTGGTTATATTTTAAACGACCAATAAAATACATTGCATTACTTTACCAACGATATCTTTATCTTTTAAATACCTCATTCGCGTACCTTGTTAAATTAATTTGGAAATGTTCACACTTTCGGAAGCAATGCATGTTCGATAAAAAGGCAATTGACTACCTTTGGCACAAACATGAAAATTGATAGAACTCTTAAATGCCTACTCATTTACGGGATGAATCCTGAATGTTTGAAAAATTAAACCATGAATTTCAAAGCAGTTTCTGTGGCCGTACAGTGAGCTTTTTCTAAATCTGAATTATTTTGCTATGAAGATTAAGGAATAATTAATATACTTTGTGACAGAACAAAAAATTCAAGAGAGGTACATATAGTATTAAACTTACAGAAATATATCTTAATTCTTCAAAAAAAATTTAAAAAAAACATTAATATGATGTGTTAGACCCGAACTTAAACGTCAACTTTATAAATTAAGAATGAATATCTGAATGTTGACAATAACTTATAACTGATGACAATTTTTTTTTTGCAGATAGATTGAGGCGGCAATGTTTATGTTTTTCTTTAACTCTTTAGAACTAACATTCCCCATCTGTGCACCCTCAGTCCGATTTCGCGCGTATTGTGGGCATTACCCTCAATTATGTTGCTAAAGATATTTCGTGTTTTTGAACATGATTTAAATAATTTACCCATATCATATACCCACACATATTGTTTATAAAAAACTCATTTTTTACTAAACAAGTCCTTAATTAAGGAGTTTCATGAATTTAGATATATATTTTTATGTCAGTTTAGGAGGTACTGACAGCATTAAATAATGTGGTATACAGTTTCATATTAACTGTTTAATGCAGCCTTTCTCTGAAAACTCGTTATTTTTAGTATGGTATACATAAAAAAAATTACGATTTCCCAAAACACTGAAATACTCAGGTATCAGTTTAGAAGAAATTTGTGCAAAAATACGGCAGTTTTAGTGTTAAAGCCTGCACTCTCTTGCCTTGTCAGTTAAGTTATCCACGCGTGTCAAAAATCAAGAGAGTGATTATACGCTATTTAAAAAAACACATCTTTTACGATGCTTGGTGACGCTTATTATATATATATATATATATATATATATATATATTCCTTGGCATCGGTTTTGGGGTCTAAGAACCATGAACGAAAAATTATGACTGTCTAATTCTGTGATTTACAGTGTTTTTAATACAACATTCCTATGTAGCTTTTGTCGTGAAACTCTAAATGCTTCGGTATTGATGCTTTAGTTTTCTGTGGGGTTGCCAGTAATTTTTTTTATTGATTTACGAATGTGAATACAAAAGAATGACGTCAAATGCTACGTACAAACAGTTAAAAATTGCCTGACATCTTATTCCATGCTCTCTATTCATGCAATTATGGAAGTATATAATTTGCCTTTAAGTTCCCAAAATCCTTCAGTAAAAATTTGTAAAAATTATTTAAACAATTGATAAACTATCAGTTAAGGTTATATTATTTCAACAATTCAAAACACTAAAAAATAACAGCGTATATAGTATACGAAAGCACTTCAAAATGTCGAAGTATAAGAATTGGTATACCTGTTTTTTTCGTTTCGAAGAAGAATAATTATTATGTGCAAAAATCGTGGTGCCGAATTACGAAAGTGCCACAATGTTTAGTATTATTTAATTAATTACTACGCCATAAGAAATTTTGGGGTTTATTAATCAAAGTTCGTTAGTCGATCGTTGCACTATAAGTTGTATTTATTCATCTATAAACCTGGAAAAGCTCAGAACAATTAATTTAATAACAAATGATATATTGTACAAACAATGTAAGAAATCTTTTCGAAATTCAATAGCCTACACTAATTTATGAACTTAAATAAAAAGTTACGAATCGCAAGACATTTACTATGAATCGATACCTTAAATTACCATATTAACGAGGTTAACTTGCAATAGTTAATGCATTTAATCATAAAATTTCTAACGTTAAATAACATCAATTTTATTGTTAGAAATGTTACGAAAAAGTTTTTTTTTTTTATGTTAGTGATGTAACCTGAACACACACACAGATATAGATATATATATATGTGACCAGCTAAGTAAACATTTCGATATCAACTTTTTTCTTTCCACTTCTTTTCCAACCACTTTTTTACGTCCTGCTTTATTCTTTTTCATCTCTTCTCGCGCCTGACCCATGAGGTGTGGGTGGGAGAGGTCGTGGCCTCCGAAGGTAGCGGCGAAAAGAAAGGGGAGGGGGGAAAAATGCGCGCGACATTCGGGATTGAAATGTATGGGGTCCGGCCCCTTGCGCCTCCCCCCCCCCCTCCACCGCACTACTCC
Organism: Bacillus rossius redtenbacheri; assembly: GCF_032445375.1. Lineage (NCBI taxonomy): Eukaryota > Metazoa > Arthropoda > Insecta > Phasmatodea > Bacillidae > Bacillus > Bacillus rossius. The sequence goes on along the minus strand of NC_086341.1, from coordinate 14,882,458 downwards.
TCTTTCCCGCCCCCAAGGGTCACATCAGTCCGCGACTGGACTGTCCAGCCGCGCGCACACGCGCGCACACACACACACCAACACATGCGCCAGCATCGTGTGGTCCCGATATTCCCAACGCCTCCCCCTCCCACAAGTAGTGTGACAACTGATATTGCTTGATGTATCGCCGGCCAATATCGTAGGGGGGTCCCGCTGCCTCCCCCCCCCCTTTCCAACCCACAACATTTTTTTTTTCTTTTTCCTACTCCAAACCTTTGCGACTCCCACCCACCAAACCCATTCCCTTTTTTTCTCCCTCTCTCTCTCTCTCTCTCTCTCTTTCGATCTCCAATCTCGGCCGATGCCGGACAACGCTGCATCCCTCAGGAGCAAACCCACCCCCTCCCCCCAAAGTCCCATTATTCCCGACACCTCGCTCGCTGCGACAACCCTCAGGAGGTGAAATCCTTGTAATTCGAAAGGTACCAATTGGCGTGGTTTAAATGGAAAGGGGTGGAGGAAGAAGTAAGTTGCAACCACGGGGTTTTACATACACGTGCATAAGATAACATTTTTTCACGAGCAAAATTATATTTAAATTTTATGCAAACTACAAAATATGTAATTACATAATATTTAAAAATAAATGCATACCGTAAAACTTAATGAGTAAATACAGTATCCTCAAAAAATCTATGCATATAGATTGTTGATAATTTTTTTCTATAATTTTTAATTTACTACCAAATTATATAGAGTGGTTTTGATTTAAACATTTTAAGCTCTTTGGTAGGATTGTTTCTATTCACCCCGTTTTACGATGGATAATTAATATATATTTAACTGTGTAAACTATTTCATAAGTTTCATTAATTTAAATTAATTTGGAAAATTCATTTTTTTTTTTTCAAATTTGATATTGTATTATAAATACCTACGTTTTAACACTGCGATGACATCCAAGCTAAGCCTTTTAATTAGTAGGCAAGCAAAAAAAAAACCTGGACTTCAATGAAATAATTAAAAACTAAATATATTATTTCTTTCTTGGAACGATAGCAAATTAAATGATATCATGCAGGTTTAAATTAAGAAAAAAGAAAAAAAAGAGCTTCAAGGATTCTCTTACAATACTATATAAATAGTTACTGATCCCAATTGTGTTATTTTTTCGTGAAAATCTATCATTTGGGGTGATGATAGGCCGTCTTATAAGCAAGCACTTAAAAATGGGTGGTGAAAGCAGCTATCGTGGCGTGGTCTTCGTAAAAAATTTTTGTAGTAATATTGAAATTAGAAAATTACAAATTTTCTAAACTAACTAAATTTTCATAAGAATATTTACGAGCCATTGAATATCTTTGATAGTGTAAATAGGTATATAAACATTCAGGGGCGCAACAACAGGGGGGGGGCAAGGGAATTTTTCCCTCCCCCCCCCTCTGAAACCTTGAAGTGGGGGCAAACGGGGGCAAAGAAAGTGCTGTACAAGTCGGATATGTTATTTCCACTAGCTGTGTAATCAATTTTTAGATAATAAAACTGCTTAAATAGCACCATCTTCCACCTTGAAATACAAATTTTCCCGGGGGAGGAACCCCCCCCCCCCCCACCCCGCTTCAATAGGAGGGATCGATGATTCTTTATAAAAAGGTATATTGCCCCCCCTTTGGAAATTTAGTTGTTGCGCCCCTGACATGGTACAGACGACTCGCAAAGTCACGTATGTACACCCATCCATAAATATAATTTGTAATACAGCTGCATTCGGACGATATTTTTCTCTATACTTGTTGATAAGGGTTCTTGTACTAGTCGTTGACGGGCAAATACTTCGAGGACAGAGGACGCATTTCTTCTGGTAGAAATCGGAGATAGGCTCTGTATTGCCTTCTCTTACTCTCTTTTTAGCTGCCACTCGTTGAGTTCGGACTTACGGTTTGCACTTGTAATCAGTTAAAATAACTTCGTGTCGTTTTGTCGCTGTCTTCTGAAATTTCCTCTCTTGTATGAATACAAAGCCAAGTCGCTTTCTCATTTGTATTATTCCTATTTTTATACTGATATCCGTTGAAAAAAGCACACTGCTTGCCTTTCTCCGCCTAGGTTACGTTCAATTAATCCATCGCAAAGTACATTTTGTATACACCTAACCAGCACCTCTATTAATGAGGATAACAAAAGTATAAGTTTGAAGTGAGTATAAACGTGAGTCACACTTGGGAAAAACAAAGGAGGGGGGTGCAATTTTACCACTCATTCTGGCGAGGGCGCAATTTTCCCGATTTCTGTGCCAGAGCGCAATTTTTTAACATCCATCAACAACGGAACCCTGAATTCTGAATGTCGGAATTTGGTTTGTTTTCCGCAAATATCAAGTAAATTGAAACTACTAAGAAGCACGAGTTCATTAAGTAGAAAAGGTATTCTTTGGAATGTCCGTAAATTTACCGTAAACTGAAAGCTTTCGCAGTCATCGTCTAGTAAACCATATTGGCTTTCGACGTCGAGGTGGTAAATTGTACCGAAGTTTCGCTCTGCATTGTTGAGAAATCAACTGAACTGTGAATTTTTATTTGTTAATGGAACAGAAATATTCATGTAAAATCACAGATATTCGTACATTTACATGAAAACAACTAACTGTACCACTGCAAAATTGTGTTCAAAGTAATACTGGGTTCGAGTTCTTACCCCGGAATTAATGCTTTGTGTTGTTCCTGTACCTCCAAGCTCCAATGGTTAAAAGTTATACGCAATAATCGCATAGCCATGTGTTGTACAAACTTACAACATCTTTCTTGTAGTATTACAAACTATTTCTTGGCAACTGGTTTCCGAAGGAATCTTTTTTGTAAAAGTACAGAATTTTTTTCTTCTGTGTGAGAACTAGATGTTACTAACTTTAATTCTCAACGTTGAAGATGCTTTTACAATTCAAGTGAAACGTTGGTGCCTACCATTTTAACTGGCTCAACTCAGCAAACTTTTGATCATTTTTTTTATAAACACAAAGGAAAATTTTTAAAGAGTCCTGCAAAGGCAAACGCGATGGGGTTCGGTGAGTCATTTCGCGAATCCGCCGGCCATTTTTTTTGCGAGTGTCGCGTGTGTGTGGCGCGGGAACGAAGTCCTTTTCCAACGATTATTATTCCTCCCTCCCCTCTCGTTCCTCCGCCCTCCCCGTACCGTCGCTTTTTCCTTCCAATTCGACCAGCACAATCGTCCGAAATACGCGGGGTATTGTAAAGCCTAGTTCATTCCTGGAATACCCCCCACCCCTCCTCCAATTCCGACGAAGGGATTCAAAAGAGTCCATACTGCGTGTCTCTCTTTCACCCCCCCTGCTCCCCGCGAAAACCCCCCTTCTTCCAACGCACACTCGCCCGCCAGCACTCGCATGAAAATGAATTTCATCGCGGGGCAAGCGGGGAGAAGGCCGCATATCGGGGGCCCGACATGGAATGGAATTTAATCGCGACGTCAGAGTATGTGACGTGGTGGGAAGCAGGAAGGGTAGAAGAGTGTAAGAGGGACGGGACAGCCATGACTGCGGGCGTCCAAAAGAAACAAGACAGGAAGTGATGAGGGGAGGGAAGGAAGGGTTTGAAAAAAAAAAGTTGCACAAGGGTTTAGTTCGTCAGGGGATGGCGTGAGTTCTGCTCAGGCAACATTTTTGGTTATTTCTTCTTTATTTCTCTCTCTCTCGACATTGCTGTTATTTGAGTGCGTTTCCTGTGAATTTAACCCGAAATGCACTCTTAAATTTTATGTTTCTAATCGAATGTTTTCATCAGTTTATTCGCAGAAATATTATATAATAGCGGTAAAAGGAAAGGATGTGTTTATGATAATTATGATTTCAAGAGGGACATTTTACAACTCGAACTATATTAATATTTTTAATAAATATCAGAAACCCTACACAACAGAGCTATCGTAATTAATTAACAGGAAAATATTACATGTAATCACAAGAAGGTGAAATAAACGCAAGGACGTTTGAAACCAAGCCTTAATTCTCTACTTCACCTAACATCTCGAATGTTTTGGATAGTTTCATAACTTTTTAATAAATTAATAATTTGAAAATAAGACCAAAGAAGTAAAGCTGTTGAAACATGGAAAACTAACTTCTAGTTGAGCGAACATGATTCTATTAGGCAAAAAATAATTTAATTTTGATTATCAGGCTTGACTTTTGTTTTTGCTACAAACAGCAGATATAGTGGAGGATATATCAGGCGTGAAAGTTAACAACAAAATAATGTGAGCGAGTCTTTCAGTACTCGCCACAGATGTGTAACATCTAACCTCGGTAACGAGCAAATACACGTGTTCTCATGTTGCAAATACACTTACAACGCAAAAATTGGCCACTAAATTAAACGTAGAATTCTTTAAAATAATGTCGAGTCTTATAAATATATGAGAAAATTGTGTTTTCAACAACATTTTTTGACGCAAATCACACGAAGTTTCTGTACCTTCCGCTAGAATTCGCTGCCGGAGCAGCTACGTCGACTATTTAATCTTAATATTTGCAGAGATAAATTTTAAACTATATGATTTAACAGCTCTAATAAAAGAGAGAGAAAAATACTTTAAAAAATACAAACTTAACTTTGGACCTGATTTTCGACAAGGATTTGTTTTAAAATACAGCCCATCTTGTTAAATTAATTAAACAGTCAATACTTCAAAGTCTCCCTTTTGGTTTTGTGAACTGTGTTTCACACCATCCGCCACAGATGACAGCACCGTGGTTACACATTTCTGTTCCACTCACGAAATTGCTCCTACCAAATGCCGTATACCGAGAGCTAATATGTTACACATATAAAAAAAAATTTTTTTATGCTTGTAATGTAAAACACGCGTATATACTTTTGTGTAAAACCAAAAAGTTAAGACGTGGATTGGCAACAACTTAAATTGGCCTGGGGAGAAGAAGAGCGAGCGGGGGGGAGGGGGGGGGGGAGTTCGTTCAACTGGAAGATCTGGCTTTGCACCAGAAGAGAAATCTTTCTCGCAGGGAGTTTTGTAAGCGGACAGAAAATGAGGAGGGTTTTTGATTTCGCCCGGAGTAATTTTCCCGGAAAAATCACGAGTCTTAATGAGGCCCGTCTATAGTCAAGGGCGTATTTGTGCCACTGACGCTCGCTGGTGCTTCTAGTGTGGTGTCGCTTCTAAGTGCAAGAGATATCACGTGTTTTTTTCTTAAGCTCTGCTCACCGTGTGTGTTTCCGGGTAGGCTGGGGTCCTAAGTCTTACTTTCACATTTCAGTTTTGCTTTTTTTTGCATTGCAATAGTTCAAGGGCTATTCCTGTAAATTTATCTTATCTCTATAGCTTTTTATAATTCGTTCCAAATGCTACCAGATATTAGCAAAGTGTGATCTGGTAGCTGCTGAAAGCGGAAGTCACGCAAGTTTCGCAAATAAAATCATTTGCATTGCATTTCATAGCTCGCAATTAAAATTTATTTAATACATGCTGACATAAATTGAAACGAAAAATGAAGTATTAGAGAGCTGTCATGAATATCTACAATGAATGCCCTTTAAATAAAAGTAATAACAATATAATTAAAATAACATACCAGGTGTATAGGTACACCTAGTTTTAAGACGCTAGGATTTAAACCAATACTCCATTCAACCGATAATGTTTTTTATTACATACGTATAAATATGAAGTGCACGAAACAAAATAAAATTGGGGCAGAAATGGGTCATATTAACTTGGTCGCGGTAACTTGTACCAAGTTTGAAAATGTCTGAAAGTGGTACACGTATATTTCTGTCACTGTTGAACTGTCCAAAAATATTTGTAAACAACTTCGTATGTATTTCGTGATGCTTCGCAAGCGACATTTGCGATATGGGTATCATTGGTGTAATACATTTTGAGAATTTTCAAATTTCGAGACACGTTAAGTTTCTCAGACTTGCCTGTACATAAAACCAAGCAATTTTAGGATGCTCATTAGTAGATTACAAGGCGGATTAGCTAGGGGCAGGCATTTTCCCCGAATAAATCTGAACGCCTACTAGACTGCAACAATTTATACTTACACCAGCGGTTTATTCCTTGTTATTGGCGGACGTCTGCGAGAGAAGTCGTTGCCTTATTTTACCGAGCCATTCAGGACGTGTTTGCTTCCGCACTGAATCACTGTGATTGGTGTTGTAACAAATCGATATTGACCTGAAAGAAACTCCACCCAATCACGAGACACTGACGTTGCTACAGTGTTTTAACTTTCAGCTATTCTCGGAATCTTTTCGCGATATATGCACGTCCCTACCGGGATTACGCGTGATTCGGTAACCACTTTCTCCGCCTCGTTTATAACTTGCTCAGGGTTGTCAAGGGCACACGTGTATGCGTTTCAAGTCTACTTTGGCTACCCAAGGAATTCGCTGAACAGTCACGGCTAGAGACCGGAAAAATTCGCTGATTCATTTCCCGATAGACTAGAATCAAAATACGTTTGGGCCACAGTTTATCCGAATGACACTCGGCCAATGATAAACTTTTAACAAAAGAAGTATCGAATCACTAGTGTCCCAGTTAACAGGTGACACGAGTCAGTAGCCAATGAGCAGACGTAATTTTCCCGCGCGCATAGAGGATCATGGAGTATATCCTACAGGTCATTTAAATCGCGAATTTTTCCGGTCTCTAGTCACGGCTCTTACCTGTAGCTGCTCGGCAGTCACTACTCAGTTACCACCCCGCTAACGGCTCGCTGTGTTTATGCCATCCCCTGGGAAGGAGCACGGCTACAGGATGGAGAAAACTAAAAAAAAAAAAAAAAAAAAAAAAAAAAGGAGAGAAATAGAGAGAGGAAATGGTGTGCAAAGAGGGATACGAAACCTGTTAGGGCTCGGAAACACGGAGCCATGACCCCTTGGGGAGTGGCCGCGCTGACCTTCGATGACCTACGGTCACCGGGTGTGTTCCCCCACTCCCCTTCCCCCCGCCTTCAGCACTACGCGGAACCACCCTTCTTCATCCTGGTGTCGTGTTTTCTTTTTACTCCCCTTCTCCGCTTCCTCTGGCCTCGTGATGCATCGCAGTGCGAACTTTTTCAAAGAGGGAACCTTGAGTTATTTTGCTGTTATTATTTTGTAAAAAAAAAAATTTCGTTGATTTTAAACGGTATTAGGGGCTGCCTCCATGGATTTTTTCATCTATTTCCGGTATAATTATAGTTTTTGAACTATTGATACCAAAATCTTCGCATGTCAAGTCATTATTAGAGACCGGAAAAATTCGCGATTACAATTACCTGTAGGATATATACTCCATGATCCTCTATGCACGCGGGAAAATTACGTCTGCTCATTGGCTACTGACTCGTGTCACCTGTTAATTGGGACACTAGTGATTCGATACTTCTTTTGTTGAAAGTTTATCATTGGCCGAGTGTCATTCAGATAAACTGTGGCCCTATCACTGATGCGGTAAAAAGGCAAACGTATTTTTATTCCAGCCTATCGCGAAATGAATCCGCGAATTTTTCCTGTCTCTAGTCATTAATCATATCTCCCAGACCTTCTATACCTTGTTGCAACCGCACATGTACCAACAGGCTCTAGTCTGTAAGCTCTGAAGGGAAGTAAGTTACTATTTCACGCGGGTGACTACATCTATCATGATAATCACACCAGTTCTCAAGTGGTGGTTTCAAGAAGTAGCCAAAGCTTAGACCTATGCCATGTCAAAAAACAAAAAAAGAAACAAAATAGTTCGGAAGATTTATTGCAAGCAGTACGGAATTTTTTTAAATTGCAAGAAGGTAAGGCCTATTCCCCTTAATTGAATGAATAATAAAACTTCAGTTGACACTTAATAAATGTTTTGATCAATTACATGAAGCGTTTATTTAACGGTGTTTAGAACCTTTAAAGTCTGATCGTAGTTCAATCCTAGCATGAAATGAGTGCATAAATCATGCTGTACACAGTTTTCAATTAATTAACCGTTTGTGTGTAACATTTCTCGTAAATAATTAATGTTTACTATAAAATTCATAAATTTATAATTTTTTAGTTTTCCTAAAAAAAATTCTTAGCTTTTATTAATTTGCCGAAAACAATTTGTTTTTAGTTTATGAAGGACATCCAAACGATTAATAGTTTTATAAAGGGTTTATTCAAAACTGTGAACAGTCCGATTAAAAGTTTCATTCTAGCGCTGTGCTTCGTGCAAAATACATAAAATATAAAATAATATTTTAATCAAACATCGAGGAATTTTGATTTCATACATGCAGGCTGGATCACATTAGTTAAATATTACTTTAACATAGGCCTATATCGTAAATACTTAAGTGAGTTACACAATACAAGTACTGTAATGGCTGGGTGGAGTACAGCAAGGAACTTACCAATAGATTTGTACTAGTTTTGTTCGTAAACATAATTATAATAAGAAATCGTATGGGGTTATATACTGTGTTTTTTTTTCCTTCAATTTATTTCCATTTAACTTAAAACCATGCAAAAATTTTGAAGCAAAAACTATCGTCACCATTTCTACAATGTTATTGAATTGCTTTTGTAAAAAAGGACAAGTGTTTTTCTCACTCGGTACCTATGTAACTAAAGAACTGTTTCGGTCCTTTGGATATAATGAAGTACATTTTACTAACATGCATAATGCGATTAGAGTGTAACTTATTCAAATTTTATTCCCTCAAGTATTTTTATAAAATTCTCTGTCGAAAATCAGGTCTAAAACCGGTGTTTGATTAATTTTTCAAGGTTTTTTTTTTTTCTCTTTCGCTTTTATCGGAGCCGTTTCATTATATATTTATACATTTCACTCAGCAAATCTAAAGTCGACGTCGACGTAGCTGCTCCGGCAACGAAATCTTACGGCGGGTGCGGAAACTAAGTGTGACTTCGCGTTCAGAAATGCAGTTGAAAACACCGTGATGCTCGGCATCATTTCTAAAGAACTCTACGTTGAAATTCGCGTCCCAGTTTAGTATTACAAGTGTATTTGCAACATGGGAACACTTGAAATTTGCTCGTTACCGAGTTTAGATGTTACACGTAACTGGGGAGTAATGGGTAGAGACCTGCAAAATTCGCGGTTTCGATGGCCTTCAGGATAGACTGCACATACCCCTGCACACTCGGGCAAATAACGCAAGTTCATTGGCTACCGACTTGTAAGTCGTCTCAGCTGGTTTGTCTGTGATTCGATCCTTCTTTGGTTGAAGGTTTATAACTGGTTGAGATTCGTCCAGATGAACAGTAAGCCAATAGCAAAATTATCTAAGAGGTATATGTGTTTGAATTCTAGCCTATCACCGCAAAATTTTGCAGGTCTCTAGTAATGAAAGACTAGCTCTTTTACATTTTGTTCGAGTCGAGTCGGTTTCTGCTACATTTATCTCTTCGTGTTCAGCTATGCGCTTCTCTCTCTTCAATGTGATCCTTGCGCCGAGGCATGCCGTTGGAATCGCGAGAAGGACGGAGGAAGTCCTCAAACCCGGAAGACGTGGATAACGGGCTGATCCGCGCCAACCGCGAGGGGGCATGTCCATCCATATTCGCGGGCGCAAAAGCCGAGCCATAACTCTGCCATACCCGAGGCGTGAATCCAGATGCCTTGGGGGTAATACGAAAAAGGGCCCACCATAGGGACGGACAGGGTGTTGGGCGGAAACGCCCGGATGGTGGTTTTAGGGGTAGAAGGAGGGGGTGGAGGGGGTGGTGAGCAAAAATCGGTCCCGCGGGAGCAACGTAAGAGTCCACCCCATTTGTATCTCGCGAACTCTCTCGCCGGATGAGAAATCCATTTCTGGCTGGACTTATTGATGTTGCCTGAGTAATGTTTCCTTGCCTCTGAACCAGCCCTATCCCCCCCCCCTTTTCACAAACCCCCCCCCCCCCCTCATGGAACGATCCGTGCCGGACTCTGCACGTAAATAATTCACGAAGGCTGACCCTTCGCCCTTACGTGCCCGCCGTTATGTGCATGTGTCATCGCACTGACATCTTCACTACTAACGAGACACGCATCTGGCGCAGTGCATTCTGGTACCAATCTCGACAGTAGGCCGTGTGTTAAGTAACAAACCGTTGATACGTAACTGCATTCTCGAACATGTCATCACTTTTGGTTGTAAATGAATTGGTTATCTGATACGTGAAACATTTAAAACTGTATTTTTTTTTTTTTGATGGAACACAAATATTTACGTAAAATTTCAGATATTTGTATATTTGTTCATTTACATGAAAACAGCTTTATCGCCACAAAATAGTGTTCGCAATAATACTGGGTTAGATGTCTTACCCGTGCATTTATTTATACTTTGTATTGCCCCAGAACCTCCAATATGTAAAGTAATTTGAAAAAATTTTTCCTGGATCCTTTTCTAGTGTTAATTGCTCATATTAATAAGCATAATAAACAAAAAAATGTCCAGTTATTGAATATTCGATAATATTTTCCATGATTTAAAAAAAAATATGCTTGAATGTAACGTTAGTTAAAATATAAAATAATGCATCAATTTTCGTGGGAAATACTCATTATTATCTGTAAAAAAATATTTAATTATATGCAAAAATACCCATAGCCTTGTGTTGTAAAAGTTACAATAACTTTCTTGCATTATTATTATGACTTGGCAACTGGTTTCTAAAGGAATCTTTTGTAAAATTATAGAAATTATTTTGTGTACGGCAAGCCATTTTTTATCATTTTAGAATATGATGCATAAAATTATAACTGATAAATATTTAATTATTTTTTTACGATGATAAGTTTGAACAACATCGTAAGAGATGATATTAATTTTTTTTTACAGTGGATTATTATTAACAGTTAGAGTGTAATGTGTTTCCTGTTTCAGTAGAACAGGAGCAATTAATTGTTCGACCGAATACGACAAAAAAAATCATTAGGTACTGTCCTCTCATTAACTTTAGATTATTGAAGTGTGCTTGTACAACAATGAAATGCATGTCGTTACAGGTTTTATGTTACATAAATATTTAATATGTGCATAATAGTTTTTTCGCCCTTTGTATCAAATATTTAACATAACATTTTCAAAGGTAGAAACTTTAGCTTTGGTCAAACTTTCTAGTTCCTATAAACATCCCGTCGAAGTTGGCGAGATATCTTCTCAGTTCCCCCACCCTATTCTACAACCATACTTTACTTCCTCCCAGAAGAACAAAAATCCTTTTCCTTCTCCAAGGATTTCTCGTCCGCAGCTTCTGTCACGTGACAGGGCGGCATTCGCCACGCACGCACGCACGCACATCACGGGGAAGAATCAATGGAGGAGGGTGTGTGGGGAGGAAGCAAGAAAAAAAAAAGAAAAGAAAGGGGTGTTTTATATGAAAACACACTCAACGCGACATAGGAGCGAGCTGGTGCAGGGGCGTGTGTGGGGGGGGAGGGATTTTTTTTTATATTCCGAAAACACTATATGTTTCGTGTTCTCTTTTCTCGGGTGTGTGGGGGGAGAGACCGCGCGCGCTTTGGTTATATACAACAAACAAAATGTTTTTTGGATGCTGAATGCCGTTCGCCAGAAATGTCTTTCTCTCTCTCTCTCTCTCTCTTTGCTACACCCCAACTCTACCCCCCCCCCCCCTCGTCCTGGCCAAACCACGGTCTTGTCTCCGGGAAGAAAGCTGGATGCACCCCCCCCCCTCTTTATTCCCCTTCCCCTTTACCATCTCGCGTGGAGTTCCCGAGGGAAGAGATACACTCATACGACACCGTAGCCTGGGGTTGCGTATTTTATTAGGGGATGGTTTGGGATGTAGCAAGGAGGGGGGGGGGGGTTGGAGGTTTCCCTTTGGGAGGGAGCGTCTCTCTACGTCAGAGATTTCACTCCTCTCCCCCACCCCCTCCTCTCCCTCGCCGCACGCACAAACCCTCTTCTTTCCGGACACGTATCTCGCGAGGCGAGCACAGCTCCGCGAGTCGGATCTCTTCGGAGGTTATGACGTCCCTGTACCGGCGAGCGGACACGCGTCACTCATACGAGAAGAGGGAAACCGTGTTTTGGTTTAGGTCTGGGAGGGTCGCAGTTGATTTGGAGGGGTGAGGAGGGGGTGACGCGGGGGGATATTCCCCATATGCAGCTATAACTCCCTGCCGGTTACGCGGCCCCATCGGGGGGAAAAAAAAAAAAAAAAAAAAAACACGTGAGCGAGTGTTTCAGTGCTCGCCGGAGATGTGTAACATCACATCTAACCTCGGTAACGAGCAAATTAAAGTGTTCTCAGGTTGCAAATACACTTGTAATAAGAAGGGACCAGAAAAATTCGCGGATTCAATGACCTATAGGATAGCCTCCATTATCCTCTGCACATCTCAAGTAAACACGCGTGTTCATTGGGTAGGTACTAAATTGTGAGGCGTCTCCACTGGGTAGCTTGTGATTCGACGCTTCTTTGGTCGATAGTCTCTCATTGGCCCAGAGAGCTCCAGTTGAACTGCGAGCCAATAGCAGAACCAGCAGAATTGTACACATGTTTGAATTTCAGCCTATCACGAAATGAATCCGCGAATTTTTCCGGTCTCTAGTAATAAGAAACTTGGACACGAAATTTAACGTATAATTCTTTAAAAATAACGTCGAGATTGTTAAATATATACGCAACTACATTTCTTGACCCGAACTAAAAAGTAGTTTCGCCCATCCGCCGCTAGAATTCGTTGCTGGATAGTAGCTACATGGACTATTGAATCATTTTATTAGGAGGCAGATATTTTTAACTACATAACAAAACCGCTCCCATAAAAGCAAAAAAAAAAAAAAAAAGACTTGTGAAATACCAAACTCCGGCTTTAGACCTGATTTTTAACACGGAATTTTATTGAAATACTGCCCTTTTGTTAAAATTCACTGTACAGTTAATACTAACACGTATTTGGCTTTATGAACGTTTTTCTTTGACTCGTGGCAATATTTTAAATACAAAATTATTTTTTTTTTTTAATTATTTGAAATTAATGTTTTTTTAGAGATATAACTTAATCCAATCCTGTTAAGTATTTTTGCTTACAGTAGAAGAACCTATCGGTACTTGGTTTCACCGGCACATATATGTACTTTGATATTTCTTTGGCAGTTTATTATAATTATCATATGATAACAATTCACGCCAAACTTAAAAACGTCTATTGAAACTGTTATATATAATTGTAATAATAAAATGTATTTGTTTTTATATAAATAAGTAAGGGTTTTTTCTTTTATAGTATATGGTCCTCTTGTTAATTAGTTATTATTATTAGTTAAACATTTATGATTAAAAAAATATTAAACATTAGAGTTAAAAATTTTCAAATTTTAATATTTAAAACGCAAAATTCTTCATGTAAACAATAGCACTGTACATGCAATGTACTCCTTTGGTATTTTATATTTAATCAAGGTAATAATAAAATATTAATAATGACCGAAATTGAGTATAATACCTGAAACAAGGGTAACTTTCAGTATTAGTATTACATATGCAGACATGAAAACATTGTAGATCAAAATTTTAACCTTTAACTATTTATAGATAATATTACAAACTAAATTGAGGAACAAACAATTCATTAATAATTTAGAGGTTTAATATCAATAATACTTACTTTAATATGGAATTTAAAAACTGATATAGTACTATGACAGTACAACTAGCTCCCCTGTGAATCTCTATAAACTAATCAGCAATGCCACGGGTAATTATTTCAAGAAATATTTTCATAATATATATATTCTTTTTTAACTAGTATAGGACTCATCGCGCATGAAAACCTAAATATGATTCAGTGATTTCATATTGTGAAGTGACAGTAACTGTAAGTTCTGTTAACGAGGTTATTTCGACTAGAGAATCAGTGGAATTCGCTCGTCATCTGCGGGCGAAAGATGGTGAACTTCACTTGAGAAATCAGCAAAATTTTCTTATAAGTCAGTTAAATTTAATAACTGAAATAATCTGGGTTTTTTTTAACAATATTATGGACATATGTTATTCCTGTTTTCCGCTGTATGTGGTAGAAAAACCTCAGAAATATACAGTAAAGATTAATACATAAACGCATGGAGAAAACCTTATATCAAATGTTAAATGCCTAGAAAGTACAGAGAATAACGTGAAAGGAATTTAGTAAGAAAAATATTACAAAAATAGTAAGAAATTAGTAAGAAAAATGTTACATCACAGACGAAAACATTGAACAGACTTCCAGCCAGTTTAAAAAAGAAGAGTAAATGAAGACACATTGTACCACACAGTGGCAAACAGACTAAGGCTGGGTTCACAATTGAAAAAATAACAGTAACAGTAACAGTATGTCGTGTGCATAGGATATGAACGCCATGTTTCCTAACCTAACGATTCACAATAGCAGAAAGTTGGTCGTGTGCATGGGAGCGAGGTCGTGCGCATAGGAGTGAAATGAATATATTTTATTTCGGTCGCGTACGCATGGCACAACAGCCAATGAGAGAAGAATAGGGTGGTTTTTTGGCGGAACTAGAAATATGTTTATATTTATTAACCATATTGTGGTAAGAAAATGTCGAGATAATAAAAGTATTAACGTTATTTTGAAAGTTAATATGTTTATTTACTAACACTGCTAACAGATGTCGCTTAGTTCGCGAAATTTCATTGGCTGAAATTAACAGTAAGAATTCAATTGTGAAACGATTTCGCAGTTCGCAGAAGTCGTGTGCACAGGTCGTGTGCATGGCTTGCTATGCACTCGCTTAATTTTTTTAATTGTGAACTGAGCCTAACTCAACGATTATACTAAACAGATAACCTGGAATGCAGAACGACTACAGCACAGATAAACACAGCAGGATTCTTATGACAAAAACAGTTGCGACGTATTGGATACTGACATTTGCTCTTGTCACCCGGCAAACACTGATATAAATTACAGTAAATTTATAAATTTTTCAACGAAGAATTAATCTGAAAAAAACTAATTTTTTTTTTCGTTATTTCAGATGAATTAATCTTCGTAGAAACCGCTCCAGATTCTGACTTCGAGTTGAGTGTTTTGTTGTTAACATGGTATGAACAGAAGCGTGGAAAGAAACATTTTGCTGTATATTCAACACGATTTTGAAAGTTTTTTTTAATATAATTAGTTTATTATTGTTGATTCATGTTCAAAATACGTAAACTCAGTACCGTAAATTTACAATAATTTGTAACCAGCGTTCTCCGTAAAATTAAAATTAAAATGTTTAATGGTGCAAAAACAGACTGGTGATGAATGTCCATAACATTGTTATGAATCTATCTTCCCCATAGAGAGAATAATTTTATAAAATAACCTAAATTGTAGAATTCAAAGAGTTGAACGTGAAACTAATCGGCAGCGAATTTTCAATTAAATCACGCTGATTCCGATCAAATTTCCACTATTTGAAATATTCAAGAGCGAGACCCTTCTGCCCGGTGAATGTTTCATTTCCGTAAGTGAAAAACCAACCCGTAATAGTGGAGTAGGTTTTGGGTGTGACTGGGGGGGCAGGGGGGGAGTAATATTTTATATGTCTACTCGTGATACGATGTCCGTGTTTGGTACCGAGGTCCAGACTCTGCTTGTAAAAAAAAAATTGTGGATGGTGGGTAAGGAGAAAAAAAAAAGGCCCCTGGGGTATCGAGGAAACTTAAATATTGCATGCGTGGAGAAGAGGGCTAGTGAGGGGGGGGGGGTAAGGCTCTTTCAGACTATTCCTCCTTGGTCCACTTCTTCAGACACCCCCCCTGGAGAGATTATGTAGGAGCCGGCGTGGTGGTTTCGGCCCACGGTGCGCGGACCATCGAGAGGCATCGCCCGCAACGACGCTAAGTGATCTTTTGATCTGCTATTCAAACCGCCGCGCATAGTCATGGAGCGTGGCCGACGGAGAAAGATAGCCCTCCGCGGGTGAAAGGTGAGAGAGGAGTGATGTGGGGGAGGGGGAATAAAATGAAAAAGCGAAAAGAAAAAAAAAGGGGGGGGGGAGAGAGAGTGGTGTTCGAAGCCCAAAAACCACAGGGAAAAAGCACCATGCGTGGATGCCTATCTCGCGATTCACGGTTGAAACCACAAAGTCACTTTCTTCACCCAACATGGGGCGATGAAAACGTTTCTCTTTTCCCCTTCTCTACCTCAAGAGAGAGAGAGAGAGAAAGACAGAGAGATCGCAAACACCGCTAATTCATGCTCGCGTATAGCAAAGCCATTAAAATAAATATGTATAAATAAATAAAAAATTTAATAATTGTAACCCCGTGTACTTCCACGAAATTTCTCTGTAAGCCCGCCTCATTAATGTAATGATTATTTTAAAATCATTCTCCGTCGATTGAGTACGACTGTGATTAATTGCCCGCTGCTGGCTTGCATTTTCAGTGGGACCTATAGTTCTTTTCGTTAATTCGCAGCTGTTTTTTCCTGACTTATCACCCCCCCCCCCCAAAAAAAAAATCGCAATTTTAATTACTTACCGAACGCATCAGTTTGACCAAGGGCGACTAATTGTGTATTAGTCCGGCCTCCGTAACGCAGTTATAGGCACACGTCGGATTACGATACAACAGGTACTGGGTTCGAGTCCTGGGTAAAGCCATGGGGTGGAAATTATTAATTGACCAAATTACTTCACTCTTTTCGAGTGATTTTCTTGGTCTTTTTTTTTTTTTCAAACTTATCTGAGGTCCCGACACATATGAAATAATAATACATTTCTAACAACGATTTACTGTCGTATTATACTGTAGTGTAAATAAATAAAATAATAAGTGGCATGTCATAAAGCATAGAAAAATTAATTTAAACATAGTATTTACGAAAAATAAACAGGAAAAAAACTGTTCATTTAAGACAAACTAACGTGAAACAATACAGATTTTAAAAAAAACTTATGTATTTTTTAATATATCTGTGAGAATAACATGTATTCATAACAGTGATTGCTGACAATTTTTTTCCCCTACATTTAGGCAAACAGCGATGGCTAGTACATGAAAGTATACCGAGTGATATTTTATTGAAAGATTCTTCAAGTGGGCCGTGTTGGAAGATGACGCTGGTGTAAATAAGTCACAACACTTGTCACCTTCAATGAAATGGCGAAAATACAAATTTACATCATCAAAATTTAATTCTTTAAAATTTGGGGATGTGGGAGAATGGTTGGCTAGTTGCAATAAAAATGTCTCAAAGAGCCAAACATTTAAAATATTTATATGCACTAAAAAGGTAACTAATGTGTGGTTCCAATTCAGGATGTCGTGGTTTCAGAGGAATGATCTTCTCCCAAAGAAGTTACCCACTTTTACTCCACGATATCTTCTGTGCCTTGATATACATCTTCTACATTCTCTATCCTTTCACTCTGTTGAGCAATAATCGATATCCAGCAATAAGTTATATGTATATATTACAAACTGAGAAAATATTTAAAATTATACAAAAGCTGTTAACAAAAAAAAATAACGTATAAACTTTTTCCACGCAGATTTATGTTAATTTCCATTCAATAGTAGTTGATTAAACAAGATATCCACGTTATATAAATTCAGGAAAGTTTGAATTGGCCAGGGAAAGTCAAGGAATTTACTGGATTTCTAGGAAAAGTCGTTGAAATTTCCCAATGATGGTAATTTTAGGGGGAAATTTCGTGCTCCACTCTGCCACCACCTAGACTGTGAAATCATTTTAATGGTTTTTAAGTCGATTGTCATAACCACTATAAAGACACGTGTGAAGTGCTTTTTTTTTGTTATATCATTCTAGATCAGATTTGAGAATTGTAAAGACTGTATAGGCAATTTTTTTTTAACTGTCAGGGAAAATTGAATATTTTTGTAAGGGAAAATTTAGGAAAATTTTGTCACGAAATTGTGTTGACACCATGTTAACCATGAATGAAAGATATTATCTAGCTATGCGTGATTTTTTTTTAAATCGTAAATTCTAAACTATGGGGTTGCGGGAATTATCCCTAGTTCAACGTCTTGCCGTTACTGAAGCTACCCCGCTCGGTCTTCCAGCACCCCACCCTACCCCCTTTATTTTCTTCTTCTTATTCCCTCCCCCCCCCCCCCCCACAGAGATGCACCAGAAAATTTCCAAGGCGTGTGTAAACGAGGTCGATGTTTGTCCGCGGATGAATAATTCCACCCGCGATCCCGCAGAGTTTGAGCGTGGTGGGAGAAACCCTACCCCCACTACCCCCCCCCCCCTCTACAATTAAAAGTGATTTATACGAACGCGCGTCTACGAAGCTTCCGTGGAAATTCTCTCATGTCGCGGTTGTTTTCTCTCACAGCCCCTCCCCCCTCCCCACTCCCCCACCCTCTCTACGCACCTCATCGAGATTCGCACCTTTCTTTAACCTTTTCTTCTTATTCCTCCTCACCCTTCCCCAACCCATTTTCTGGCGGAGCAACGTTTTTCTCTGTAATTTAACTGCTGTTAACTAGCACGGGCTGCGAGGAAGGGCCGTGGAAAAGACTGCAGGCGAAAATAAATGGTCAAATAAATACGCTAACCGGGAGGAGGCTGTTTAGGCGAGAAATAGTCGCAACCCGTTGTAATAGCTTAAAAATGTATGTTTGCCTGTACTTAACCATACACTTTGGCCAAATGACCAACGTCTTTCTTAACTGCGAAAGATCGAGCAGCTATACAACATAATTGGTACTTGCCTATGAGCTACGTCTAAATTGCTTGCGTACCTTCCTGAAAAGAGCACCCAAAAAGGTTATACCGGCCAGAAAGCGCTCGAAGCTATACACTGTTGAAAATTCCCCCCCCCCCCGGCTAATTCACGAAGAACTCTAGTTACAAACTATTCAAGGATCTTCGTATATTTACGTGTACTTAGTTCGCTTGCTTTGAGCATGAATCTACAAGATTAAGAAAAATTTTTAAAAAAATTGGTTGTCTGTAAAGTCGGTTTATGGACGATAGTTTAACGTGACAACGTCATAACAAAACATTGATGAAATGATTGCATACTTTTATGAATCAAATTGAATCATTTTTATTGAATTATCACTAATTTGTATGGATACAAAGGAGTGAAATGATATCTACAATTTAACTGATAAATTTACTTATATTTGCACTCATTAATTAAAATATGTTTTTTACTTTAACGAACAGATTATTTTAACTATAACTTTTATACATGTTTGCTATTTAACTTCTTTCAATCTGTGTTATTCTGTTAAGGATAGGACGATGATAGGAAAAGTAGGAAATGAATGGGAGTGTTTCAAGTTTAATGTGCCTCGAAAAAGTCAAATCGATGGTTGTTCCAATCGAGTGGAAGAGAGATAGATGCGGTGCAAGCGTACAATGAGCGTAACGGGACAAAGCGTAACGGGACAATGAGTCATCCTTTTTCGTGCGTGCAGCCGGCGTTCATCTATTTATTAGACGTTGTCACGTCAAAAACTTGTTCAGACTACTGGTAGAACGCTTATTGCTGTATACAACGTAAACCAGAA
Source organism: Bacillus rossius redtenbacheri (assembly GCF_032445375.1). Classification (NCBI taxonomy): domain Eukaryota; kingdom Metazoa; phylum Arthropoda; class Insecta; order Phasmatodea; family Bacillidae; genus Bacillus; species Bacillus rossius. The sequence continues at coordinate 14,862,962 of NC_086341.1, read as the reverse complement.
CTCGGAAGTTCAAATACGGCGTAGTTTATACGAAGATCCTGATATCTAAAACTGCGAACATCTATTCGTTTATTTGAGGCGAATTCTTCGTTGAAAAGTCCATAACTTTACTCTAATTTCTAACAGTGTAGCACTGTCGCTACATTGTGATGTATTATTTTACGGTCAGCTGTGCACTGACGTGATTTTAAACTGTAATAGTGGACATAATCCCTGTGCTGCTTTTGCACTGTCGAAACACAATTGCAAACCCGTGTTTTCCCGTGTCCGCTATCAGTCTTTTTGTGCCTGATTGTGGTAGCAGCGTAATCCCGATGAAGTCGTGGTATCGTGGATCCTATCACGTGTACTTGACCGGACTTTTCACGTCAAATAAATAACTATGAGCAAACGAACAAAATTTTAGTTCTCTTGAAAAAAATTTCAATTTTGGACTATGGTTGTTTTTGTCAAGGGTTTTCCAAATTCGTCTTTGTAAAAAAATTTAACGTATTATTTTTCTACTATGTTACTTTAATACGAAAAAAATAAGTACATGAAAATACAAACTAAGCTTAATAAACATATTTGTAGGCAAGGAAATAACAGGTCAGTTAAATTTTCAATAAATTTATCGAAATATATCTTTTTCTCTAGGTTACACCAGAACCACCAGACAAGTGAATGCGGCACGTTACTACAAAATCATCAATCAGAAATCTTGGTCGGGATGACCGAGGACACAAAGATGCGGACACGTGGGATCGGCGTCCGTGAGAGCTGAATGTTTGTCAGTACTGGGTTCGAAGGTGTTCGACGCTGGATAATGTCCGTGGGTTGGGCTATTTCGTGGAAGTGAGACTCACCCATCACACAAATCACACAAACAAGTGCCCCCCTCCATCCCCACCCCTTTTACTTTCAACATCCACATGAATGACTGTATGTACCGGTTGCAACTAAGCCCTGAAAGAACGATGATATCTTTCATTATTTTTACGTTATCGGAACAATCGTGGTTATTTTTTCTATTAAAAAAATTGGTTGTCTGTAAAGTCGGTTTACGAACGATAGTTTAACTTGACGTCATAACAAAACATTGATGAAATAATAACATACTTTTATGAATAAAATTGAATCATTTTTATTGAATTATCACTATTTTGTATGGATACAAAGAAGGAGTGAAATTAAATCTACAATTTAATTGATAAATTTACTTTTATTTGCATTGATTAATTCAAATTATGTTTATTACTTTAACGAAGAGATTATTTTAACTATAACTTTTATACATGTTTGCTATTTAACTTCTTCCAATCTGTGTTATTCTGTTAAGGATAGGACGATGATAGGAAAAGTAGGAAACCAATGGGTGGATTTCAAGTTTAATGTGCCTCGAAAAAGTCAAATCAATGGTTGTTCCAATCGAGTGGAAGAGAGATAGATGCGGCGCAAGCGTACAATGAGCGTAACGGGACACAGCATAACGGGAAAATGTGCGTAACGGGACACTTTTTCGTGCGTGCAGCCGGCGTTCATCGATTTATTGGACGTTGTCACGTTAAAAAATAATTTATATTGAAATGATCTTTATTGTTGACACGGGCTCACCATACTCGAAAACTTATTTTCATCATGTCAGGCTGGTGAAAAAGCGTGCAGTAACGTCTGTCTGATATGCCTACCTGAGTTGTCCGACCAAGCTTTCTGATTGATGTTTCTGTAGTAACTTGTCTGCATTCACTTGTCTGGTGGTTCTGGTGCACAAAATACTGCATAGACGACAGCACGGTAGATTGAGATATCTCTTTATTCAAGAACTTTATACAACCTAGAGAAAAAAATATATTTCGATAAATTTCTTGAAAATTTAACTAAGAGATTATATTGTATATTTTCGGCCAGACCTGTTATTTCCTTGCCTACAAATATGTTTATTAATCTTAGTTTGTATATGCATGTACTTATTTTTTCGTATTAAAAAAACATAGTAGAAAAATAATACGTTAAATTTTTTACAAAGACGAATTTGGAAAACCCTTGACAAAAACAACCATATTCCAAAATTGAAATTTTTAAAGAGAACAAAAATTTTCCTCGTTTGCTCATGGGTATTTATTTGATGTGAAAATTAAACAATAACACAAATAACACTTACTTACTTCCATTTAATATTTTAACTAACATTTATGTGAAAATATAGTTACAAAATTGTTTCAGACAAAAGTTTTAGACAATATTTAGACGGTTTACAAAAAATTCAAACGGATTGAATAGTGTGCATATAAATAAAGTTATAAATGTTCTTGTCTTTCAGCCCCTGTTAATTTCCACCACTTGCAATAATGGTTGGTCGTACGAAAATTATTTCGGATTAAAATTGCAGGAAATATTTTTAGTTGGTCTGACCTCGGAAGTTCAAGTTCGCCAGCACTGGGCAGACTGATCCGCTCCGCGCGACCGCACCACCAGCACATGACGTCATGGCATCACGTGAACCAATCAAACGTCGTATCCACATATGCACCTTCAGTTCCGACTCATCAGTAGAGACCTGAAAAATTCGCGGATTCAATGACCTCTAGGATAGCCTCCATTATCCTCTGCATTTCTCAAGCAAACACGCGTGTTCATTGGGTACTAACTTGTGAGACGTCTCCACTGGGTAGCTTGTGATTCGATGATTCTTTGGTCGATGGTCTCTCACTGGCCCACAGAGATCCAGTTAAACTGCGAACCAATAGCAGAACCAGCAGAACTGTACATTTTTTGAATTTCAGCCTATCACGAAATGAATCCGCGAATTTTTCCTGTCTCTACTCATCAGACAGGCACCATTGACAGACATAATTCAAGTATGGAACTTTTCCGGTGGTAGTATGGTTGTTTTAACATGTATTTTTTAGACAGTAAAAATAAGCTGAAAACCGGACTTTTTTAGGGTACGAAATATTTTTTTTACGTGCAGAGAGCGTTTATCTTTCATACTCTGCCTTACAATTATAGGGTTAAAACTTAAAGTTTCGTAGATACGCATTACGTACGGCGTAGACATCTGATGCGCTAGCCATTGTCGCCCTTATTGACCCCTCGCAATGTTCATTCGTGCCACCTGTACGGCGGCTCCTTGAATTGAACTCAAAACCTTAATCATAGTAAAAGCAAAACTTTTCCTTGGTGCGTTTAGTACCTAAACCTCTGAGATTTTTTTTCCGAAACATAAATTTATTAAGTGAATTGGTTTGGGCAAAGTTTGAGTTAACAGAATTCTCTAAGTGCGTCTCTGCCCGAATTCTGTATGCGATATCATTATGTGGGTTTTTAACCATACAGGGAGGATAGCGTGCATCGTGTTTTATTTTAAATTAGGGGATTATACAGCCGCTGGAGCGAATTATGGCATTGTTTACCAGATGACTTTTGCCTTCCGGTAACTTTCAGCCTCCTTGCGCCTAATCTTGGACTGAATACGACCAGCAATGCACCGACGTCACAGTTACCTTGAATATTGTTTTAAGGAGCCAAACCAATAATTTGCATTAATAATTGTACTCAACTTTTAGTCTATTGGCGTTCTATTTTTTTTTAACTTTGCCCAGGAATGTTGTTTCATGTAAAATATTTAGATTTTGTGGAGAAAGTGCCTGTGATAGTTAGGAGTCTGGATCAATGGCAAGACCACTATAGTTTGTAACCTATATTTTGCCACATCATGAGAGACTGGTAATAATTGTTTGTTACACATTTTTTTTTCAGACTAACCGAGAGGGAATTTACAAGCTCGCCTTCCATATTGCTTCGAGTCGTACTGTACGATTTATTGTACAATATTTTGTCATATAGTGATCTTATTGTGAGAACTTCGTACCCCTAGGTCTTTGTTTTTCAAGTCCATGTGCCGCTTCTTAATTGTGTGTAAGAAGAGCATGACCAAAACCAGGTAAGACCTGAATAGACACAGGGGAAACCCTGGCTAAATTATGGGCATGCATTTAGCGGGCAAGTAAACACAGTACGAAGAGGATGGCCCAGTAAAATAGTTGGTCCGGGCAGAATATCTGTGCCATTCAGGGCTCGAGGAACTTGGCTCCCGAGAAGCTGGCCATGTTGATAAGAGCGGTTTTTGCACGGCAAGGCTGAAATGTCGATAGCTTTTATGACACCGAGAGTATATGGGCGCGCGGTCGTTCGCGAAGGGAAAAGTTTATGGGGAAGTGGTGTGAGGAGGGGGGTTGGAAAGGGGAGGTGTTATGGATGGGAGTATCGGACACACGGTGGCATCTGGTCAGCTGAGGCCTCCCCCCTACCCTACTATACCATCGACATGCGATGTACTGCTCTGGTCTCTTTGCCCCTCACCCCTCTTTTTCCCTACAAACCCTCAACTCCTGAACGGATCGAACGATAACCTTCTTCATTCAGTGCTTTCCTCTCCCTTTACCCTACAACCCCCCTCCCTTTTCCCATCTTCCCAATCTCTTTACACACCCTCCCTACAAATGCCCTTCTGCGCTCCTACTGCGCTCGGGCTACCCCCAACCCCCCCCCCCCCCCCTTCTTTTTTTCTCTCCAGAAAAGCTTTCGCTGCAAGTGATACAGCCTCTCTTCGGAGGCAAACACACGAGAGATTTGCAGTCGGAAAGGACCTGCCACCCGGAAATCTGAATTTCCATTTCTGAATCCGTCCCACGGGCTGTCAGCACGACTAAATAATGCATCACCTCGTTCGCTGACGCATTTTTGTTCTATATATCTCAAATATTTTATATACATTTCTGTGACGCTTATTTCGTATAAATACCAATAAAACTTTAACAAATAAAATCATGGATATATATTTTTTTTAACTTTCTCTTTCAAATACTACAAATGTGATAAAATTTAATTTTAGTTTCATGAATTTGAAGTTTTTTATTTTACTTTCTTTATTGTGTTTTGGTTTTATTATTCGTCCAAGATAATAATTCTCAGTTCTTTTAGTTATTCTTTCGATGGGGAAGATTGATTTAAAACATTTTCTTTTTACATAGGCCATTGGTGGTTCTCTCTGTATACATCATAGCTGTACCTCAATAACATAAAGAATACAAATCATAATTAACTACTGTTCTGTAAAGTTAAATACATATACAGCACAGAGAATTCCTTGGAAGGAATTATAAAAAACAATACACAGACGAATACATTAGGTTGACGATGAATCTGTTATATTAAGAACAGTTAATACAGATCTTGAACAACAGAGCGACAAACAAACAAACCCAACAACGATACTAAAGAAATAATCTGGACAACATAAAGATAACACAACAATGCACAGGTGGACCCAGTTATGAAGCTAAATGGATATTCTGGACAACGTAAATTATTACAGCACAAAAAATTACAGTCGGCTTCCTAAAACAAAACAGCTGATCTCTTCATCGGGCACAGACTGATTACTCGTTTCAAATCAGAGTACATATATAAGGATTATTAAACTATAGGTACCATCAATTATTTTTTTTATTTTGATATAATGATGCGTATAATTTTTGAATAAAAAAAAGTAGTTTCATTTTTGTTTTGTTTTGGAAAGCAATGCATGTCCATCAAATTTAGTTTGATTTGATTCACGATTTTGCGATAAAACTCCTAGAGTCTACATTATCAAAGATGTTCACATGCGTATGCATATGTATAGAAAATGAATTACAGAAGAGCTCAGTGATCTGAAAACGACGTGACGGTCGCAACAAGAACAGTAGATACAGGATAAAAAAAAAAAACCAACCTGGGACAGCGTCGCCGTCAGCCCATTGTGTTTGTATGTACTGTGATGTTGGTATTATTATTCCTTCCACGTATTTATCTGCGCTGTGTACACTTTTATCATTTCATATCGGATGATTTTGGCTTTGTTTATCTGTATGTTTGCGAAATTCATTTTTCTTGCGTTTCTTGAGTAGTTTACATACCTGTCTTTAGGAGCATTTCTACACTGAGAGAAAGGTTTGTTTGCCTCAACAAAATATTTGTTTATATTTGGCGAAATAAAAAATTTGTTTTGTTAATTCAAACAAATATTTGGTAGTTGGAAAGATTCTCTTGACCCAACAAAATGATTTTGTCAACTCAAATGTATATTTGGTTAGGTGTAACAAATAATTTTTGTTACTTACCGAGTTTGGTTAAACTAACAAAATTATGTTGTTCCACCAAGAAAATATTTGTTTGATTCAAACAAACCTTTTTTTCTCTGTGTAGGGCAAGAAACGCCATCTCGTTTACTCTACCCGTATAATCTATCCTGTTACTAGCCGTAGTTACTATCCCGTTTACTCTACCCGTGTAAACCGCTCCTTCAATTACCTTCAATGGCACGTGGTAGAAATATGTGAGTGCGACGTACTTTCTCGAGGTTTCCTCCGCACAGTCGACCGAGATAACCAGAAGGGAGAGAAGGCGGAAAAACGTCTTAAGCAACTCGTCGCCATCTTTCGCGGGTAGGAAAGGGGGGTGGGGAGGTAAACCATAGCTGTTTGTCGACGCATAGAAGGGAGGGGGGTGGGGTTGGGGGCAAGTGAGTTGCGTGGGGGAAGGGAGGTGGGACGAGCAAAGCAGAAGCCACAAAGCCACATTGCGGCAAATTGAGGCCGTATTTAATGCCGCTGTTGAGATTAGCCAACTTCCTACACGGTTCCTCTCTCCCCCTTCTCCAAGGTAATTCAACACTCTCCCGCCTTTCTCTTTGCCCTCCGCCTGTAAACTTGCGCCACTAGCGCTTCTCCCAGATCCCGGGTTAATCTGAGATTAAAAAGGCTAGCGGGAAATATCTAGCATTGTTTCATGTTTCACGTGAGGTGGCTGGTAATGAGATCAACTCCTCGGAAATTTATGGAAAGTGAATTACGCAAATCGAACTATTTAGTGTTCACGAATACTCAATTAATTTTCATTCTCGAGGTAGCATATATAGTTTCTTTATTAAAAAGAATAACTTGGAAGCACAATGATGACTTGCACTCGAAGATATCGGAAGTCTCTCCAGATGGTGCATGTGCTAGCAAAAGTGAAGTTGAAAAAAAAACGGCAACGTTGCTATAAGCAACGACCGGAGGATTATCCTTTACAATATGGCGTTAGAGCTGTATCCCATTTCCCTCGCATTATTAATTTATTACGGTTAGGCGTACTCAAACGTTTGATGTAAAATTTGCTACTATCAGATTTTCTATTACTTTCAGAGTAATGTAACGCCTTACACTAGTGGTCCGGAGAAGTGCCCAGTTAGCTTACAAAGATTTATAAAATTTCATTTTAATCATGATCAAGTATATTATTGATTCGTGTTTTATTGCATTTTTTTGTAAATTCATCATTCAAAATAGTTATATTAATTATTTTATTACTTTTTCATATTAAGGTGCACTTGGTAAAATATACTCATATAGACATAGACTAGTAGCACTCACAATCATGCTAACTTTTATGTCTTTTATATTAACTGTAAAACAGTGTGTTTGTGTAAATTATGGAAAAAAAGTGACAAAAATAAATAGGGTGTGTGTACTTTTGTACTCACGCTAGAAGCTATATGCCATGGGTAGAACAAAACATGTAACATTTAGGCTGCAGCCTTTAGTTTGACAAATAAACTGAACATAATATATGTTAACTTCAAAAGGAAGAAATAGTGGATATATATATTTTTTAATTTTAGAGAGAATAAACAAAGTGATAAAAAAAATCTTTGTTCAATTGTCTCAGCAAAAAATAAGTGTGTACCAGAAGTCCTAGATATAATAGAAAACAATATTAAAAAGTAGATACATTGATTTTCGGAGGTAAGAGACACTATGTATCAAAATTTTAATTTTTTATTTGTATTTTCAGATTTCTTAGTTATTGGTGTGAATTTCTTTATGAAACTTTATTCTTGGTATTATTTATTTGACGAAAACACTGTTCTCAATGTAAACTTGATGTAGTTCATACAAAAACGTATATTTTGCTCATTTACCACAGGGATAGCGATACATGTGCATATATTTATTCTTCAGTTGGTTTTTTTACACGATCTACTTTTCATTTAGTTTGAAAACCAACCACGTTGCACGTATCGCGTTTGAGCGCAACTTGAAGAAGCGCGCATGCGTGATGGACTTCATCCGTTTGGACTTCCGTTGCAAGGTGTGCGCGCGCATTCCGTTGCGTGTGCCAAAGATTTTCCCCGAACGCGACCGTGACCACAGAGCAAGTAAAGAGAGACAGAGACGCCACTTAAATGTCGGCGATAGTTTCTTATTGGATGGTCTCTCTTTGGGGTGGTGGGTGGGAAGTACTTATCAGTAGGAGCAGGCATTTTTCGCGAAAAAAATCTGAACTCCTATTTGACTGCAACAAGGTATACCCGCGGCCGTATGCGAGGAAAGTCGTTGGCTTATTTCAACGAACCACTCAGCACGCGTTTGCTTCCGCACTGAATGACTGTGATTGGTGTTGTAACACTGAACATGTACCTGATAGAAACTCACCCAATCACGAAACACTGACGATGCTACAGTGTTTTAACTTTCAGCTAGTCTCGAAATCTTTTCGCGAAATGTGCATGCCCCTACTTATCAGTATACCTATTAACCTCAGTAAATAATACGGGAAACAAAAACCATCAAATAATATATATATATAGTCCATATATATATATGTATGTAAGCGTGGTTTGTCCTTTCGTGTACATATAACTCCGCAACCCACCCCTGCCTCCCATGGGGGGTTATATGTTATGGTAGCCTTCCATTCAATATCCATGAAGAAGGTTTCGGTTTCGAACTGCAGAGGTTGGGTTCAAAAATATGGGTGTCAAATAGGGCATCGCACCAATAGTGAAGCAGCTGGTAATATAGTACCGAAGTAACCGAGACCGGCCCTAGATGTTCCTAAATGTTAGTATTTGAAATAAGGTGAAATGAAATAGGTGTGTGTTCGACATTTCTTTTTTCAATTGTCTACCTCATAAAGTGAAAGACGGTTGTAATTTCATGAGATAAAATATGTCCTCGAACACACTTAAACAGAATGACAAAATCAGATACTAAATCTATATTGAAGATTTAAAAAGTCTTACGCATAACCACTTTTAAAAATAAATAATCTAAAACGGTTTTGTTATAATTAAATATTTTATGCACGCGACAAATTATTGTGTCTACTTCTTTATTTAAAATGTTTGGAATTAATCACCTACTTTTATTTCAATGGTAAGATATCTTCAATACCTGAAATTTCGTGAGTGAAGCCGCGGATTATTAGCTGCTATTTTTAAAAAAAGAAACATTTAAGATATGTAGTAGTGCCTACATAATGAATTATAACACTAGTAACTATTATATTCGTGTTAAATTTTATACACCCGCGTAATCTATAAAATTCTGCCAAAAAAAGTGTGACAGTTTGGCCATCATTTCTAATAGTTTTGTAATGTCCACAACAAAGGTGATAGCTTCGGTTCTCTACAATTAAGTATAGTTTTATAAAAGTTAAATATTTAACGATGTACAAAAAATATTTTTGCGTTGTCGGATCACAATTATATTCTCTCAAATCCAAAGCTTAGATATTGTTCTGGATAAAAAAAAATCTAGAATGTTTGTCTGCAAAGAGCTGGGACACAGAGCCGGCGCGAGTGTCCCAATCGTGATAGAAAAACCAAGATAGAGGGACAATGCTGTGATGGAGCGATTGAACAAGGGAAGTATCAATTGGTGCGAACGAAGAAGAGGTCGCCCACGGTGTTTCAAGTGAGGGAACCGAAGAAGGAAGGACATCGATGCGACGATGGCATTAAGGGGCCCCGCCTCGTCAGGGGTGTATCTGTGTTAGTGAGGCGGGATGATAAGTGCGACGCTCGCTGGTGCTTCTTGCACGGTATAGCCCCTAAGCGCAAGGCTCTGAACTGACACGCAGTCTTCTCGTCGTCCAAAGGACAACTGTGACATTTGAGTGGTGACCGTAACATTATATGGCCGAGAAATGAAGATAAAGGTGTAATGCAGTCCCTTAAGTGCTTTCATGAATCTGTACTGGTTGTTTTACGCCTAAAAATTACTCTGAAAACATGCGTTTTAGCTATTTTAACTCTTCTAAAAATACAGTTTAAAAACTTAATCCGAAATCAAAAGTGCTTTTCGGTCCTCAGCGAACTCTTAAATGCTTTTCGTAAACAGACCCCACTACGATATTTTGATTAGTTTTGAAATCGCGTTGTTTTTCCTGAAGCTCTGCGCAAGTCATTTAAAAACTATGTGAAAATTTTATTAAAAAAGTGGGTATTAACGCAAGTGTATACCTGCATTATCTGCATTTTGGTTTTTATTTCACCTTTTTATCTTATTTAGAGCCTACATAAAACATATTTTAGTTAACATTGATTTTCCTATACTGGCAAGATGCCAGCGCCCGACAATCAAACAGCCTTAAAGAAGGGTGACAACTCGCAGGTTAAAGGGGCGGGAAGTCGCCCACGGTGTTCCGCGTGCCCCGACGAAGGCATGTTCAACGGAGACGCCCGGAACGGGAACGTGCCCAGCGGGGTTGCCCGATGGAAAAGGGAAGCGCCACGGCAGCAAGTGCGGAAGAGCCGAGACCCACAGTAACCGCGAAGCTGACCTATGGCAACGAAGAGTCGGAGGACAGCCGCTAGGTTACACCTGCCAAGACGTGGACCTTATCCAGTCCTTTTGCCGATGCGTAGAATGGCTTCGCTTCATGGGCAACAACAGCACAGTGTTACCTGCTCGGTACGAACATGTACAATAAGGGGGCAGTGTTGCGAACGAGATAAAGCCGCGACGCGCGCCAGTTTACCTGCGCAGCGCGGCGGCTCCGCGAGGCCACTAAAGTTACGCGCGCATACCTTCTGGGATTATAGCGGCCCGGTTTCGCCACCCCCTGACCCTGCGTCTCCCGTCCTCGGCGCTGCCATCAATCCCTTAGCGGCCTGGTAATTACGCGGGATTACTGAGGCCACCGCGTGGAGTGGCGTGAATAATCACCGCTATTCTAGATGCTTCGAGCGTTGGGTACTTTTAACATGTAATTATTAGAGTCCTGCAAAATTCGCGGATTCATTCGGTGATAGGTTAGAATTCAAACTCATATACCTCTTGGATAATTTTGCTATTGGCTTACTGTTCATCTGGACGAATCTCAACCAGTTATAAACCCTCAACCAAAGAAGGATCGAATCACAGACAAACAAGCTGAGACGACTTACAAGTCGGCAGCCAATGAACTTGCGTTATTTGCCCGAGTGTACAGGGGTATGTGCAGTCTATCCTGAAGGCCATCGAAACCGCGAATTTTGCAGGTCTCTAGTAATTATACTAACAAAATTACTATGCGTATTTATTCTGTAAAACTTAACGTGTGAAACATCCTTTTAATGATTATAATGTTTCAACTCCACAATTAATGTTTTCATTAATTGTACCTACATTACTTTATTTTTTTTTACCCATGACACCTAGATTCAAATTAGAGGGCTATATTTTGTTTTGAATGTACTCTTAAGGATTCGAATCGAGAATATAAAGGATTTGACCCATCACCAATTTTAATCCTTAGACGGTTCCTGAAAACTCCTTCGTTTTTTTATTGACGCAAAAGGGTACGTAGTGTCAGTCTATTATCCGGTGTCAGCTCCCTGGCCGCGACTGTCGTCGACTCCGGACGGACGGACGGATGGACGGACGAGCCGATCCGACGGGCGTCTGGACGCAGAGAGTTTGACGATGTCGACCCACGGCTTGTTCGCGAAGGACGGGTGCCGGGGTCGTTAATAAAGCGGCTGCCACTACTCTGAGCCGTTCATCAATCAGAAAAGGCGAAGTGGTCTACGCGTTGAAGGTTGGGTAGGGGGGGGGGGAAGTAGGAAGGAGGGGAGGAACTAGGGGTAAGCTAAATACACTAGAGACTAATACCGACAGCTTCGAGAATTTTGTGTGAAACCTGTTGTTACCTCCAACCGATAGATGGATGACGTTGTGTCCAGTACGAGCAATGCATCTGCTTAATGCATACTGTTCCACAACACTATGATAATTATAAAATAATTCAAAAAACTAGAAATTTTAACACATGTATTGAAATAAACTTACTTTAATTGTGAAACTAATAAACTGACATATACGTATACAGAAGTAGCCGTAGGTGACGTCGTTTCTCACACAGGTACGTCTTCATTAATATTTGGAAATTTTTCTAACTTCGGGGAGGGGATATATTCTCCTCAATTCCCCTCTACCCCCTCCTCCCGGACCAGCTTGTGTTAGCCTCAGAATATGTCATCTTTTGTTGATAGTTCTTGCCGTTTATATTAGTTCGAACTACATTTTTTTTTTTGTTTTTTGAGTTTTTTTAATTGGATTCAGTTTTTTTTTCATTCGAAGCGTGGCAGTGGTGCACCTACGAGGAGGCTCATTTATAATTAGCTGTGCGAGTGTGTTCTGCGTGACGAAAATTTCACTGACAAAATAAAATAAAAATAAAATCATTTTATAGCCTGGAGAAAATAAAAAAAAATAACTATCACAGTCTGGATGATGGTAGACTGAAAGCACGACATTTCTTACCGACACAATCCAACCTTCCCTTACTCCTCCCGGACACTTTCCAGATTTTTTTTTTTTGGGGCATCCTGAACTATTAGTCTACATACCACTATTAACGGGAAGTGTAGTCTTATCCCAATGTCTGGAGTGCGGGGAAAAAAAGTCGCTGCCAAGTGGAGACTTTTGAATGGGGCGCTGTTTTGGCGGCGGTTAAGGGGAAAAGAGGGAAGTTTTGGAAAAGGGAGAGAGTGGAAGAGGGGGTGGAGAGGAAAATGAGTGGACGTGGTGCAAACATACACCCCTCCCCCCCCCCCGGACCTTTTTCTTTTTCCCCAGAAACCTCTCGTGGTGTTTGCGGGTTGGCTGATGAAGGGGGAGGGGAACCTGTCAAGTTGCTCTTGACGGGCTACGGGGAGCCGAAGAGCCGCCGAGAGGCTGCAGGCGCCACGCGGAAGGGGCAAAGATTGATGGGCCCCGCCGAGCTCATTGAAGTTTCATGCCTCGTGCCGGGACCCGACCCAAGGACACTCCTTCCCTTCACCCCTCCCTTACCCACCCCTCCTTCACCCACCCAACCCCTGGCCGTAGGCAGGAAGATGACGGATGGGCAGCTAGAGAGAGAGAGAGATAGAGAGAGAGGTTCGACCCCCGGTCCTGACCTGCATCCCTGATCTTCTCCCGGGGTTAACGTCGAAGCTCTGTCACTCTGGTACTTACTTCCTTCATACACACAGAAGAAAAATAAAAATTCTGTACTTGTACAAAAGGTTCCTTTGGAAACCAGTTGCCAAGGAAAAAAAATGTTTGTATTTCTACAAAAAAAAAAATCTATCGTAACTTTGTACAACACATAGCTATGGTTATTTTTATTTTATTTTATTTGCATGTACGAAATAACTTTAACGAGATGACAATACTGAGTATTTCTTACGAAAATTAGCGCATAATTTTTATTTTTAAATTAATTTTTTTATTCAAGCAAATTATTATTTTTTTAACCATGGACAAGATGATCGAATGTTCAAAATTTTGACTTTAATTATGTTTTATTATGCTTGTTAATGTGCGCCGTTAATACTGGAAAGCTATTCATGGAACGGTACACAAATAAATTTTTAACACTATTTTGTGGTGTCACAGTTGTTTTCGCGGTCATGTACAAATTTATGAATGTCTGTAATTCAACAAGAATGTATCTGTTCCATTTGCAAAAATAATAATAATACAGTGAATTTTTTTTTACTAAGCTCTAGAGGAGGTCCTTATAAAGAAATATTTCCAAATATTCGGTAACCACGGCATTTTCATTCGCAAGTCTTAAAAATAGTCGTAATACGTTTGAGATTAAACACACAAAAATATATATGTATGCATTAACTGTACCTTTATTCTGAAGTAAAAACATTTTATGAAATAAAATAAATTTCCTATATTAACGTAAATTTGGTAACTATAAATGTTTGCGTCATTAAAAAAATCTTAAATATGTATAGAAATTTCCAAATCAATATAATGGTGTATAAAAATCGAAAAATAATTCTCAAAACCGTTTGTTATACGACGTGTTTTCTTGTAGGAAAGTTTCACTTGTTACTTGTATTTATTTTTGAAATATTATTTTGAGGTTTTTTTGAGAATTATATAATTTTCAAAAACATAGTTACTAAGATACTTTGGGATATTGCATAATGTATTCTTTATTTTCAGAGTATAAAATAAAGAAGCTTTCTGTTTTTTATGTACATAAGTCACTGTTACACGCACGCAACCTCGTACTGTTGCGAGGGCCATATTCGCCCAATAAATTTCCCGTATCGGGAAGATATTTTGACTTATGACTTTAATCACCTAAAAGGCACATGTAATACGTTATCATCAGAATCTTTTATTTTTTACGTCCGAGAGGAAGGTGCACGGAGGAGAGAGAAAGAAGCGAAAAGCCAGGCTTCAATGATTCGCTAGGAATATAAGACGAAGAGGAAGGCTGGGAAAGGTATAGTCTTGGAATGATGGTTTTTGCGGGGTAAAAAAAAAAAAAACACACACAAGGCATGATGGGTTAGGGGGGCAAGATATCAAACCATTTCGGAAATCTATGTCGGGGCCCGAGAGTCGTTTCGTTGGAAGGGGCTGGATGCGGGTGGAAGGCGACGGGTTGTGGGGGACGGGTGGTAGGGGATCTTATATCCAGGCCATTTGTCTCGCGTTTTGATGCCCGCAAGACTTCGAAGGTCAGCAAGCAAAACTTTCAATCCGGGACGCCTTCTTGGTTGCACTGCCTTCTTTTTTTTATTTTTTTTTATCAGCACGGAAGAAGACCATAAAAGTATATAGGGAAGAATCATGAAGTTATTACACATTTCACGTAGTGCGTGATCAGCAATCTTCCTCGTGATTTTCAAGCTATTTCAGGCCCGACTTAACCAACCATGTTGATTCCCCCATCCCCCCCTACTACTGTTTTTACCTATTACATTTTTTTTTACTATAATGTATTTTTCCTTTGTGATTGGAACTGAAATTGTAACGTCAAATTACAGATATTTGTAAATTTTTACATTTACATGAAAGGAACTGTATGGCTACAAAACAATTTACAAGTTTGTACATATTTGTAAACAGTTCCCTGAATAGCTTTCCAGTATGAACTGCACACATTAATAAGCATCATAAAATAAAATAAAGTCCAATTCATAATTACTATTACATTTTCCAAGTTTAAAAAACAATTCTTATATATAACATTATCAAAATGTCTAATTATCCACCAATTTTCATTAGTTCGACAAGAAATATTCAGTATTGTTTCCAAAAATATATTTCAAGCATGTAACAATATGTATTTGATGTAAACGTATACAGTATTTTTCTTGTAGTATGAAAAATTATTCCTTGGAAACTGGTTTTCATTGTCAAAATACAGAAGAAAAAATTTTTGTGTAACAACTATTGCAGTTTATCGTGGCAATTGCCTGAAGTTGCTTTATTTTTTGTGGTTCTAGACGCGTTGGAATCGAAGGTTTTCACAGAAGTTTCGGTCGAACAATGCAGTCGCCATTTTCAAGGTGGCAAGTTTCCTATTCAGACTGAGTCTCCTCGGAGACTGACACCCTGAAGATGGTGATTGCGATGTCATACGAAACGTCGACGAGTAAATTTTACCTCGTATGCGACCATAACACACACGGCTAACCAATTTTTTTTTTAAATAATAAATGTTTTGAAAATAAAACAGTAGAATTTCATTCTTGGGCATTCCCCAAACCTCAGAAAATGACTCCTAGTGAGCAACGACGGAATGATTGGTTGCGAGAAAAAAAAATACTGTGAAGGTTTTCCCAAGTTCTGCAAAAAGTAGCTAATTGTTACATGCAGACCTGACAAAATTTAATAAAAAAAACACAATATGCAATTCTTATAATTAGTGTAACTATTTGACGAGAGGCTGAGATGCCTAACGTTTAACTGTATACTTGACCTACATTGTCTTTAGACCATGGATAGTTTTTTTACAGGCCCCGAACGACAAGAAACAACACCAAAAAAGAAATAAAGTGAACGAGTCTTTCAGTATACACCACTGAATGTCGGTAACGAGCAAATTCGTGTGTTCTCACGTTGCTAATACACTTATAATACGAAACTCTGACACGAATTGTACCGTATAATTCTTTAAAACATTAATGCCGAGCGTGATAAATATCCGCAAATTGTTTTTTCAACAAAATTTCTGGACGCGAATCTCACGTGGTTTCCGCACCCGCCGATAGAATCCACTGCCGGAATTAGCTACGTCGACTATCGAATCATTCGATTTGCAGAGCGAAGGGTTACACTATAGAATGAAAATGCTCTGATAAAAGCCAAGAAAGACTTGAAAAAAAAAAACCAAACCCCGGCTTTGGTCCTGATTTACGACGAGGAATTGTATTAAAATACTGCCTATTTTGTTTAAAAAAAATCATTAAACCGTTAATACTATAAAGTCTCCCTTTGGCTTTGTGAACTTTGGTTCGTATCATCCGCTACAGATGGTAGCGCCGTGTTTGTTACACACGACTTAACTGTTGCATTCAAAAAATTCAAGTAGTTTTTAATGCAAAGAGTTTTTATATATATATTTTTTAGGTCTTACTTAATGGAAAAAAAAAGCATATGTTGTCTTCATGGGAATTATCACTAGGAACACTATTGTGAACTTACCTACCTGCGACATACCAATATTCATGAACATGTTAGTCTTATCTAAGATATCCTAGAAATTCCACGAAAATGCTGGATGCACTACATAGAAAACATAACAAAAAATTTTGGCTGTATGGAGTGTTCCAAAATGTTTAATAGATACTTTTGGGATATTGGAAAATATATATTATATATAAATTATATATATTATATATTTCATATATAAGAAAAGATAAAGCGAAATTACATATAAAAAAATTTCATTTGGCACTGCCTACAGCTTAAGATAGATTTTGAAATTCATGCATTATTTCAAACATTCTATAATCTTCTGAAACAATTAGGAAACGTAATTTATGAAACATCCTATATGTTTTTCAATATTCCAAAAGAATCTAATAACATTTTGAAATACTCCATGCAGCCAAAATTTGTGAGACCCGTCCGCTTAGTGGAACTCGCGGCGGCTAGCGAAAATAACGGTGCTAAAATCAGTTTTAGTATTGAATGTTGTCAATAAATGGTCCGGGCAACACCAGATACAGCAGCTGGTCTATTATAAAGCTTAAACATATCGCCGCCTGAGTATTGGAGTGTTCTATGTCCACTTTTTAGGTTTTTTATGCTATGGACACGAAATTAATATTAGTATTCATTTGCACTATATCCACACACGTCTACGCACATAAAAATGTTTGTTCTTAATTTAAGACCAATATTATTTTGTTCTATGTCATGATATTCATAGTTGTTTGAACTTTAAAATGCTTATATCTCACTTCCGACTTCAATGGACATAGAACACTCCAATTCTCAGGTGACGATATGTTGATATTGTCTTAGGTAAAAAAAATGTTTTGTCACAAACATGCAATAACTGAACAAATCCGAGCATTAATTTTAAACTTTTGTTTCCGAGCACCTAAAACTTATACATGGACACTATTTCATTAATCAGATGATATTGAGTCGCCAAAAATATTTTTTATCTGTCCAAGTTTGTATTCCTGTAATCAAAGAAAAAAAAACGCTCTCGCAAAATAAATATATTTTTTCGCCAAAAAAAATACCTTTCGAATGAATTTGAATATAATATCAGTTCATAAAAAATTAATTATGTGTTTGTTATAGCTTTCAAATCTTTTAATACTTTCAGAGCAAGTTAAAGAATTTCCTGAAAATAACGTTAATTTTATTAGACGTTTGTTTGTTTTACAATATTTTACTCGAAAATAAAATATAATCCAAGAGTTAAACTATAGTAATTATCAGCGAGACAGATAGATGAAACATGCATTGCTTGTATATGGCTTCATGACACAGTCTCGTTGATATCATATTTCACAGTCAAATAGTATTATTAAATTTAGTTACAGTAAAATTTTTCGTAAAGTATTTGTAGTAAAAATGTATTATATACATCCTTTCGTAAAGCATAAAATATCTTGAAAATAAGACAAGCAATTTGGAACACGCCCTTAATACTTCATGCGTGTGATAAATGATACGTTTTTTTTCTTCGTGTCCTCTAACCATTTTCCATCCTTCCTTCCGCTTTATCTCTAGCCTTCTGGGTGCACACAATGGAAAAGACGGATCGCCATATTAGAGGGATAAAGAGAAAAAATTACCCCTTAAAAAAAAAAGGAGATAGGGTTAAGTAAAATTTTACCCCAGAAGAAAGACTGTCACTTCCTTACGCCAGCCACAAATCACCAGCCAGATTCACGAGACAACCAAGAGACGTACGTATCCAACTTACATTGGGGGTTATAAAAATTCCTATTTCATTGTTTAAAGATTATGAATCTTTTTTTGAGGGGCAAAGTGTCTGAATTATTTTCCTTCTCTAATTTCGTGGATATTAAGATGATTGTAAATAAATTCATAATTCTGCTATTGTTTGTTTTTTGTAAAAGGTTTTTTTTTTCAATTCAATAGGTAGGGTAAATGGTTTTTTTATTACTTAGGGGTAAATCTTTTTTCAACCTTATTATATTTTAACAGCAATAAATCATGTGGTATACAGTTTTGTATTGACCGTTAGTATGTAGCCTCTCTCATAAAAATATTAATTTTTAACAAACAAGTAAATATATCTGTAGTAAATAAAAAAATAGTTTTCACAAAATACTGAACGTTTTTCAGGGGTTTGGAAAAAATCTAATTTTTATTTCTTTTTTATGAATGAAACGTTAAAATAAAACGTTTTGAAACAAACACTACATATACACGAATAACTGAAAAATGTAAACCACACTATTCCATGCTCTTGTTTCATGGCTGGTTTGAATTATAGATTATCCTTTAAGTTTTTTTAAAAAAAAATTGCGAAACACAACAAAAATTGATAAAAGTTTTATAAACTTTTACTGATTGTATGCATTAAGTTTAGGAAAGAAAGCATCAGCAAAAACATGAAATCATACAAGTAAAATTGTTTAGTATTAATACCCTTAAACGCACAGTCAGGCTCAGATTATTTTAAAGTATTATTAACTATAAGGTTATTCCATTTTCCAATCAAAAACTACTTTATATATTTGAGAGTAGCAATAACAATTTTTAGGAGAAAAAAGAAAAGATACAACATGTATAGCTATGCTAGCTAATTACCAGTTAAAGATAAAAACCAATTCTGACGTATATATAAGAAAGTTTAAAGCGAAATTAAATATAAAATAAATCCCATTCAGCACTGCCTACAGGCGCAAGTAGATTTTGAAGCTCATGCTTTGTTTCAAAATTTGTAGAATCTTCTGAAACATTTTGGAAGTGTAATTTACAAAACGTCCTATATGTTTTTCAGTATCCTAAAAGTATCCATCAAACATTTTGGAAAATTGCATGCAACCAAATTTTTTTATGTTTTCTATTCGGTGCATCCTTCATTTTCGTGGAATTTCTAGGATATCTTAGATAAGAATAAAATGTCCACAAGCTATAATAAATTGGTCTGTCGCAGGTAGGGAGGTTCAGAATAGTGCTGCTAATGAAATCTCCCTTGAAGACAACATATGCATTGTGTCACTTTCAGTAAGGGCTGGGAAAAAAACATCATGGTTGCAATCATAAAAATAATATTTTCTTTAAATTGAAATATTTTTAGATTATTTAAAAGATTTACAAAAAAAGTTAACTGATTTAATACTTAGCCTACTAACGGAGCTATACACTTTTTTTGTCCTTCAATCAGTATTTTTTCCACACCTTGCATTATCAACGTTTTTAGATAAAAATGTTTGGTAATAAAAAGGTTTACGATAGGCACGATAGCTTATAACGATTTTCATACCGTCCTACCAGGGATATAAGTTTTTTATTGAATTTTTTACTTGCAGCCAGGTTCGGATATATACTTTCGCTAAAGAGTGGGGCAATTTTTATAAAAGTTTTCTTTCTTCCAGACAATTAATTCTGGTTTTGTGATAAGTATATTTGGAACTAAAAAATTTGTTAGTTATAACATACAAACAATTTAAATTTAAAAAAAGGAGTCATTTTTTTTACTAATGACGAAGAAAATATATTAGACAACCATAATAAGAAAATTCTTAACTAGCAGAGAAAATTTCCTAAATTGGTACCCAGTTATAGCTCAATTTTTGTTGCTAATTTTTATTTGAAAAATAAAGTATGAGGTGCTTCCGCCGAGACCACGTGTGGTCGCAAAAATAGGCGTTTATAATTTAAAATATAAAATTATTACTTTAATTTTGTTACATTAAAAAATAGTTTATTTTGAAAAACATAATGCAGATAAGAAATGTTTTGAATCCATTTTTCAGGATTTAAGACGAATGTTTGAGTAATTATTACATCTAATTGTTCCTGTTTCATTTAATAAGGTCTATAGTTAAATTTCCTCAGAAACATTGGGTTTTCAACTACATTTCTTGGCGCGAATCACACGTAGTTTCCACACCCGCCACTAGAATTCGTTGCCGGAGCAGCAACGTCAACTATGGAATCATTCATATGAATAAACCGTTCTGATAAAAACTAAAAAGACTTGAAAAGATACCAAACCCCGGATTTTGACTTGATTTTCGACAAGGAATTTCATTAGAATACTGCCCACCTTTTTAAAATTCGCTAAACAATTAACACTATTAAAGTTTCCCTTTGGCTTCGTGAACTTTGGTTCGAGCCATCCGCCATAGATGGCAGCACCGTGGTTACACATTTCTGTTCCATTCAGGCAAATACTTCTATCAAATGCCGTATACCGAGAGCTAAGAAGTTTCACATCAAAAAAAATGCAGAAATTTACAATAAACTTTTGGAAATTGCAGTAAATATACGCGCATTTCAATGAATAATCCATTCAGATAAACAAAGTCTTTTTCTTAGTTCCATAAAACTGTATCTTGGTAGAAACTACACAATGTTACGACTTTTGAGCTGTGTTCCATAGTGAACAGGGTGGAAATTCGCTTGGAAGAAGAAGGTGTGTTTTTTTGCTGTGGAATTACAACTTTTTAATTTTTTTTTAACGCTCCAAGACGATTCTTATGTCCACGATGAAAACAAGTTAATTCAGTAACCGTAAATTTACGAAGGAAACCGTGATATAACGAATATCCCTTGATAATTTGTAACCCCGGTTCTGCGCGAATTTGAGTGTGAAAATATTAACATCGTCATGATGCATGGGCGTAATACGTAACTAACGATATGTATAAAGAGGCAAAGTTTGGGAGGCATACGTCATGATGAGTACCTACATGCTCCATAAAATTCCAGAAAAAGAGACACTCTTTTGTTTTTTGCAGTCGCCTCCCAAATTTTTAAAATTTTCATTTTAAATTCGTCAAAACAGGCTGCCGGTTCCTGCCCTTGTGGATGTAATTTTTTTTTTTTTAACGTTCAGAGATGATTTTATCGCAACCACTGTCCAGAAGTGTCCCTAACAACAGATTAGCGCCTTCAAAGTGGTCACTCGTCATCTGATACCAAAGTGCGAGTTTCCGGCGAGCTTGCTGCCAACCTAAAGCAACCCATAAACAATTTTATTTTTTCGCTTGCCAACATTTAGACATTTGTAGGTAGCGATAACGTTCACGGTCTAATTAACAACGGGAACGGTCTGCGCGCCGAGTGATGATTATGGAAATTAAAACTTTGACCAACCACGTTCTCGAGAGGTGTAGTTGTCTGTTGTCGGGAAAGCGGCCTGGTGTGGGTAGGAGGGAGGGAGGGAAGGAGGGAATTTGAAAGATAGAGAGAGAAGGAAGCTGGCTCAGACAGACAGAGCAGGAAACGGGAAGGAAAATGGTGGGGGAGATAGCGCGGAGCCCCACAGCAGGAACTTAATTTGTAGAGAAATAAGTGTTAACTGAAGTGTCATCTGTCAGGTCCGCGCCACGCACGTTTTTGGGCGGAAGGCATTGTCCGCACATGCGCGTGAGTTGTGTTTAAGGAAAGAATAAATAAATAATAACAGTTTGTCGCCCAAGAGGCGAAGCGGTGTGAAGAAGGGGAACAGTCGGGCGAAAACGCTGAATTACTGTTGTCATGGTGTGAGGGAAACGGCAGGGAGGTAATTTAATTGAACTGACAGTCTCGCATTAGGCACAAGACACACGGGCTTCCTTCAGGAAAAAGAAAAAAATTGGTTGTCAGTAAAGTCGGTTTACGGACGATAGTTTAACGTGACGTCATAACAAAACATTAATGAAATGATTGCACACTTTTATGAATAAAATTGAATAATTTTTATTGAATTATCACTATTTTGTATGGATACAAAGAAGGAGTGAAATGAAATATACAATTTAATTCATAAATTTACTTTTATTTGCACTCATTAATTCAAATATGTTTATTACTTTAACGAACAGATTATTTGAACTATAACTTTTATTCATTTTTTCTATTTAACTTCTTCCAATCTGTGTTATTCTGTTAAGGATAGGATGATGATAAGGGGCAGGCATTTTTCGCGAATAAAGCTGAACGCCTATTAGACTGCAATAAGGTATATGCGCACCAGCGGTTTCTTCCTTGTGATTGGCGGCCGTCTGCGAGAGAAATAGTTGCCTTGTTCGGCTGAGCCACTCAGGACGAATATGATCCGCAATGAATGACTGTGATTGGTGTTTTCACAATCGTCATGTACCTGAAAGAAACGCAACCCAATCACGAAACACAGACGATGCTAGAGTGCTTGAACTTTCAGCTTGTCTCGGAATCTTTTCGCGAAATATGCATGGCCTTAACGATGATAGGAAAAGTAGGAAACGAATGGGAGTGTTTGAAGTTTAATGTGCCTCGAAAAAGTCAAATCGATGGTTGATCCAATCGAGTGGAAGAGAGATAGATGCGGCGCAAGCGTACAATGAGCGTAACGGGACAAAGCGTAACGGGACAATGAGTCATCCTTTTTTCGTGCGTGCAGCCGGCGTTCATCGATTTATTAGACGTTGCCACGTCAAAAAATTAAAAATTATAATTTGTAAAAGGAAAAAAAGGAGGTATCGCAATCCAACAACACCGTGTCACGCCGAAACCGAAAAACCTGCTACACACCCCTCTTCATTCCTCTCCAAACAAACATCACTACGCTAGTCGGGTAGGGCCAGCAATGGTTCGCACCATATTCAGGGATGGACAGCTAACATTTTTTTTTTTGCAGGTTGTGCGATCAGAAGGGACAAAAAAACGGTCATTCATTCTTACACCTGCCTTAGAGGTTATAAAAATTCTGAACTTATAAAGGAATACAATGGCGTACCTTGACTTTGCGGGGCTCTGGTCTATTTATTTATGCGGGACCCTCATATTTTTGAGATGGTTCTTACCTCTGTGGCCGAGGGAGGAGGTATATGTAATAAACATCACTCGGGAAAATTAAAACATCTAAATTAAATTATACTAAAATTAAAAAATTAATAAATTAAAATTAAATATATTAATTATAATTTAAATTTAATTAAATTTAATATAATTAAAAATAAAAGTTATATTAAAACAAAAAATTTAAAACATCATTTTAAAACCAAACTTAAACTTAAATTTTTGACGATGCTTTTCCTATTTATCTTAAGATATTTTGATATTATTTTTCTGAGAATTTATACTCCGGTTTATTTTGTGAATTCCAACGATCATAATTCCAGTGTGATCGCTAAACTGGCATAGTAATTTCTACTATCGGTATTTACTTGAACATCGTGGTGTTATAACACAAAAAAAAAAGTTGGAGGGCAGAGGATGCATTGAAAGATGCATACATGTATATTGTCAAATATTTTAAAAACTTATAAATTTTTTTGCGTACTATCCAACTTCAGATGCATTAAAAATGAAATGACTACAAATAAACCTAGTTATTCACCATCTAGGTTGAATTTTAAATAAATATTCGGGATAGTCGTGTTAATATGTGGTGACGATATGTGGTGTTATTTTGAAAGGTTTTGGTTTGGTTAGTTCGGGGTGGGGGAGGGAAAAGGTCGTAGGGGGAGGGGGGGTGTTGCAAAGATGAGTTCTTGTCCCAGATCGAAACTATTCAAGTTACGACTCTTTGGACGCGACGGATATCTCTGCTGTAAAAAAAAAAGTAAAGTTTTACAGTTAACAAGCTCCTAGGCCTGCACTTGTCCCTGAGCAGGACGGAGGATGGATAATTTACACCGGCGCGCGAGGCCGACCGGAACACACACACGTGACGAACAAGAAAAATCCTTTACGCAGCGCACGCAAGGTTGCACACTCGGCGCGGTTGAGCCACGGCGCACACGCGCGAAGCAAAGACACTCTACGAGTAGGCGGGGAAAAGCGGTTGTTCCGAATTCGTCCTGGTGGAGTTGGCTGGGGGGGGGGGGAGGGGTAAGGAAGATATTGGCAACAGCGCGCGTGAAGGCCGGCGACCTCTCGGCTGCAGGCCGCGAGCTGGAAACAGGAAGATGTCGCCTACGTATTTGTGCGCGCCTGGGGGGGAGTTTCACTACTCTCTCACCCTCCCAACAACCCCCCCCCTCCCCTTTTAATGCAACGGGAGAGCCAGGGCCTTTTAATGGCCTTATTGTGTACCTGGCGAGCCGGCTCGGACGGAAATATAGCCGACCCCCCCGCAGCGCTGCTGTCGGACGAGCACCGCGAACACACACGCCGCACTCCCAAACGCCGTCGTTACCGACCGCACGGTAATTATCCCCGCCGCGGAAGATAGCGAACAATGCCACAACCACCCTCCCCCCGTTTTTTTCAGACGCGCGGCAACATGTCTTGTTCCGCAAGTCCTTCCCCGGCGGCTGATGTTTCATAGGAAATGCGACTCCCTGGACGTCGGAAAGACCGATGCACGTGCGAGAAAGATCAAGAGGAAAAATAAACATAAACCTGCACACCGTCCAATAACTAGCCTCGTCGGTGCGCGGCAAATCGCGAGCAGTCAACACTTCCTCCAAAGATCGAGCAAAAGCAGTTGCCATTGGTAAAAAATAAATAAATAAAAAATAAAAGGCGCCAACCTTTACGGTCTCACAAAGGTAGGTCGAAGTATCATAACGAAACAAATTGGGGGGGGGGGGGGGGGGGAGGAAATCCCTAATTCCTACTGAAACATCCGTTCACCAGTATGGTTTTAGTAAAACACGTTCGCAAAAACGAAACCTACCTAATTTCCGAGTTGTGCTCTTGCGAAACAATTTACCTCACGAGTGTAGCGTGATTTAATTAACGTAGGTCGGCAGGTCGTGGCACGCACTAGGTGGTAAACGTCAAGTCGGGAATAAAGGACGAGTACTACGATAGTTTTTGTGGTTTTGAGACCTCCTCTAGAATTATGTAGGTATTTGCGCGGGTGCATTCGAGTAGCAATTTGGTGTTTTAGCGCGATCACCCAGCCTCTGGTAATGAGCATAGAACCTTAGAGATCACTGATAAATACATCCCTACATTTTGAGCAATTCCTGTGTTCCATCTTTACCGGGCCTTTCATGTCTAAAAATTAGTCTGAAAAACATATTTTCAGTTATTTTCTCTCTCTTAAAAATACAGATTAAAAACGAAATACGGAAACAGAACCACCCATACGCCCTCAGCGCACTCTTAAATGCTTTTCGTAGTTAGAACCCACTCGGATATCTTCATCAGTTTACAAATCGCGTGGTTTCTTCTGAAGCTGCACACACTATGAGAGTTGAGTACCCAATCAGGCGGAGTCCTTAAGAGTGCGACGTTGCAACCTGGAGAATGAAGAGAACGTCGAAATATGAGGAACAATGGCGTTGCGGCCAAACTAACAGGACGTCGTATTATGAAGTACACGACGTGTTATACCGATCGCACACGTCAAACGGATGGAAAGAACTTACCGACACGAGATGTTTTACAAGCAAAAAATAAAAAAAGAAACATGAGTAGAAGGACGTTAATTTTTTTTTAATTTTTGATGTTTTAAACGGTTCCAACCCGTGTTCGGCGAACGTCGTTTTCACCTCCGTTAATTACCTGCTGAAAAGCGTTCATTAGCGAGTCGCCGCGGACCCCGGCCGGAAGCGGGGGAAACGGCTGGTAGGCAATTACTTGGTCGGTGGGCGGTGATTCACGCGAGGCGCGATAGCGCGAGTAGCGAGTAGCGAGTAGCGATAGCGACCTGCAGGGTCCGGCGCGCGGGTGTCAAAACTACTGCTCTTGAATAAACTTAGCACGCGCGGTTTCGAGCGGACGAGAACTTCCGCGGCTGTCGCGAGCGTGCACGAGGTAATTACGCCCTCGGACCGGCTCGCCCACGAGAATTAATTATAATTAATTTTTTTTTTTTTAACCATGTGGGAGAAGTACTGCCGACGTACGTATGCGAGCTGGTGGTTGAGCGTGTGGTAACCTTTCCGCGCGATGGTTATCGTAGACATGTTCCTCTGATGTGTATTTATGTGCCGGTTATTAAAACTTGAAATCCGAGGTTACGGTGTTACAAACGTGGCGTGTGATGTTTTAAATCACGTCAAATCTTTAGTACCTTAGCCATCTCTCATTATTATTTTTTTTTTTTCGTAAATCGGACTTACTTGATTAATGACACGGTGTTTACTAACATCGTGTAAAAGTTGACGTTCTGCCAACTAGTAAGATTTTTTTTTCCCGAGCACTCATTTAAGTCACGCAAACTTGGTTTGCAAGTCATGCAGATTGTTTACGCTATTTAAGTTCAGAAACACCGGCTTGTAAAAAGCAAACCCAAATTAAAAAAGGCAAACAAAATCTTCAAATTTCAAAGAGTAAAAATATAAATATATATTTAAAATATCAAAGAATGGTTAAGGGAATCGGACGTGTTGAAAAAGAAGAAAAAAAAAAGAAAACAATTTTTCTCACGTGTTTAGCAGAAAAAGCAACTTAAAAATGCGAAACAATGTAGAAAAATACGTTGCTTACTTGGATTTTTTTAACAATAACTGTAAATACATGTATTTACAGAATCTTTGCTTTAATCAATTAAAAATTGTTGTGATATATAAAGCTTTAAGTTATTCAAATGAAGTTATCCACATACTCTAACCAGCACCATCATTACAAGCATATATTGCAGCTATAATATATTGTTTTATAATTACATAAACCATTACTTTACTAGTTTTTTCTTCAAATATCCTGGATTAATCAATAACAATAACTTTTTTTCCCAAAAGGATAAGTTCACAAGGTTAAAAATAAAAGCAACTTGCTATACAAAAGACCAAATTTAATTTAATTCCGATGGCGAATGTAGGATGTGTTGTTTATTTGGGAGACTATAAAGATTACCGCAAGATTTTCGTTCTACCTGCCTACGGACTGATTACCTACTGTAGCAATCTTCCCAGGACTACTTCTTGGCTTATGGTTTAGATGCTACAACCACTTCTTGGCTTCTGGGTTGATGCCACGTCCAATTCATTGCTTCTGGGTTGATGCCACGACAACTTCATTGCTTCTGGGTTGATGCCACGAATGCTTCTTGGCTTTGGGTTCATGCTAAACCACTTCATGACTTCTGGGTTGATGCCACGGCTAATTCTTGCTTATGTGTTGATGCCACGACCACTTTTTGGCACATGGATTTATGCCACGACCACAATTTTTTCCCTCTGGTTTGATGTCATGACCACTTATTGCCTCTGGGTTGATGCCACGACCACATTTCAGCTTATGGGTTAATTCCATGACCACTTCTTGGCTTATGGATTGATGTTGCGAACACCTCTTTGCTCTGGGTTGATGCTATACCACCTTTTGGCTTCCGGGTTGATGCCACGATGAAGGAAATGTTGGATGTACCCAAGTTTTGACATAACCTTTTTGCAGCCATCTTCAAATGTGGTTAACAAATGAAGCTCTGGCCATGGAGAGCCTGCGATTAAAACCTTTATACAATGTTTCCAAAACAACGTGAGAGTGGAGTGAAATCTCAAAAAAAAAATGAGGCAAATGATGGTATATAATTATATATTATATAATTGTTGCACTCTATGCGTACTGAATGGTTTCGTGGTGAAACTTCTTCATAGCCTTTAGTGTATGTCGGAGAGATTACGTCATCAGAGATTAACGAAAAGTATAAAGACGAGCCATCAAATTACTCCCGCGAAAACACACAGATGGAAGCAGCAGTGCTCGATGGCGTGTTTTCAATATGTGTACGTGCGCACTCGTACTTGTTTTTTTTAAATATATATTTGGGTTCTCATGCGAATTTCCTGTCTCACTATCTGTGAATTCTCACTTTCATCGCGTGTTGGTAATGCACTATTTTTTTTTTTTTCGTTTACGCGGAAATCTCGAATTGTTGTTGTTGGGGGGGGGGGGGGGGGAACAGCGCGAAAGTTTTGTTTTCCGAAGTGCTCATAGCGAAGCGGCAACAGCACCGTGCAAGACGAGACTTTTCGATTTTGCAGGGTAACGGATCGCGGACCACTTAAAAACCATCTCTCCCGCCTCCCCTTCCCCCATCGGCTGCCCGCCCCTTCGCCCCACGGTGAGTAATGACACGCGCGCGCCGAGAGGGGGGTGCGTGCTTGCAGAGAGGGTCCGTGAAGTGGCCGGCGCTAGGGGTGGTTGGGGGGTGGGTGAGTCCCGGGGCGCTTTTTGCGAGCGAGGGATGGTGTCCGCTGTACACTGCCGCCGAGTTTTATTAATACTCACACATATGATTCTAATCCCCTTGCCCTGCTTCCCTCACTCTCCTTGTTGGGGAACCCTTTTAGACTTCCCTGTACTCCCCCCCCTCCCCCCCCCCCCCTCCCCGACCGTACGCGCCCTTCCTCACTGTTTACAATCCTGGAGAACACATTAACACTCTGCATTCAAGAGAGCAGATTTGACAAAATGAAGTATGGAACTTTCAATCACGTCCAGCGAGGCAAAAAGCACGCATGTGCTCGGCCCTTTTATGTACCGCCGCCTTGGTAGGGGTTTCGTTAATTTCCTAAATGACTACATATGCTTCTATGGATTCCCAAATTTCTCTCATTATTTCAGATCAGTTCGCATGAAACTACGATTTGTGATTTTTTTTTTTTTCAACAAAATACTAATTCATATATCAGTCCCAGAATGAATATAAAGCAATAAATCGTTTGGAATTTTTCATTCGTGAATTGATAAAAACTTAGTTTTCAATACAAACTAAATTTTCTGATATTTTAAGTGTTTTAAAAAATTTAATTTCTATTTATATATTAAAAATATTAATTTAATGTTTTACAAAAAAGGCTGAATAAAAACGATAAATTATATTTGTAGTATGTTTTCTGCTCGCAATTCATGATGGGATTAAAATTTTAATTCGTCTCTACGGTTCTCAAAACTATTAAAAAACACATTTTGTAATCATAGAACCATTTAAAAACAAAATATAAATTTATAGATGCAATTTAATTTCTGAAAATACTAAGCATTAGTTCACTTTCAGACCATTTTCTAAAATTCAGTCCTTATGGAAAAATATTCTTTTTGAAACAACTAATATTTGAACTTTAAAGAAACATGTTACATGCACTTACACCATGGCAGCGACTGAGGTGATAAGAAATATAACTCGAAATTAGCCCGCTATCTCATTCGAGGAGAACATAATATCCATTCTGTAAAACATTATAATAGTAATACGTATAAAAAGGCTCATACGAAAAAAGTAATTTAAAAGTATACAAAATTATATAATATGAAAAAGCATTTAATTGAATTTTTTATAACGCGTATTCACTGCACAGGTAAAATTCATAAAATCTTTACTGCATCTAAATTGACAGTACAGTTTAACTTTATAGGTATGTGCAATTTAGTTTTATCAATATCATTTTAATATAGGTACAGCATAATTATAATTATATTTTATTTGAAAAATTATCTACATGCTATAATTTATTAAATTAGAGATTAAAATATATTTTCTAGGCATAGTTGTCTTAATCAAGAAATGAAGTAAATAATTTTGTACTTGAGTTACTCTAATTACTTTTACTGGAGAAGTGGTTGCTTAATAGGAATATGAATGTGTTTGTTTGTCTATAGAACCTGTGTAGAAAGTGATTTGATAAGTTTGTCACCAGTCAAAGTATATTCTTAAATGTATAAAGTTTGATAAAAAAAATTAAACTTATTTTACATGTATTTTGAAAATAAATAATCATACAAATTCCAAAATTAATGTTAATAGTTTACCATAAAATTTATATGTAAAAGGTTATTAGTTTTAGTATTACAAAAAAATCTGAAATTGGTTTAAAACAAATTAAATATGTCATTTTTTCAATGAACTGATAGAGAGAAAAAAATTGGTTTCCTAAAAAACGACTTTGCGCTACGATTAATTTTACTCCTGCAGAGTTGACATAATGTGTGTTATACAGTGACGGCAATATGCAGGAGGAAAATTAAATGTTCGAGGGGGTGGAGTGATTTTACAAGAGGGTGTCAGGGGTTTAGAAAGGCGAGGGGTCGGCATGGAAAAAGGGCAGGGGGTTCGTATAAATTGACTGAAGTATAAAGCGTGTAATATCGGCGGCGATTATCTCGCCGAGTAATCAAAGCGAGTAACTTTCCTATCGTGTTTAATCCCCTGGGTCCTCAGACGATTTTTTTTTTTGCGACTGAAGATTTACCTCGCGCATAGCGAATGTGATTATTTAGCACCGCATATGCCGTCCGGCAATTCTACGCTGTTAGAAATAACTGTGAATTTGTGAACTTTACTAATAGATATGCATCTCAAATAAACGGCATCTTCGTAGTTCCAGAAAACTGAATCTTAGCTGAAAATAAGAGTGCCCCATTCTTTGTTCCAGTCTGATTGTAAATACCCACGTGAAAAATAAGTTTTTTTTTTTTAAAAAAGGTAGATTTCGAAGAAGGACTGCCTGTTGTAGCCGTTACCATGGTGGAATTCCGGAAAATTTTTGTATATAGTTTTTCGTTTCATGGTCCATAGACCCCAAAACCATCGTCAACTCAAAATTTATCCGTGATATGTGTGTTTTAATACGTGTCAATATGTGTATATTTTTATTAGAAAACGTATCAATAGCCTTAGTATAGAATATGTCTTTGGTTAGTTTTAAAAATGTTTTATCACAAATCACGTTTTACTGAAGTTAATTTTATAGTAGGATGTAAAATTTAAACAATATTTTTTATTTATCATGTGTTTAATAATACTAATTTATTATTTTACATTTAGATAGCATTTGTAAAAAAAATGTTATTATCTTGGTTATTGATTTTATTCAGATGAAATTAGTTGTTAAAGTTTTGTTTTACTGTCAGTTTACACGTACTTTGTAAACATTATGTTGATGAGGGGAACTTCGCCACATATAATAAGTCAGTTAAATAAAATAAAATAAAACAATCAATGGGTGGCTTTCGCAGGTGACATTTTAGGTTAATGGGGTACCACCAGACCTGAGAACTGTCAGATTTGGAGACAAAGGGTCGTTGACACAAACTTGTCTGTTGTTTGGTGTCGTCGAGCGAGGCATGAAAATAGATAAAACAATGTGCCTTTTATTTATTTTTTCCCTACACCTGCCCCGTCCGACGAGCTGTGGAGGCCGGGCCGATACAGGGATACCAACACACTACCCACCCCCTCCCATCTTTCTCATTTTCCCAACCTCCCCCGCAGGCGCTCGAAGACAGGTGGATGAGAGTATATTGGGGGAAGGGACAGGAGGGGGGATATTAATTACCTGCGTCCCTCGACCGGAAGTTGCCAGGGGTAGGGCGTGGGCGAGCAAGCGTATCCCTCCCGCTAAGGGCAACAAAAGCCCTTGCGTTTGGGCACCTTGCACCCGCGTCTTTGTTAATTGTCGCTCTCCCCGGGTGGTTGTGGGAGGGAGAGGGGAGAGCTTGTGGCAAGTTCCTGACAAATTTCACGTCAAAACAACGTCACGAAGTCTTTTATTTTCATCTCTATTTTGTTTTCTCCTGCGGTGTTTAACGATAGCCTGCCCGCTGCTGGAAACGTGACAACTGTTTCCTCCGGTGCATTTCAGCTGTTGAATTATACCGCGTGGGCCATTGGTGAAAATTTATGTGCCTTAAGGTAGGTTCGGTCTCATACGCCATGTATAATATTTTTTCGTTTTTTTTTTTGTCAATACTATAACCAAACCGCTTTTTTTCTACAATTTTTAATCGATACCATCCTTGCATTTGTGGTTCGGCCACAAATATTTTCAAAACATGTTCACGTAGCCTAATATCATGGGTGTAAATAGTCGCGCAAGTGATGTTAATTACGAATGCTAACGCGGCGGTCTTCTGTTTTTACTACTTATTAATACCATATTGGAATATCTCTCAAATAAATTTATTTCAATGTCTTTTGAATCCTAGTTTAGGGAATTTACACCTATAATTTCAACATTATTTCCTTGGAATATATGATTAAAACACAAAAGTATTATTTAGATTTTATGCAACACGTAACATTACTTCTGACTTATCTGAGTGAAAAAGGCTATGTATTATTTACTTGTATGAGACAGTTAAGCTTCCCTACGTGTTTAATAAAGCACTGATATTCTCTATGAGATTGACATTTATTACCAAAAAAAAAAAAATCCAGGCAAACCAACTTGTTAAACAGCTACAATAAATAGATAGTTGGCGTGAATTGAACATTGTTCCGCCTTTCCAAAGTAAAAAAAAAACTGTAGGGTCACACGAATTATAGGAATAAAAGTGTTTTTTTTTTAAATAAATATTTTGTAACCATTTTCAAACCCAGCCCAGAATATTTAATTCATAAAAAAGTACCTATCGTCTGTGACATGTAACTTGTATCAAATATGACAGTTCTTGAAAGTAGCACTACCTACTTTATCTTCCATCACTTTTGTTTTGCCAAGGACTTAATAAGTGATGTAAATAATTTTATGAGATGGTTAACAATATTCGTAAACAAACATCATGTGTTGCTTTTCAAGAGAATTTGGGTACCGCTTATGAGAACTGTCCAATTTGAGGCAAGTCACACGGCAGAGTCAACAACAGAAGTTTCGTCATCGGTACTCAATAATCGACACCAAATTAACAGCATCCAAACAAGATACATTAAAAAAATTACTGTCAAAATCTTGCTTGTGACATATTCCGGCAACCTTAAATCTGATCAACGGAAGTGTAGTATTGCACTGTAAAAAATATTTAGTGTAATTTTACACCTACACGTATTGGAGTATTTAAGTTTACTTAAATACAAGCAAACTTAAATACAAGAGTAAAAGTACCAACACGCTTAGGTGTAAAACTAACTTATATCGCTGGAGACTCCACTGCCAGATACATTTGGTGTAAAATTACAATTGCTATAAAATGGTGACCATGCCATGGCTGTTTGTGTATTTTGACGCCGTTTTTATATAAATTTACAAAGGCATGCAGTTGTAATCTTACCACAACTGCCAGTTAGTTTTACTGCACCATTTACTAAATTTGCACTTACAGTGAACATGTTAATTTGTATTACTTACAAATATATAAATATTTATATAATTTTGAGCTTGTAGCTGTTCCTGAGCAATGTGTAATATTTTTAATTTAATCACCTTTTAATATCCAAGTAATTAATTCCCATTAGCTGAGTGATTTAGCGGGTGATCGAACCCACAACATTCTCATTAAAAGTCAAAGCTTCTTAGACTCACGTCCATCGTACACAATAACAATCAAGGAATAAATGGGAATGCGTCTATCGTAAACTTATATACAGAAAATGTTTTTTTGTCAGTATTAATAGTAAAGTAAATTATATTTTTTCAGATCCTTTGTCTTGTAAATCTACTGAGACAAATTTTACACAATTTTACAATTCGGAAGTGTATACAACCAACTACAGTCTACTTATTTATTTTACAATTTTTTGTACAGTATGTGTAATTTCTCATATTCATCCATATATATTATTTAACACATAATTTATTGTAATATAATATTTTCCTTCGCCTGTAGCACAATTTAGTTATCTAGAAACATTAGTAGTATAAAATTACAAAAACCGGTACTTGTTCTGAAAAATTACACTAGAATAATTTAATATAATTAAACGTTTGCATAAATAATTTTACGGAAAAAAATAGTGTGGGTGTAAAACTTTCCAAATAATCTTTAATTTACATGTTGAATTTTTATAATATGAATCTACATTTCGTGTCAAACTACACGATGCTGTTGTAATTGTGCACAAGGAATGTTGCGTGATAAGCATTCATGGATTAAAATGAGCGAAATTTAACTTGCTTATAGTGTTTTAAATTGGATAGTGTTTGTGCAAAATTAAACCCACCCCGTTTATGCACTATTATCACAACTTAACGTGTTATTTTATCTTATGTTAACAAAATTTTTCTAGGACATTGTGGGTGTAAAACTTTCAGAATACAGGTAAATTTACTCAGCATATGTGTATTTTTACAGTAATTATGAGTTTTTAAACAATCAAACTACTTTTTTTTTTAAAAAAATCACGATGTAGTAGTAATTTGCACAAAGAATGTGTAAAAATACAAAAATTACATTTTTTTTCTAAATTACTCAACAAAACTATAAAAATACTCTTAACACCTAATGAGTAAATTTACACAGAAATTTACAGTGTGTTACCAAGGTTGGTTACGGTTAGAACAGTAAAACTATCAAAATGTCTAAACATATATGTCTATTCATAAGAAAAAACATTTACTTCAGGGTCAAAATATCCTTCAAACTTCATGCTTGAAGTGTAAAACTAAAGCCGTTACTTATTTCCGGGAGGCAAAAAAAGTGTAACTGGTTTTTGGCAGTTTTTGGCTCGGTACATTCCGTAATCCGGCATCGCGTTCGAGCTGCTTGCTTTCGGATTTATTTTCATGTGGATTTCGTGGGTTCCTTGACCTTGCTACAAAGTGATATCAGATATTTTAGAAAATAATATTGATAACAGTAAAGCACATGAATATTACTTATTTGTATAATTTTAATTTCCAATTCCCGTTAAAAATTACTTTGACGTTTCATTAATCCGACAATATCGGGAATTTTTTCGAACGTACCAAATAAAGGTATTCAATACAAAAAAAAAATATTTCCAACGTAAAAAAAACTGTTGAAACATCATATTATATACTGTATTTTTTGTAAATGTAACAGAAATATTTTGTATAATTACATACATTTGTAAATTGCTACATTTACATGGAAAAAAACTATATCACTACAAATTAGTGTTCGCAGTAAAATGTACTGAGTTCGGATTCTTACCAGGGCTTTTGCGCTTTGTGTTGTTCCAGTACCTCCAATAATTAAAGTTATTTGTAAACCATTCCCTTAATAGCTTTCCAGCACTAACTACACACATAATAAGCATGATTCAACAATATAAATTCAAATGGTTTAATTTTCGATTATCTTTTTTAATTGTTAAAAAATTTGTTATTGCTTGAATGCAATATAAAGTATGCTCAAATTTCCGTAAGAATTACACACTATTATCTCGAAATAAAAATATTTTATATGTGCATAAATAACCACATAGCCATGTGTTGTGTACAAACTTAAAATGTCTTTCTTGTAGTGTTATAAAATATTTATTTTGTAAAAGTACAGAAAAAAAATTGTCTGTGTTGTTTCTTTATGCCACATTGTATTCTACGTCGCCTGACACTCTCTCGTCGTCAGCTGTTGGAGCGATTTGCTGCGAGCGCGTCCACTTCTTGATAAAAGGGGGGGGGGGGGGGAAGTTGGTGTTCCTGTGAGGGGGTGATGGAAGAGGGGGGGCGGAGGGGAACTGAAACATCAGGTGCACGAAGCTCGTTGCGAGCGAGGACGTATGTGTGTTTAAATTGGAAATTAACGCGGGGCTGGCCGTGAGCATTGTTATTAAAATGTGCTCTCGCCGGGGAAATGAAAAGGGAGGGGGTGGAGGTGAAATGTCGGGACTCTGATATGCAAAACCCCGCGCTGTCGGAGTCGATCTAACCTCGGGATAAGGTCCGCGGAGGCAGGAAGCTGGCCTACCTTTGAAATATGGGGTCGAAGCCCCCCCCCCTCCCCTTCCCTTCCGCCGAACCACCCCCCTCCCAACCTACCATAGGTGTTCCGTATGAGCACCTGTTGGTGTGAGAGAGATACACGCTCGCTCGCCGTAAAATATTGCCGCTGATACAGCTACGGGACACTGCACCTTTCAGCTTTCTACACCCCCCCCCCCTTCGGCCCTTCCCAGCCATTTTTATTAAGGGTGTGTCCTTTACTAATATAGCCTTAACCTAACTACAGTAAACTCCCTATTACTCTACTGACGAGTGTATTGTGTGCAGCATACAGTAAAACTCCACAGGCGAGCCCAGTGCGAAGGCGCACATGAGTCACGAAGCGGCTTTGGAACACATCGTCGGACTGCTTCACTAATTAGAGGAACAAGACGACGATGCGCAGTTTGCTGAAAAAACTTATGTTGCGGAAATTCAATCATGAATTAAGAAAAGATGTTTCCAAAGCAAGAAACAAAAATAAGTGACTGATTTTCTCAAAAAGTTGGAAATTTAAAGAGTTGTGCTTTTTAAGTGTCCAATGAAGTCTCTGAATACGTACTGTATCCTTGTTACGAAGTAAGTACCGAGCACTTTTTACATCACTGAAATGTATTGTATGTTAATTATTCAGTAAAATACTAAAATTTTAGCAACATTTAATAATTTTTATGGATAATTGTAACTTTTACTGTAAATAAATTTTTAGATTTTTAAGTTGAAATTAATGTTTCCTTTTTTGTTTCCCATTTTCGGCTCTTTTGCGGATTATCCGCGATTTTCACTATCCGCGGTGGCCCTGGCACTTCGCGGATAATTGGGAGTGTACTGTATCATACAAAAGCTGTATTAAGGTGGCACTATCCTGAATTATTGTGTTTCTAATATTTCGTATTTTTGCACATAATTTCGAATAATATTATAACATGACCGTAGGCTATTTAATATATTATGAAGGGGCTTCTTTTTTTTCAAAAATAAAAGTTCTAATCTAAAGTTTATCTACGTACTAATTGTTTATGTATGTAAGTCCTAGCATGAACTGAAAGAGTGGAATCGTGTGGTAGCCATACAATTTTGTATTAACCGTTCGTGAATTGCCTTCGTATTATTGGTATATCGTTCAAAAAGTCAACACAGAGAGCTTACATAGTTCCTCGTGATTTCGGGCGAACCTAATTTTTTTATTCATTCATGAATGATATTCTAAAATTGATCGCTCCGCTTGGTCCAGTGGCTAGCGCGTCTGGCTGGGGACCAAGGGGCCCGGGGGGAAGTGGGGAATGGATTCGTGACTGGGTGTTTGTGATGACCCTTTAACCTTCGCCCCGCAGAAGGCAACGGGTAAACCTTTTCTTGGCAAGCATAGTGACGTCACGGCTGCGCTCACGGACACCTGGAAATGGGTAAAGTGACTCATCATTAGGGGCATGCAGATCTCGCGATAAAGCTTTCGAGAACAGCTGAAGGTTAAAAAATACTGTAGCATCGTCTGTGTTTCCGTGATTGGGTGAGTTTCTCCCAGATACATATCAATATTGTAACAACACCAATCACAGTGATCCAGTGCGGAAGCAAACGCGTCCTGAGTGGCTCGGTCAGACAAGGCAACTAACTGACTTCTATCGCAGACGGGACACCAATTACAAGGAAGAAATCGCAGGTACGGGTTTACCTCGTTGCAGTCTAATAGGCTTTCAGATATTTTCGCGAAAAATGCCTGCCCCTACTCATCATCATCGTAAAATTTAAGTGTTTGAAGACGAAGGCTAAATACGAACGTTTTATCCAAAACAGCTTATAAGCATTTGTTTCTTATTAAAAAAAACTTTTATTTAAAAAATTTAACAAAAAGGTTATCTTAACAATTAATTTTAAAACATGTACATTTATGTAAGTAATTTAGGATATTCAGAGACATAACTAGACTAGTTTCCATCCGGGACAAGAACTCGTCCTTTTTTTTTTCCAAACCAACCAAACCAAAACCTTTCCCGACAACACATCATATCGTCGCCACCATACAAAAAATCCACTATTCCAGATATTTTTGATTCAACTTAAGATGGTAAGTAAATGTAATTATTTGCAGTCATTTCATTTTTAATACATCACAAGTTATAAAGTACCTGAAAAATACCAGTTTTATAAATATTTGACGATATACATTTAGGTACATATGTTTCAGTACAAATAATGAAGTTCATCTGCCCTCCAGAAATGTTTATGTTCTAACACTACGATATTGAAGTAAATATATCTAGTAATAATTTCTCTGCCAGTTCAGATCCCCCTCCCCTCGAATGAGGCGCCCGGGGCACAAGTCCCTTCTGCCCCCCCCCCCCCTCCCCAGTGGTTACGTCCTTGAAGATACTGCCCCCTTAAGTGATTAACTACTTGGTTTATGAACAAAGAAATACTTCATCGGCTCTCATCTATTTTAGTTTGAAAATTCTTTTTCGAAAACTATTTTCAGAAAATTTTTTTTAGTTCTTTCGCGTAAAAAATAATAAACTAACAGTAATAGATAAATACAAAAGGGCGTGAACAGCGGTTGACAGGTCAAGCGTATTTAAATCATTCAAAATAAATTTCACCCCTTAAACATAGGACAAGCACAGATGAACCTGTAACAGTTCTATTTGCTAATAATAAAATGAAATTATAAGTAAATAAAAATAAATCAATATGTAATTTCCTCAAATAAATTATAACTATACCTTTAAGTTGCCATTGACTTTGACTTTCCGCTCGAGAATTATACTTGTGTATGTGTCAATACAATGATAAAATTTAGTTATATAAATATAACAAATATAAAATTTTGTATAATTATAAGCTTAAAAATGTAACCAAAAAAAACATAAACACAAATATGAAGAGTACCCAAAACCCTTTAGCTGGCAAGATCTACAATATTGAAATAACATAACTTGGATATATGCAATTTCTTTTAATTCAGGAATTATATATTTTACCGTTAGTTGTGATATTTACAACGTGTTAAATTAATATGTGTAGTCCACTTAAAAAAAATTCAAGGCTGCATGAGTCTTTTTTTAATAATTTCGGCTAATACACACAATAATTAAAATTTATAAAAAAAATTTCTACTTCTTCTTCTTCTCACTCGTTCGTCACATTTTTTTTTTTTTTGAGGGTGACATTTTTCCCTTCTGCAAACCCACCCCACTTTGCCAGAGCTAGCGGGTCCAATTACGTCAAATATTTAATACACGTCTGCAGGGGGCTTCACGCCCTGTTACGGGGCAGACATTCCT
Organism: Bacillus rossius redtenbacheri; assembly: GCF_032445375.1. Taxonomy (NCBI): domain Eukaryota; kingdom Metazoa; phylum Arthropoda; class Insecta; order Phasmatodea; family Bacillidae; genus Bacillus; species Bacillus rossius. The sequence goes on along the minus strand of NC_086341.1, from coordinate 14,823,422 downwards.
CCCCCCTCCCCCTTAACACCCAAAACACCCGCTCCCCTTCCCGAAAAAAAAAAATATTCTCCCTCCCTCCCTCCCCCTCCCGGTTTTTTTTCAATTCTCACTCCAACCCCTCGCGAGAGAGCTACACCGCCACTTCGCCAAACCCACTCTCCAACCCCCCCCCCCCTCCCCTCCCCACCCCAGCCGCTCTCTTTTCGCACGAGGGCGCTTATCCCCCCCCCCCCCCGCCCTCCACGGGGCGAGAGCTGACTCACGGGAGAAGTGTCGACTTCGTTTTAATAAATTTTAATCGCCTTAAAACGGTCGCGCGCCGGACCTTGTCGTGCAAATGCACGGGGCGCGCGCGCGGCCGGCGAGATTCCCTCGGGAACCCGTCACGTGACCTCAGTGGCCGGGGGACGTGAGGCTCGCCCTCATTGGCCTTACTGGACATACACCACTGCAGTTTTACACTGTTTGCAATTGAAATAATTCCCGAAAACCAAAAAAACTTGGTTGTCTGTAAAGTCGGTTTACGGACGATAGTTTAACGTGACAACTTCATAACAAAACATTGATGAAATGATTGCATACTTTATGAATAAAATTGAATCATTTTTATTTTAATAATAAAAGAATAAATAGGTACTTGAAATTATAAGAGTGATCAAATTTTTTAAATGCAATTTTCGACAGTATTTTATTAAAATACTGCCCATCTCGTTGAAATTCATCAAACCGTTAAAACTACAGTGTTTCTATTTTTATTTGGGAAATTTCTTTCGTTCCTTCGATAGTAAATGGGTCTGTTACACATTTCCGTTTCTTGACTTCCGTCGCATTCGCGAAGTTACTCCTACCAGATGCCGTATACCGATAGCTGAGTTGTTACACATAAAAAAATTGGTTGTCTGTAAAGTCGGTTTACGGACGATAGTTTAACGTGACAACTTCATAACAAAACATTGATGAAATGATTGCATACTTTATGAATAAAATTGAATTATTTTTATTTTAATAATAAAAGAATAAATACTTGAAATTATACTAGTGATAAAATTTTTTAAATGCAATTTTCGACAGTATTTTATTAAAATACTGCCCATCTCGTTGAAATTCATCAAACCGTTAAAACTACAGTGTTTCTATTTTTATTTGGGAAATTTCTTTCGTTCCTTAGATAGTAAATGGGTCTGTTACACATTTCCGTTTCTTGACTTCCGTCGCATTCGCGAAGTTACTCCTACCAGATGCCGTATACCGATAGCTGAGTTGTTACACATAAAAAAATTGGTTGTCTGTAAAGTCGGTTTACGGACGATAGTTTAACGTGACAACGTCATAACAAAACATTGATGAAATGATTGCATACTTTTATGAATAAAATTGAATCATTTTTATTTTAATAATAAAAGAATAAATTCTTGAAATTATACTAGTGATCAGATTTTTTTAAAATGCAAGAATAATTAACCTTTATTGCCGAAATTGTTGTTGTAATTAGCAATGAAAACCACATTAACTTTTCACTTCACTTTATAAACAGTCGACGAAACAGTTCACGTGTAGATGACTTGTAATTAATTTTAAAAACTGGAGTTTAGCTATAAAGTTTAAATATAATTATGAACAAGTTTTCATATAAATAAACTGTAATCAAATATCTATCATCAATTATATGAATCACAGTAGTATATAATAGGGGCTCCGGGCGCACGGCGCTGGCGCGTGGTGCCGGTGCCTGTGTCCGCCATCTTGGATTTGTGACGTCACGGCGGCAAAAATTCCTCAAAATTCCTCAAAAATGACTCAAAATGACTCAAAATTTCCCGTTTTAAGAAAAAATTTCCCGTTTTCGAGGGAAAAATTCCCGTTTCGAGGGAAAATTTCCCGTTTTAGTCCGTAAAATTCCCAGCGGCTAGAAATGTCCTTAAAGAGGCTTAAGCATCCTTAACTCAAGCCTCAGTTAAGCCTCTATCAGGACTTGACCTTGACCTTTGACCTTGACCCCGGCGGCCATTTTGGATCCACCATCTTAGATCCGCCATTGTGTTCTCGAACATTCCGGCGATGTGTTTTCCGCCATATTGGATGATGGCGTCACCGTTGCAATTTTCGTTACGCCCGCCATCTTTAACTTTTTTATTATCCGATTTTAATGAATTTTTTTTTAAATTATAAAAAAATTCACTTAATAAAATTTTAATCAAAAATATCGAAAAAAACATATATTTACGACACGGAGTTCGGAGTCCTCGGTTCGAACCCGACGAGTGCAAAAAAATTAAAAATGGCGACAGGCTCCTTCCCTCGTGGTGGGTGCTGGCAGACTGACTCCCACCACTTTTTATCATCATCTAGTATGACGTCATGGCCGCCATCTTGTCTTTGATGCTGGAAGCCATCATCAATGTATCGTCGGCGAGAGTGCGCTGACGCCATGTTAGTTTAGTTCTTATCCGCTAGAGTGCAGTAATCATTTATTACTGTGACACCCGCCATCTTGAAATTTGGCCGCCATCTTGAAAATCCGTAATTATTTAGCTAGAAATTCGGGAAAAGTTCCAAAATTCATTAAATAAATTTGCAATCTATATACCGATTGATTAGATCGACTTAGGTCCTTGGTTCGATCCCTGGCCGATACAAAACAACTTTAATATTTTAAAAAAGTATCACTAAAGTGTTAGGTGTGAGAAAATAAAAACACCACAAGTTCTTTTAAAATACTTTTATTACATACTACAAGTACAAAAAAATACACAGACAAATTACTAAAGTTTTGTGGATTTCTCGACATCTGCATCTGCCACCCACGAATTAAAGCGAGGTGGAAAGCCCCACCACTTGACGTAGGACCGTCCATTTCTTCGTTTTATAATCTTCTCCACCAAGTACGTATCTGCATACAACGTAGGCTGAATCTCTTTGGCATAGAAGCCTCCATGGATAGGTTTGTGGTCCAAATCTTCGAGGTAGTAGGTCCTAGGCTCTGATTCACGAACATGTGTCACACGGAAAAGTTCGGGACTCCAGTTTGCAGTGAAACCTTTCTCGAAGATACCTTTCTGCTTAAAGATTCGCACAATGTCACCGACGTTAGCTTTACGCTTTCGTGGATCTTTCTTCTTCGTGTTGGAAAACACTGTTTGAAGCAGGCGATTGTCCGTTACGTCCTTTGGCTTCATTTTCGTGGTAGAATGCACCGTGGAATTATACTCGCTTATTAGTTTCGGCAAGATGTCAAGCCACTTGTAATTTCCGTTAGCTGTAAACTGCCGCCACATATTGGAACGCAAAGTTCTGTTAAACCTTTCGACAACAGAGGCTTTGACGTTACTAAATGTAGAGTAGTGTTTGATGCCATACTTCTTCATCAAAGCCTTGAAGGTTGCATTGTAGAATTCTTTCCCGAGGTCCGTTTGCAGGTGCGACGGTACACGTCCATCACGCAAAATATTGTTCATGGCCTTGGCTACTTCAGTTGCAGTCTTTGATTTGACAGGTCTCGCCCAAGCGAACTTGCTATAAACATCGATGACTGTCAACATGTACTTGAAACCTTTATTCAATCGAGAATACGGTATCATCTCAACAAGGTCTGCCTGGAATAAATCGTCAATTCCACGAACTATGACTTTGCGACGAAGGTATTTCCGTCTAGCAGGAGCATGAAGTTCGCGAGCGATTCCGGTTCGACTCTTTGTATGTAGCCGGCTTCCCTCAGTTCTTCAAGTATGGAGACTATTTCGTTGATGTGCGAATAGTTTCCTACACTAAGCGAAGCATGTAGAATTCTAAGGCGATCAACTAATTCATTAGGGTCGTCCCAATATACATAGTAAAATATCTGACCACTTTCTAGCTTTTTTAAACCTTCGCCATGTATTGTTAGTTCACTGAAGAGATTAGCGAGAATGTCCATTTTTTCATGATCTACGTCTTTATATACACCACTATCTGGATCGTTATCGCGAAAATGTGCATTGGTTAGCTCTAGCAGTTTTTTGTACTCTTGTAAGTCTTTGTGAGAATATCCTTTAGGCTCCCTGCGAAACAGCAATTCGTACAGACCCGGAGTCCCGCGCGTTTTGAACTCTGCTACGCGCACAATGTTTCCTGGTAGAAAGTCTATTTCTTTAGCACCGAGGAACCACTTATTATGTTTTCTGTACACTCCGTAGGTCGTGTCATTATTCCGGCTCGTAAACAATATCAGGTATGGTCGGACCATTGCATTAACTTGATGTCCCTTTTTCGGTATTTTTTTCTTGTGCATGGACTCTGTACTTGTTAAGTCCTCTTCTCGATCCGGTTCATACTTTCTCTTCTTTACAGTTGGCATTTCATCTTCAACTTCTGTCTTCACAATGAAGGCTGGTTCTTCCTTGTTTTTAAGTTCGTCGAGGCGACTAGTGATTGGTTTAAATATCTCCTCATTTTCCATCTCACGTGCAAGTCTGGTTCGTCTAGCAAGTAGATATTTTTCGCGAACAGACTGTATAGCTCGATGAAGGTCACTGGCCAGGTCCGACATTGTACTGGCTGAAAACTTATTTCAAGACCTCCTTATATACTTTTTTATTCGTTCGCAGAAACTTCTTTCTTGTGTTTGGCCAAATCTGAATTTGTTGACGATTGAGATAGTGATGCTTTCAGACTACTTTGAAAAGTCCTCAGATCGTCACGTCTTTGTGCATTCGATACTTCGATCATGTCGCGAATGCGAGAATCCGAAGCTTCCACGCGCTGGTCTATGGCTACGAGGTACTCAAGTAATTCCTTTTTCACACTGTCTACTTTTTGAGCCAGTAGCGAAATGTATTTGCGGATATCGCCGTCATGGGACTTGAGAGCAGTACGTAAGTCTCGACTGCTACGGCCGAATTTCGAAATGCTATGACTCATGTTTGGCGATACTGATCGAAACCTCGTCTGTACCTCCCCTTATATAGAGGCCAGTCTTTGACTATAACTAGGAATCCGTGTTCTTCTTTCCAACACAAGGAGCACATGTCTTTGAATTCCTGGAATGTCATGTCGGTGTTTACATGATCGTCATAAGCGTGGCGTAAATTAAGTTCGTCCATGCGAAACAAAACTATGACATTCGCGTTGTCTCGTAGGAGATGTTTTGGAATACGACCGTACGTCTGGCACAGGTAAACGCAGTCTACCTTGGCGTGTCTGCCCATGGAAAAGTACTCTTGTATTATGCCTTGTTTCTTGCACATTACATCGTCGAACACAAACACGGAATTAGGCTTTGCTTCGTTTGGAGGTACAACATCGGTATTATCGCTAAACGGAAAATACTCCAGACCATCCACAGATTGTAGAACAGTTGCTAGGCGCTGGTACTTTAGCTGTTGCAACGACTTGGAATACAAGTAAACGTTCTCGAACCGAAGACCGTTTGGCTCCTCCAGTAAACTCAGTAAAACACACGTCTTGCCACAGTTGGACGGACCCGCCATTATGCATCGTACGGCAGAAGGCAACAGTAAGCCATGTCGTGATTCACGCGCACTAAATACATCGTCTTGCGTAATGCGCACGGGCAAACACACGTCTTGCTTGACGACCTGCATTGTAATAAAGTAATTGTATAAAAGAAGCGTATTTATACTTTCTGGTCAGTTGTGCGTAATGACTCGAAGAGGTAAGAACAAAAAACACATCGGTGCGGGACTCGTAAACTCGCTGATAAACAATCTACCATTCGAGCTACACATTCCCGGCTACAGATTCTGCGGCCCCGGGACTAAACTAGCGAAAAGGTTAGCTCGCGGTGACGTGGGAATTAATTCTCTGGACGAAAAGTGCAAGCAGCACGATATCGCATATTCATTAAGCAAGGATCTGGAATCTAGGCACAGAGCAGATCAGATATTGGCACAGGAAGCCGAAGATATAAGTAAATCGTCGAACGCGGGACTAGGAGAGAAAATCGCAGCGTGGGGCGTATCTAAGATCATGAAGGCAAAGACGAAATTAGGACTGGGCGCTCGTCGAGCCGGCTCCATCAAGTCAAAGACTAACTCGCGCAAGACCAAACGCAAGATCGGTGCAGGCGTGCAAAAAGCCAAGCAAAAATTACAGACTCTCGACAAGAAGATTATAGGAGGATTTCTTCCTTTGCTTTTGCCTGCATTGGGTGCTCTCGGCGGCCTCATCGGTGCAACGAGCGGTATAGTGCGGGCAGTCAACACTTCGAAGAATGAGCGCAAGCAGTTAAAAGAAGCACAGCGACACAATGCCAGCATGGAAGCCATTGCCACTGGTAAAAAAAACGGCGCAGGACTCTACTTGCAACCTCACAAGACAGGTCGAGGCATGAAAAAGAAACGAATGAAAAAATCCTAAGTTCCCTACCGAAACTACCGCTCACCAACGTAGATTTAATAAAGTACGCACGCAAACTGAAAATACCAAATTTCCGCGGCGTGTTTATGCGAGACACTTTGCCCAGCAAGCCAAAGACACGTGAGTGCGCCATAATTAATTTAGACACGTCGGCGGGTCACGGCACGCACTGGGTGGCCTATGTAAAGACTGGAAACATGGCCGAGTACTACGATAGTTTTGGAAATTTACGGCCTCCGCCCGAACTGCGACAGTACCTGGGTCGGACCACTACGTTGTTTTACAATTACGAAACGGAACAGAGGCCTAATCAAACAAACTGCGGACACTAGTGTCTTCGCTTTTTAACAAACAAAAATTAGCTGACCAATAAAAATTGCTACTTAAAGGTTGTGCAGTGACGATAATTTATTAGTCATGTCGATAACACTTACCTTGACAGGTCACGCATCTGAGCTGCGGGCGGTTCATTTCCCGCCTCTGGATTTAGACGGAGTATGGTGTATCGCACTCGTAGATTTTCAAACGTATAATGCCATACCGAACATCGACGAGGTAAACTGCAAGATCTGCTTCCTGAAAAGCGATGGGACCGCTCATGAAATACGGTTACCTGTTGGCTCTTACGAAATAGATGACATTGCAAATTACATCAGGGATATGTTACCACATGATGTAGACTTTCAACTGCGTGGAAATCCAAACACTCAAAAAAGCATTCTAACATGCAGTGAAAATGTCGACTTTACGAAACCTGGGACCATAGGTACGATGCTCGGATTCGAATCAAAGGTGTATGGTACAGGAAGAACGTACGAATCTACGCGCGCAGTAAACATTTTGCCTGTGAATGTCATAAGAATAAACTGTAATTTGGCAAGTGGAACGTATCTCAACGGAAGACTAAGCAACATGCTGCACGAGTTTTCGCCGATGGTCCCGCCAGGATATAAACTGGTAGAAGTACCGCAAAGTATCATTTACGTTCCAGTCGTCGTGAAGTGCGCACACGAAGTCGTCGTCCGAATCGTTGACCAGCGAGGAAGATTGGTGAATTTTCAAGACGAGGAAATTACATTACGTCTGCACTTGAAGCGATGGGCATAAAGTTCGTAACACCGAACAATTATAAAAGAAATCGTATTGCCGTGAATAAGAACAGTTCTCTACCAGACATCGGTGCGTTAACACCTGACAACATAAAGTATCTTCTCAGTATTGGACAAGTGCCGAATAAATATGGAAGACGAAATCCTCAACGTGGAAGATCCGGTCATTTTTGATGACAGCATTACGAAAATGGAATTGCACGAGTACCAGCCTTTCCTGCTCGGACCGTACGCACTACCATCGGAAGTACGCATTGCTGTACAGCACCAAGATATTTGTACTTTACCTTCGCAGTCATTTCTACGTATAAGAGGCACGCTTACAAAAGCGGATGGTACGCACCCGACAACGACATCAATATCCTGCAATGGTATTCTTCACCTAATCGAGCGCATTACTTATGTACTCAATGGTGTCGAGGTAGACCAGACGAGAGATGTAGGCATAACATCTGCTGTGAAAAATTACCTTTCCCTCACGCCAAATGAACTGTCAGCTGCAAAGATGGCCGGTTGGGCTCTCGAGGATGAATATAAGCTTCCGGTTTATGCCGAAGGGAAGTTCGAAGTTTGTGTTCCTCTGTCCATGCTTCTTGGATTCGCTGAGGACTACAAGCATATAATCATTAATTCGAAACAAGAGCTCGTACTGCTTCTAGCCAACACGCACATTAATGCAATTTTCGCCGCTGCAGAAAACCCTCAAGATGTCTCCCTAACACTACAGTCTATCGAGTGGATGCTGCCCCACATCCAAGTGAGCACTGTTGAGCGAGTCAAGATGTTGAAGAACATAGAAAATGGCAAGAACTTCGATGTGCCATTCCGATCCTGGAGCCTGGAAACTTATCCTGGCTTGCCTCATAGTCAGCGTATCAATTGGATAGTAAAGTCCAGCTTCGCTACGGAAAAACCAAGATACATCATTGTCGGACTTTAGACCGGAAGACAGCTCAATGCAGGAGTAAGTCGCTCCGTATTCGATAACTGTCAAATATGTAATGTAAAAATATTTTTAAACAGCGAAAGTTATCCGTACGTTGACATGAACATGGATTTTGAAAGTGGAAGATTTCTTCTAGCATATCAAATGTATGCCAAGTTTCAGCAAGCTTACTACGGGCGGATACAGTCACCGATACTGAGTCCCGACAGTTTCAAGAACAAGGCACCGTTAATATTGTTTGACGTTTCCAAACTGGATGATCGTATAAATTCAAACATCATCGACTGTAGGATCGAGATAACGACTAGCGGAAATATTCCGCCAAACACCTATGCTTTTTGTCTGATACTTCACGATCGGCTTGCATCGTACAATTGTCGAGACAAACTTGTGAAAATTCTGACATAAATACTGTTTCGTTTTCGATAATAATTTAGTTACGACCGAGCATTGCTAGCAACAAGATGTACTGCAACCTGCAAGGTTTCCAGAGCCAAAACGGATTCGTGCTCAAGGAAATTGGCGTCACTCACGACGGCCGGACTCGAACCCGCAGCTTTCGACCTCCGTATCCTTGGAAACTACTAGACGAAAAAAGTAAACGGTCGAACGAATGGCTATGTAAATACTACCACGGCCTGGAGTGGGACGAAGGAAAAATTCCGTACCACCAAGTGAAAAACACTATTGAAGATTTACTACTGCAAAACGAAATAATCTACGTCGCCGGACCTGAACAGAAGAAATGGCTACGATAACTGTGTGACGTCGGAGCAGCTGAAATTGTGGATATACAGATCGACTACGGTTGTCCTTCCCTGCGCAAGCTTAGTGCAATATACGCCGTGCAGCTACGTGACAAGTTTGAACGTGTCTGTGCCTGTACAAACTCGCAGTTAATGCAGAAATGGCACACACAGTGTTAGTAGGAGCCTACATATATTTATGTCGTACCTACGTACGTGCCTTCAGTTGACGTTCGACCTGCAAGAAGATGTTTACATTTCATCCTGCTAACGTGTACGTGTGCGCAAGACCTAGCTTCAGCAGTGTCGAGTACAGCTACTGGGATTCCGGGTATCTACGTACATATACAGAAACCTGTGATGGAGGCGCTCAGCATTGGCGGTTTGCGCACTTTCCTGTGTCCTACGAACCGACTCAGCAGCTGGTAGATTGTTGCGAACCTGGAAACTGCGCCGTCTATCACATGAGACCACACACAATCCTTCCTGCTAGCATCGCTGAGGTAGTCGCCTCGTCTGCATGTGCAACACCAAACATGAACGTGTTGCAACCTGTTGCGACCTATGATGCTTCTACGCAGACGTCCAAACGGTGTGCGTCTCGTCGTCGCAGTTCAGGCAGTGAATCTGTCCCAACTGGCACTGAGCCAAAGCTCAGGCGTAGACGTGGTCACAGACGTCACCGACCATGTCTTGTCGGAGTTGTCGACGTTGCAGAAGATGACCAGCTGGAAACCTGTGTTCCTGATCGCGTGACTGGCGAACCAGTTGGAACCGGAGTCAACGAACCATTTGGAACCGGAGTCGACGAGTCAGTTCGTGTGGCATTAAAGACTTTGCTTGTGAAAATGCTTAATTCCTTAACCTAATATGTATTTGTGTACTTTTTATAAATAAATGTGTAAAACTTGAACTCGTGTGTTTTTTATTTCTACAATTTTTAGGTACCTAATAAAAAAAATTTAAATACAGACGATATTTTGACTCATGTAGTATACCAGTAGACCACGGGTATATAAGCGAGGTTCGGACGACTGGACCCGCAGTTCACCTCTGGCCGCGGTGCAGTACGGACGTGCTCTCTCCATTAAGTTTCGTGAGATTTAGTTATGTCGACCGGAATAGAATGTTTACCGATAGCAGCGGGGACCTCGATGGCAGCAACGATGATGGAGACGGAGATCCCGATACCATTAGCAGAGGAGACCATGGCAGCGGTGGGCTCAATGGCTGAGGTGTCGACTGCTGTGAATATCCCGATACCTGCTGCAGAGGAGACAACGATATGTGCTGTTCCACCATCAGCTGAAGTTTCACCATCTGCATTCCAGACATCAATTAATGAAGAGCATACATCGCATCAATGCAAATATTGTGGCGCATCATTTACTTTCACTTCAAATGCGCGCAGACATGAAAGAAGCAGCTGTCAGAATAATGCTCAAAGAATACTGTTTCAGTGCAATAAGTGCAATAAACTAATTTCACGTCTCGACAGCCTACATCATCATTATAAAAAATGCTCCGAGAAGTATAATGAACATAGTTATTGATTTGGCTCACGTGTTGAACAAGCAAATGAGACTATATAAGTGAGACCCCAGGTGATATGTACTTCAGTCTGTCTCTGACTGCGGTGATAAACGGCTCGGATAGTTAGACTTGTATAACATAATAGACCAGTATCTAGCTATTCTTGAGAACTCGATGGCATCATTACCAGTATCAACACCAACCTGGATCGAAGGTCTACCATCATCAGTGCAGAGCACGATGACAACGACGTCTACAGCTACACCTGCTCTCTCAGCACAGCAGGAGATTTCGACGCGTGCAACATCTTCCGCAGAGCAGACCTCAACGGCTTCAGAAGTTAACATGTCAGCAGTGTTACAATGGTTGTCAACAGTTCCAGTGGCATTGATGAAGGAAGGAGCATCCAACGGTGTTCCATCACCCGACTGCACATACTGCGAGAAGATCAAAAACTTGAAATTACGTGATTATGTAATACACAATTGTAGTAGTAACTCTGAACGCATAAAATATCAGTGCAACAGGTGTTTAAGCAAGTTTATACACTATGGAAGATTAAAACGACACCTCAGGAATTGTAATAGACTAGGTGTACATTCATCAGAATCAAGCTGTATATTTTGTAACAAAACATTAGCAACTATTCGAAGTGCAAAACAACATGAAATATATCACTGTCCTTTTAATGAAGTCGATAATTCGTCTTCGTGTAAAAATTGTGGTGTACCAATATGTCGACCTGATAGACTGAATAGACATTTCAAGTCATGTAAAGGACTTAGTCCATACAATAAGAAGACTGTTTGAATCGAGAAATCCACAAAACTTTAGTAATTTGTCTGTGTATTTTTTTGTACTTGTAGTATGTAATAAAAGTATTTTAAAAGAACTTGTGGTGTTTTTATTTTCTCACACCTAACACTTTAGTGATACTTTTTTAAAATATTAAAGTAGTTTTGTATCGGCCAGGGATCGAACCAAGGACCTAAGTCGATCTAATCAATCGGTATATAGATTGCAAATTTATTTAATGAATTTTGGAACTTTTCCCGAATTTCTAGCTAAATAATTACGGATTTTCAAGATGGCGGCCAAATTTCAAGATGGCGGGTGTCACAGTAATAAATTATTACTGCACTCTAGCGGATAAGAACTAAACTAACATGGCGTCAGCGCACTCTCGCCGACGATACATTGATGATGGCTTCCAGCATCAAAGACAAGATGGCGGCCATGACGTCATACTAGATGATGATAAAAAGTGGTGGGAGTCAGTCTGCCAGCACCCACCACGAGGGAAGGAGCCTGTCGCCATTTTTAATTTTTTTGCACTCGTCGGGTTCGAACCGAGGACTCCGAACTCCGTGTCGTAAATATATGTTTTTTTTCGATATTTTTGATTAAAATTTTATTAAGTGAATTTTTTTATAATTTAAAAAAAAATTCATTAAAATCGGATAATAAAAAAGTTAAAGATGGCGGGCGTAACGAAAATTGCAACGGTGACGCCATCATCCAATATGGCGGAAAACACATCGCCGGAATGTTCGAGAACACAATGGCGGATCTAAGATGGTGGATCCAAAATGGCCGCCGGGGTCAAGGTCAAAGGTCAAGGTCAAGTCCTGATAGAGGCTTAACTGAGGCTTGAGTTAAGGATGCTTAAGCCTCTTTAAGGACATTTCTAGCCGCTGGGAATTTTACGGACTAAAACGGGAAATTTTCCCTCGAAACGGGAATTTTTCCCTCGAAAACGGGAAATTTTTTCTTAAAACGGGAAATTTTGAGTCATTTTGAGTCATTTTTGAGGAACTTTGAGGAATTTTTGCCGCCGTGACGTCACAAATCCAAAATGGCGGACACAGGCACCGGCACCACGCGCCAGCACCGTGCGCCCGGAGCCCCTATTATATACTACTAATCTCCATAATTTTTTAGTAAATTGTAACATAACCTATTATTACTGCACCTGCCGACAGCGTAACGGAACACAGCGTAACGGAAAAATGAGCGTAACGGGACACAGCGTAACGGAACAATATGCGTAACGGGACACTTTTTCGTGCGTGCAGCCGGCGTTCATCGATTTATTATACGTTGTCACGTCAAAAATTTCACAGAAAACAAGACTGAATCAGCTGATTTTCGGACAAACGTAACCAACGATAAAAAATAAAACAAACATTATTATGGACAACACAGCGACGACAGCGCGGACAAAAAAAAATTTCAACTACTACATATCAGACATTACGTTTGTCCGACATCAGCTGATACAGTCGTTTTGTTTTCTATAAATTCTTTATCTTCATGTTTTTAATTTGTTTTGTTTGTTTGTTTTCGTAATTTTTGACTGGGTCAGCATTTGGGCAAACGGTATTTATACCTCGCATTCCGATGATACCTAAAGATTTACAATTTAATTTTAAAAGGTTACAATTACCTGTGAAGGTAGGTATCGTTTGCAGTCACTATAAATAAAGCGCAGGTACAAACTTTTAAGTATGTCTAATACTTTATTTCCCACTGACAATTATATGTTGCCTTATCTAGATCAGGTTGCGGGAAAAAAAAAACAATATATACCTACTAATACCACACGAAAATATGACTAAAAAATATCGTATATGTTGAAAAATACTCTAAATAATTGATAAATAATCCGATTTCTTTTAAATAATTTAGTATGTGTAAGATAATATTGTGTTTACTTAGTATGTAAAATTGTTATGTAAAAATATAAAAACAAATTAATAAAAGAAAAGTATTTCTATTCATACAAAAATAAACCAGCGAAGCGGGTACTCGCAGATAGTAATATAATAAGTGGGGGCTGGCATTTTTCCCGAAAAAATCTGAACTTCTATTAGACTGGAACAAGGTATATCCGCAGCAGCGGTTTCTTCCTTGTGATTGGCGGCCGTCTGCGAGGAAAGTCGTTGGCTTATTTCAACGATCCGCTCAGCACGCGCTTGCTTCCGCACTGAATTAATGTGATTGGTGTTGTAACACTGAATATGTACCTGTTAGAAACTCACCCAATCACGAAACACTGACGATGCTACAGTATTTTAATTTTCAGCTAGTCTCGAAATCTTTTCGCGAAATTTGCATGCCCCTAATCATATGTAGAGTCCCGGAAATTTCGCGGATTCCTCTGGCCTCAGGATAGAATTCAAAGTTATAGGTGTGCTCGACCCATGTTTACATTCCCATTGGTTGATTTCTTAGCGAGAACATTTTTATCCTTGTTATTTGGCACTACCTGATTCGCTTACTTCTCTCCTAGCTGGACATCGTTGGCTCACGGTCGTAGAGGGGCGTGTCCAGATAACTGCGGTCCAATCATGAACACAGTGCGACAGTGTGTAGGTTTGCATTCTAGCTTGCGACTAAATGAATGCGCGAAAATTCCGTGGCTCTAATAATAAGCAATGAATAGAGACCTGCAAAATTCGCGGATTCAATGACCTCCAGGATAGACCCTACTACACTCTACACACTCGGGCAAATGCCACCTGTTCATTGGCTGCTGACTTGTGAGTCGTCTCGACCGAGTGTCTGTGATGCGACACTTCTATGAGTGAGGGTCTCTAATTGGCCCTCAGTTCTCCAGATTAACAGTGAACCAATTGCAGAAGCAGCGCTAAGGTATAATTATTTGAATTGTAGCATAACACGAAATGAATCCGCGAATTTTGCAGGTCTCTAGCAATGAAGTTTCACTTCTGTCGCGCATGGACTCCACGGCCACTTTGTTTTTTTTTTTTTCCAACTTTCCTGTAAAGTTTCCCAATCGTGACTTGGTCTCATCGTTTGGTTCCAAAGTACAGAAAAGTTTATCCTGTGGGAATTTCTACATAGCTTTTGGGGGGGGGGGGGAGGGGGAAGGGGGTTTACATGTTTGTCCTGGTGACTTATCGGACAAGGTGCAAAACGACGTCTGCACCTGGTGGACGGGCCGATGAAGAAGATGGAAGATATTATTCTCCGTCTCCGTCAGGGCAACGCCGGGGTATCCCCGGATGTCCGGAAGCGTACAAAACCTCGCGTCCCCGAGAGAGTCCCCGGAAATGAACAAAAGCGCGCGCGTATCTGATTGGTGGCGTGGAAACTTCTCCGGGACTCCTGGTCGCCCGCGGGGGGTTGGAGCCTCTTCCCACCGAGTAATTAATTATTTCTTTCTTTAAGGCGGCCGGCGGCGGCGGCCACGTCGCGAGAGAGAGAGAGAGAGAGAGAGAGAGCTGCGTCCCTTTTAAGGCCGGAAATGACAGCGACACCGCAACGTCCTCCTCGCCTCACGCGCTCGCCTTAACTCGAGGATCTCTTCTCGCTCGCTCGCGAGAACAATGGTGCGAGCTCGCTGAAGAGCGTGCTTTACGACGACAGTAATTGCGCTGTGGCTGAAGGCGAAACTGTTCAACCACCATCACGTCTATTTTTTTTTTTTTTTCGCTCGTGGAATAAGACGCGAAGTAAGCGTGGATATGGCTTTTTTTAAAGTTGCTTCTATAATTTCACCAATGTGCTAATGGTTCTTAAATATGCGTGTAACAAAACTATTGAAGTTTTGTTCGTAAATACTTCAATCAGTCACTCAAGTCGTTATTTAAGTTGATTTGAAAAACCTTAAAATATGTAGTTTGTAGTTTTTTGGTTTGTATGCAACCTTTGTCGTAGAACTGTATCCAATCTTGAGGAAATCATTTCGCAAGGCAATAAATATTTCCGTTTTCTTAAAACGTAAAAAAAAAAAAAAAAAAAACGTAGTTATCAGCTACTTCTGATAACATTTTTTATTAAAGACAAATTTTACATACGAACGGTTGATTCAAAACTGGATACCAAATGATTGCTTGCTCTTAGTTCGTACCAGGGACGAAATTAAATTTGCGCTTGAATTATAAAAATTGTTAAATTGATAAAAAAAAATATAAAATTTTAACAATTATTTTATTAAAAATAATATATAGGATACTATCCTCTTATATTTTGTTGACTCCAATTTTTTTTTTCTAAAGAAGTTGGTCTGCACATTCATTAATATATATATATGCACATTATATGGGGAAAAAATAGTATCGTAATTTTGAACAAATCACTTACAAACTTATTCATAAAATACAGAAATGAAAAATCTCCGTCGACTTCGTTAATGGTCAAAATTCGACAAAAGGGGTGGAATGGGGAAGATTTAAAGAGAAAAAAACAGGGAAATCGTTATAAATCCTGTAGTATGAAAAATATCACATCCGTTGGAACCTATTATAACTCGTAGGAGTAAACCAAAAATCTTATATATCATGTATTTTTGATTAGACCAACCATGACTGCGAGGGGTGTAAAAAACAAGGGTTGGAGGACAAAAACTTTTTAAATCTCTTCGTAGGCACACCATCGAATCCGTTCGATTTGTTTGTAAATATTATAACTTTTATTTAAAACCTTTGCTCGAAACATCTTTTGGTAAGACAAACCATTATTGCATGGGTTTTAAAAAACTTGGGGTTGGAATAATAAAAGAAATGAAACTTCCTTACCATGTGCACTATCTAATTCAGTCATATGTTTGTTTAACTTTCTTAATATTGTCTAAAACTTTTGTTAAAATAATTTTTATGTAACCAACCATTACTGCAATGGGTGCAAATAGCAAGGGTTGAAAATAAAATTTAAAAAATAATTACTTTATTTAATAGATATACTATCAAATCCTTTATAATTTATAATTTATAATTTATTCAATATATCCTAAACTTTGGCTGAAACAATATTTGATTAAACGAATTATTACCGTAAAAACAAATGTTGAAATTAAAAAAAAAAAAAAAAAACATCCTTAGTATCAAATTCATTCGAATTTATTTCAAACCATCTTAATATAATCTTAAACCTTGGTCCAAAGACAAATTTTATACGACCACGTTATTTGTGCGAGACATGAAAAATAGGGTTTTAAGGTTAAAAAAAGAATAACTGCATTAGCTGCTGACTTGTGAGTCGTCTCGACCGAATGTCTGTGATTCGACACTTCTTTGAGCGAGGGTCTCTAATTGGCCCTCATTACTCCAGATTAACAGTGAACCAATTGCAGAAGCAGCGCTAAGGTATAATTATATGAATTGTAGCATATCACGAAATTAATCCGCGAATTTTGCAGGTCTCTACTTATAAATCGATGAACGCCGGCTGCACGCACGATAGGTTGTCACGCTCCGCCTGAGCTGAGCGTGCAAGAACCGGCCAACCACCGTTCGAGAAAATCTTCTATAATATCAAACAGGTTAAGGCGGGCTTTTTATATCATTGTTCGTGATTACATTTAAACAAATTATTTAAATTAAATTTGCAAAAACTGTAAATAATATTAGAAAATTAAATTAAGAAGTATGCAATTTTTCATCAATGTTTTCTTTTGACGTTATAACGTAAAATTTTCGTCCGTAAACCGACTTTATAGACAACCCCCTTTTTTTAAATTGTGTTGAAAAATATGAAACTATTTTTTTTTCTTATGCTAAATTTATTTGCGGACTAAATTCACGGTAACAAAGTGTTTTAGCTGGCTGATAACCATTGCAGAGGCCAAAAAAATTAATATCCATACTAAATTTCTTTTGTACACCACAGTAACAAGTGAAGTACACGATGTCGCAAGTAGTAAGTAGTTGCGTACATTTTTACCTTCAATCCGATATTGCGTGGTTGTGCAAGTACTTACATGAGGCAGCAATCGAGCATTTGTGTTCCGTTTCTTTTTTTCTGGTGTCCATTACTGCGCTGCCAGTGTTTTTAGTTCGCTCAGGACCATCGTTACTGTTGGTTTTCATTTCATTGCAGTTTTATTTTTTCTGTTTTCCTGTGATTTTGCATTTCACATTTAATGTTTTTTTTTTTTTTTTCACGTTTGGTATCCCAGTTTAAACTAACTTGACGATGGATAATACGCAGGGGCAGGCATTTTTCGCGAAAAAATCTGAACGCCTATTAGACTGCAACAAGGTATACCCGCAGCAGCTGTTTCTTCCTTGTGATTGGCGGCCGTCTGCGAGAAAAGTCGTTTGCCTTATTTCAACGAGCCACCCAGCACGCGTGTTTGCTTCCGCACTGAATCACTCTGATTGGTGTTGTAACACTTAACATAATGTAGGTACCTGATAGAAACTCACCCAAAAACGAAACACGCAGACGATGCTACAGTGTTTTAATTTTAAAATGCGCATGCCCCTAATAATACGGCATTGCCGTGGTTCTTGAAGTGCCGGATTAAAGACCTTTCACTGTGCTGGAGTTCAGACACGGGCTCATTACTCCTTTCCTAAGGGCCGGATTCATAACTTCGCAAGTGACGTAATGTCGCAAGGGAAGGAAAAAACAATACGCGACCAACGTTAAGAAAATCACAGTAGGCCTACGTAGTTGGCAAATGATTTTCAAAGGAGTCTTTTGTAAAAAAAAAGTACTGAAATTATTTTTTTTTTTACTGCGCGTGATTAACATACGCACGGTTTTTTTTTTTTTTTTTGCGGAAATCCGCCGGGAGATGCAAATGAGCGGGAGAAGCGACCCGCGACGTGAAACTCCGCGTGCAGCTAGCTCGCGTCCCATTCGATCCCCGGACAGCCGATTGTTTGGGTGAGAGGGGACGAGGGGGTAGGTTGTAGGAGGGAGAGGAAAGGACAACGCGGCTTTGCTATTAAAATATGGCGTGTCTCCTGTCGGCACAAAACAATATTCATCCGAGCGGCGGAGCGGCGCGGCGCATTTCCCCGTTGTTGTTGTCCCGCTGGCGTCCCCGCGCCCGAACGAAACATAATTACGTCGTCTAGATTTATATCCGTTCGTTACGCTTCTTTTTTTCCACACACCGTGGCGGCACCATCCACATGTAAATTGCGTGAGATAAATCAACCGCGCTTTGCCGCGGCCGGGTACGCGCGCGCGCGGTGCGGTCTTTTGGTGAAGTGAAAAGGAAGGGGGGGGGGGGGGGTGTTGGAGGGTCCTTGACGGTTTCATTCGGTTCGCTCTTCGCGGACGCGTCGACAACCAGACACGAGGTTGCACTCGCGGACTCATTTGGATCCAAGCTAGAATCCACAATCATATGTGTAACTCCACCCAAATATGAAGGGACCTAAAAAAAATCCGCTGATTCATTTCGTGATGGGTAGAGACCTGCAAAATTCGCGGATTCATTGACCTCTAGGATAGACTCCACAGTACTTTAAATACTTGCGGAAATGACACCTGTTCAATGGCTACTGACGCGTGAGACGTCTCAACTAGGCTGTCCGTAATTCGGCATTTTCTTGGTTTAGTGTTTCCCATTGGCTCACAGTTCTCCGGATAAAATGTGGGCCAATCGAATAAGCGGTACGAAGTATAGTTGTTTTGATGCTAGCCTATCGCGAAATGAATCCGCGAATTTTGCATCTCTCTAGCGATGGGTTAAAATTTCAATCGCATTAAGTTTCGATCCTGCTCATGCTATCGGCTCACTTGTCCAATATTGACGACTCTGAGAATGTAAGGGCAGGCCTTTTTCGCGAAAAAAAAAATCTGAACGCCTATTAGGCTGCAAGAAGGTATACCTACCCGCAGCAGTGGTTTCTTCCTTGTGATCGGCGGCCCTCTGCGAGAAAAGTCGTTGCCTTATTTCAACGAGCCTTTCAGCACGCGATTATTCAACGATGCAGTTAAATTAACTGGCAGTTGTGGTAAAAATATGAAAGCATATGTAAAGTCATACATCACAGAGTAATAATACACAAACTGCTTTGACATATTTACCATACCACAGCAGTTTTACCAACTTATGGTATTTTTATTTAAGCGTAAGAGAAAAAATAAAACAATCAATGTAGGTGTAAAATAACACTAACGTTGGTGGAGACACTGATACAGCATACATTTGGTGTAAAATTACACTTTTTTTTTTACAGTTAAGTTACATGTGTGGTTACGTTGCCGAATATTGTAAGCTATAAATGTATTAACTAGATTGTCACACAAAATTAAAACTTGTAAATGTTAGCGATAACTTTTAAAACAATGAGTAAAGCTTGCTCGTCACAACTTGTGATTACAATAGCTTATTTTCTAATGAGTCTGTTATAACAAGACTTGTACCTTTGTGAAAAGTACCCTGTTGGTCAAAAATGATTCTGAGAAAATAAACTAGACTTATAATTTTTTTTTGTATAAATGGAACACAATTATACATGTAAAATTACAGATATTTGTGAATTTGTACCTTTTCGTGAAAAATAAAAAAAACTGTACCACTACAAAATAATGTTCACAGTAATACTGGTTTCAGATTCTTACCCGAAATTTTTTGCGAGTGTTGTAGTACCTCCAATAGTTAAAGTTATTTGTAAACCGTTCTCTGGATATCTAGTATTAACTGCACAAATTATAAGCATGATACAACAAAATAAAGTCAATTGTTTTTAAATATTCGATTTTCTTTTGCGTGGTTTAAAAAAATTATACTTGACTGAAACAAGACTGAAAGAAGAAATTAAAATATTAAATTTTGCTCCAATATTCGTAAGAAAAACTCAGTATTACATTGTAAAACGAATTTCAGTTATGCACAAAAATAACCATAGCCCTGTGTTGCACAAAGTTACGAAGTATTTCTTGTACTAATGTTCGCAGGCTTTCACGGCCATTGTTGAAGTAGCTTGGCTTCTGGATTGTAGCCGCGTCCTTGACGAATAACTCACCGACGTTTCGGTCGACATTGCAGTCGCCATCACCAGGGAGCAGTTACCTACCGGTTACCTACCTACTAGTTTCAGTAGGTAACTGCTCCCTGATGATGGCGACTGCAAATGTCGACCAAAACGTCGGTGAATTAATCGCCAAGGACGCGGCTACAAACCCAGAAGCCAAGCTATTTCCTTGCAATGTTACAAACATTAATTTTTGGCAACTGGTTTCCAGAGATATATTTTTTGTTTTGTTAAAGTTCAGAATATTTTTTTTCCCTGTGTAGACTTGGTAGTTGGCTCATGGAAACTCCTTGATCGATATTCCAGGGAGTCGTGGAAGACGTCGGCAAGTCTTGTCTGACTGCCACGACGGCCAGGCCAGCCGCGGGAGAAGGATCTGACAGGCTGGCATCATCCGTCATCTCGCCGCCGCCGTGGCAGCCGTAACGACCGCTAACGTGAGTAATAACATGTTGATCTCTATCCCCTCTCTCTCTCCCCCCCCCCCCATTCCCCCCATTCTTCTACCCCCTCCCCCCCACTCTACCACGCCTGAAGCGTAAACCCCTCTGCATCGCTACGGTAGCGCTCCGGAACGGGTCGTTACCACAACGCCGAAATACCATAACGCCGAATGTCAAAATTGACCAGAACGCCGACAGCTAGAAAACTTCTGTGTACCACAACGCCGAAATAACAACTGAATGAATTTGTGTGTGTTTCTTAAATGTACCTTAACGCCGAAATACCACAATCAAACCTAACCTTACCTAACCTAACTTAACCTAGCGTAATATAACCTAACCTAACTTAACCTAGCCTATCGTAGCCTATCCTAGCCTAACCTAACCTAACCTAGCCTTACCTAGTCTAACCTAACCTAGTCTAACCAAAACTAGTCTAACCTAACCTAACCTTTGTGGCAGTCCTGCAATGACATTTTTCGGCGTTAGTGTATGTTGGCGTTGTGGTAATTCGGCGTTTTGGTACACAGCAGTTTTCTAGCTGTCGGCGTTGTGGTCAATTTGGCATTTCGGCGTTGTGGTATTTCGGCGTTGTGGTGCGTCCCCCTCCGCGGGAACTTGCAGTTTCCAAACACTTCTCCTCTTCCAAGCGGAGCAGGGACTCCGTTCCTTGGCAGTGGAAAACCATTAACTTGTACAAGCAAACTGAAACGCTTAAGGCATGCGTGGATGGTGATGTAACAACACCCTACGATAGCCTACTGTAACATCCTCTTAATAAGTATGTTTTTTATAGGCACTAGAAAAATTATCGCGGTTTCCGATTTCCTTTGGGATAGACTTCGCAGTTCTCTGCACACTCGGGGAAAAAACGCGTTTCATTGGCTGTTGATTGTGAGTCGTCTCAGCTTGTTTGTGTGTGATTTAATACTTCTTTGGTCGAGGGTGGTTCATTGACCCAGAGTTTCCAAAATTAAAAGTGAACCAAAAACAAAAGCAGCTTAGAGGTATTTGAATTTTAGCCCATCACGAAATGAATCCACAATTTTTTTTCTTTTTTTTCCCCAGTCTATATGTCCATGTAATTTTCGCGAGAAAATCGCCTACTACACTGCAATGAGGTATGCATGCGCTAACAAATGTTCTTTTGTGATTGGCGGCCGTCTATTTTGCCGGGCCATTCAGTAAACGTCTGCTCCCGCGCTGGATGGCTATGATTGGTGTGCTGACAGTGGACATGCGCCTGAAATAAACTCAACTGTTTGTGTCTGAGGACGGGAACAGATCTCAGTTCCCAAACTTTGCAACTGTTGTCTTAGGAAGCATACTGTGTTCTTTGTGCTGTCGTCGTTGTGGTGTCCAGAATACATGTTTCGACACATCGCTGGGTTTGCCTGTGTGTGTAGTAGTGCTGTCCATATTAATTGTTTGGTATAATCTTTGGGTTTGTCTGTTGGTCGCTGTGTTGTCTATGGTATTTTTTGTCTTTATTTACTGTCTTTGTTACTACTGTGTCGTTTAGCCCACTGCGTTCGTCTGTGCTATAGTAATTTGTTGATTTATTCCTTCTACGGAATTTTCTGTTCTTCCTATGTTTCTTTTTTTTTACATGGGCTATTTTGCTGTTTTTTGTGTGTTTTTGTATGTTCTTTTCTTTTGTAATTTTAATGGTTTTTTTTTTTACGTTATTGAGGTTTCTGATGACATTCAGTGTAACCAGCAATAGTTAGAGAGCTGAAAATTTCGCGGATTCATTTCACTATAACTATTATCCAGATACGTCTGCTGTTTGCTTTAGTGTTTATCCCACAGTTTATTTGAAGGATTCCAGGCTGATAAAAAACCTTGAACAAAAGAATTACCGAATAATCCATGTTAACATTCTCTCTCGTGGATTGTGAAATGTTCAAATAGCTGAACATTTTTATCATAATAGCATAATCACTATAGGCAGGTATTGCAGTTACCATATTTACGTTAGCTAGCAAGTATCTTTGGATTTCAGGACTACTACATTTATCTTATATTTTTCATCAGCAGAGATGAACGAGTTTGTCGATAGGGCGTTTTTATCTGAAAGTATATTGCCACTGAAAAGAAGGGGCCTGTAATCTCTGTAAAATATTTTCTACGACTTCAGTTACCAACAATTCTACGCTGTAAAAAAGTATGTAATTTTAACCATATGTATAGAGACCTGCAAAATTCGCGGATTCATTCGGTGATAGGCTAGAATTCAAACACACATACCTCTTAGATAATTTTGCTATTGGCTTACTGTTCATCTGGACGAATCTCAACCAGTTATAAACCCTCAACCAAAGAAGGATCGAATCACAGACAAACCAGCTGAGACGACTTACGAGTCGGCAGCCAATGAACTTGCGTTATTTGCCCGGGTGTACAGGGGTATGTGCAGTCTATCCTGAAGGCCATCGAAACCGCGAATTTTGCAGGTCTCTACATATGTAGTATGTGGCAGCAGAGTTTTCACCCGTGTAATTACCCCCCCCCCCCTCCCCCTTCCCGAATGCAGGCATTTTTTTAAACTGTATTAAGGGGCCCGTGTAGTCGGTGTGTATCTGTGTTAGCGAGGCGGGATGATAAGCGCGACGCTTACTGGTTCTTCTAGCGCAGTGTCTCCTCTGAATTGGTGCGCAGTCGTTCTCGCCGTCTGTAGGCTACATAGTGTGCCAGCGGCCTCGCGGCGCTCCCTTCATTTCGCAAATTATTTTTAATAAAATGTGCATTCTTATGTATGCGCGTTTGAATTTATATTTTTTTTTGCTGCCACTGAATTATTTTGAAATTTGCTATTACAAAAATTAATAAATAAATACCCAGCGTTCAATATTAATATAAAAACATGTTTAAAATTAATTATTTAATTTAGTAACATAATCGAGATAAATTTATATAAATAAATAGGTTTAATATGTATTTGAAATTATAAAATTTCATGATTTATTTAATAATAATGAAAACATATTTATTTCAAATAAATTATGCTTTCGGGGTCATAATCTCACGTATATACACTTTATTTGGGAAATTTGAGTGGTGACCGTAACATTATATGGCATAGAAATGAAGGTAAAGTCGTAATGAAAGTCCCTTTAAGTGCTTTCAAGAATTTGTACCGGTTGTTTTAGGCCTAAAAATTACTCTTATAACACGCTTTTTAGCCATTTTAACTCTTCTAAAAATACAGTTGAAAAACTTAATCCGAAATCAAAAGTAATTCTCGGCCCTGGGTGAACTTTTAAATGCTTTTCTAAAACAGACCACACTCGGATATCTTGAGTGTTTTTTGAAATTGAGTAGTTTTTCCTGAAGCTTTGCACACCGCATGTGTGTCCAGGTAGGCAGGGCCCTTGAGGTAAAAATACTATAAAAAGTGTAAAAGTACTCTTGATATGATTTGGTAAACTTGTTAAAGCTGAAAGTGTTTTATCACTCCGTGGTGTGTGAATTTGGGTTTGTAAAGCATTTACAAATTCATTACTAATTCCATCTTATTTTACCATAATTAACAGAAAATTTACCAATTCTGAGGATGTGTAAAATTATTCTTCCTAAATTATTGAGTATGTTACTCCACGATGGATACTTTAGCGGCTATTTTAAATTATATATATTTTTAATGAATACGGTAGCATTTTTTTTTTAACTAAATGAACTGGTGGAATGTTGAACCCACGTCATTCCGATTGAAAGTCTAACGTCTCTAACGACTTTACTTTTAGACCATGGGCACATTGATAAGTATGGAACAAAAGAGAACCGCTCTAGCATGAATATGTGTTCAGCTAGTGTTATACAAATTCAGTGAGATTATATCAATGGAAATTGCTAATTTTTGCAAATACTTATGCATTTTCAATTCACATGAACAATTTGTTTTGTGTGTGGGTTTAAAAACCTAAATATTAATGGTAAAAAAGTACATTAATTTATTAAACACATATTGTGTGTTTATTTTCACATATACATTATGCAATTTGATAAGTAAGTTATTTTAATTTTATGTATTCATGTAATTTAACCAACGTGTGCGTGGTATAGTCTGGTTTTCTAGAAACATTTATGTAAATTTACTAAGTATTTGATATGTGTGGACTATCATGATCGTGGTCTTTCGTGGCCATATTTTACCTTTTTTTTAGACCACATCCGTGGAAATGGCGTTTCGGCTTGCGATGTTGCGGACATCTTTAAATGAAGGTCGAAGCGTCGGACACGTCATTATATCCTCTAGCGTGGTTTTGACACAAAAAAATCCAAGAAAAAAAATTGAATGTGTGTTTTTTTGTTACGAATTTTTGGTTGTACAGTGTAGAAGCAGGCCAGGAACGCACGAAAACCCGTTTGCCCTTGAAAACTCTTCTCCGCTCGCTGACAGCCATCCTCCCCCCCCCCCCTCTTGTCATGGTTCAAATCGAGATGATGAACGCCTGGTTGACATCGCCTCATATGCGTCGCTGTCACCGCGCTGTTATCTGCCCGCCTGACAAATAGCCCGACGTTTTACATCGCTTTCAGGGACCTAACTAATGACCTGCGCATTCATAAACTCAGGCGTGACAAACGGGGCAAGGATTTTGTTTTGTTTCCAGAACTGAACAGGAGGGGCGGGGGAAGGGAGTTTCGAAGGGTCGTTTAGTAAATATTTACATAAATCACTTTTTTTTTAAGTGACCCCTGTGACTTGGAGACTTATAAGATAAAAAATTGAAGCGTATAATGTAGGCAGAAAACTGCAGTGTAAACACTGTTAGAAATTTCTGCAAATTTACCAACTTTGCCACGTAAAAAAAAAAGCAAATTAATTAATATTTTTTCGGAGTTCTGGATGACGGAATCTTCGTACAAACTCTGCCCGATATTGACTTCTGAGTTCTATGTTTCGATGTGATAGGGTAATGTAGGCACATAGATGGTAGAGTAGAGTTTTTTTTTGTGTAGCACTACTTAATACCGTTTTTTTAAAAAAAAATCTTAAAACACCACTTGCTGGTTCATGTGTGAAGTAAATAAACTGAGTACTCTTCAAGATAAAATTATCTCTGGCCAAATATTTAACAGTGATTCTTCTTAAAATAATTAACTTGGTAAAATTAACAGAAGTTTTGTAGATGGACTTTCAAAATAAAATAAAGTGTTTCGAAGCATTCCTGGAAGGTTTTTCGGAAGCGCCTTCTTCAGCCGTTCTGTCGTGGCCCCCTCGAAGTTAGGAGTGGTGTCAAAAAGTTTTCCTTTTAGCACGATCCATTTTTATAGTCTCCGTTTCGCAAACAAAAACCTAATGTTACCAATTCTTCGAAATCCATAAGCGATACGTAGGGGAATGCATATTTTGCGAAAAGATTCCGAGACTAGATGAAAGTTAAAACACTGTAGCATCTTACATTTTCGCTATTGGGTGAGTTTCTTTCAGGTACACGTGGATTGTTACAACACCAATCACAGTAATTCAACGCGGTAGCAAACGCGTTCTCGGTGGTTCGGTCAAATACGGGAACGACTTCTCTGGAAATCCACCAATTATAAGGAAGAAACCGCTTGTGCGGGTATACACTGTTGCAGTCTAATAGGCATTCATATTTTTTTTCGCGAAAATGCATGCCCCTAGCGATACGGAAATTTCGCTCATTTATTTAATCGCAAGCTAGAATGCGAAACATTCACACTCTCGCACTGTGTTCATGATTGGACCGCAGTTATTGGGACACGCCCATCCTCTACGACCGTGAGCCAACGACGCCCAGCTTTGGCCAATTCACAAGGATAAAAATGAGCTCACTAAGAAATCAACCAATGGGAAAACAACTGTGGGTTGAGCACACCTATGACTTTGTATTCTACCCTGAGACCAAACGACTCTTTTAAAAATTTCGGGTGTCTATCCATTTCGCGATAGGCTAAAATACAAATAGTTATACCTCAGTGCTGCCTCTGGTATTGGCTCACAACTCACATGGATGACTCTGGGCCAATGAGAAACACCCAACAAAAGCTGTATCGAATCACAGGCTACTACGTTGGGACGTCTCACAAGACAGCAGCCAATGAGTGAGTGACATTTGACCGAGTGTACGTAGAACTATGGATTTCATCCTACAGGTCATTTTTCCGGTTCTTATCTATCCATGATGCACGACAGACACCGTAAACACGACCTCACTCTTCTGCCTCTGGAAACTGACTGACAAGTACAACTTGTTCAAACTCGATACGGACTATCATAACGTTATCAGGCTATCGGGATTATTACTTCAAATATATGTAGTGTCACCTGTTGTCAATTAAAGTTTACAGGTTCACCCTTACTTATTGGTAGGGGCAAGCAGATTTCGCGAAAAGATTTCGAGACTAGGTGAAAGTTAAAACACTGTAGCATCGTCTGTGTTTTGTGATTGGGTGAGTTTCTCCCAGGTACATATCGATTGTAACAACACCAATCACAGTGATTTGGTGCGGAAGTAAACACGTCCTGAGTGGCTCGGTAAAATAAGTCAACGACTTCTCTCGTAGACACAAGGAAGAAACCACAGTTGCAGGTGTACCTTGTTGCAGTCTAAATATGTGTTCAGATCTTTTCGCTAAAAATTCTTGCCCCTACTTATTGGGAAAGAGTCATGATTTCACGCTGCAAGCGAGAAAAATAAACAAAGCAGTATTCGCACAAGCGCTTATCTAAAACTATTTTAGTTACTCATTAATTTTAACATTGAACCACCACTCTACAACGCTTACAATTGATACTATTAAATTTAATAACTGAGATATTTTTTTCCCCGATGATGCGTGAGGTAGCGACTTGGGAAGAAGTCTCGCCCCATCGGGCAAACACAGGGTGTGACAGAGAAGATACCCCCCCGAGTCCAGACTCTCTTAAAGCTTTCAGCAGATAGCCGCCGAGAGGTGGTGGGGACTGTGGCTCCCTTGGCCAGAGTTATGCCCCTTTGCGACAGTCCCCGCCCTTGTTGATGGTTTACGAACGTTGCACCTGACGGGAGTTCCAATGCCCACGGCGCGCTATTCCTGGACGACCGGTGTCGGCGGTAATTTGACCATCTCGCCCGTGAATCACACGCCGAGACGGACTTGCACACGCGCGCACACACTGATAGGATTGGATCTAATCCGCTAATAGGCGCCACACATACAACAGGGAGTTTCGCCCCCAATCTCTCCAACAAACAGCCTCTAAACCTCCCCTCCCGAGCCCCCTCCTCCTCACGCCCTCTGTCTCTCTGTACTACCCGTGCCCTCTGGGCGTCCAATCGCAAGGGCTGTTGTATTTCAGGCAACGCGATTATCCTGTGTCCCGCGTGGTACGAGGGTGGCTACGGGCGGCAGTCTAGTTAGGGGGCGCAGGGGTGGGCAGACTTCAGCCAAGGGCTGGACAAGGCGTGGACTCGAGTACAACCTGCGTCACGGCGTTAGGATTCTGACGTGGGTAAGGGGAGGGCGGGGGCCCTTGATGCGGAGGTGATCGTGACTGTGAGACGAGGATGGCATTCCATAAACAACCAGAGACAGGAAAATTCGTGTTTTTTTTTCCCCCTCTTGGCTCACTGTTCGTCTGGACGACTCTGGGCCAACGAGAAACCCTCAACCAAACCACAGGCAAACCAGTTGAGATCACTCACAAGTCAGCAGCCAATTAACTGGGGTTATTTTCCAGAGTAACTCATTTGTCGGTCTCTAATAATGTCACCAAAACCATTTTTCAAGGTAAAATTTTTGAATATTATAAAGTTTCCAGCTTGGAATGGTATGGTAGGGACATGCATATTTCGCGAGAAGATTCCGAGAATAGCTGATAGTTAAAACACTGTAGCATCGTCTGTGTCTCTTGATTGGGTGAGTTTCTTTCAGGTCAATATCGATTGTTACAACACCAATCACAGTGAGTCAGTGCGGAAGCAAACACGTCCTGAGTGGCTTGGTCAAATAAGGCAACGACTTCTCTCGCAGACGTCCGCCAATCACAAGGAAGAAACCACAGTTGAGGGTATAACTTGTTGCAGTCTAATAGGCTCTCAGATTTATTCGCGAAAAATACATGCCCCTAGGTATGAGTAGGGACTGGAAATAATTAGCGTTTTCGTTTACCTTTACGATGGACTGCACAGTTCTCTGTACACTCAGGGCAAATAACGCCAGTTCATTGGCTGCTGACTTGTGAGTGATCTCAACTGGTTTGCCTGTGGTTCGATACTTCTTTGGTCGAGGGTTTCTCATTGGCCTATAGTCGTTCACATGAATAGTGATCCAATATAATAAAAAAAAAAGCAGATTCAAGATATATTCATTTGAATTTTAGCCTATCGCGAAATGATTCCACGAATTTTTCTTGTTTCTAAATATAAGTAGGACTATTTATTTTTTGCGAAAACAATCTGAAAGCTAATTAGACTGCAAAAAGTTATGCCCGTGCCAGCGAATCCTCTCTTGTGTTTGGCGACCGTCTGCGAGAGAAGCAATTGCCTTATTTGACTAGACCATTCAGGATGCGTTTTCTTCCGCAATGAATTGCTGTATCTCGTGTCCTGACAGTAAACATGTACTTGAAAGAAAGTCAACCAGTCACGAAATATAGACGATGCTACAGTATTTTGACTTTCACTTAGTCTTGAAATTTTTTCGGGTAAAAATACATGCTCCTACATATTAGCCTAGACCACCTGGAGAGATGGCTTGTGTTGGTACACCACCTCAAAACCTTTTTGTTTGTTTTGTAGAT
This sequence comes from Bacillus rossius redtenbacheri, assembly GCF_032445375.1. Taxonomy (NCBI): domain Eukaryota; kingdom Metazoa; phylum Arthropoda; class Insecta; order Phasmatodea; family Bacillidae; genus Bacillus; species Bacillus rossius. The sequence goes on along the minus strand of NC_086341.1, from coordinate 14,793,805 downwards.
TCCAATTACCTCTCCCCCTATCCCCTCTACCTTTTTGCCCTTCTCTGACAATCCTACAGATTTATGTCCTTAGTCTGTGTCATGTAACTTGTCTCAGAAGTACTGCTACCTTTTACCACTGTTGTTCTGTCCAAATTGTTCGTAAGTAAATTCGCATGTTTGTTAGTGTTCGTGAAACAAAACATCGTGCAAATCTTTGCAAGTACCAGTTTTGGGAAAAGGGTAGAGAAATGGTTCCATATTTTTGGGAACTGTTAAATCTGAGAAAATTTACGTGAGACTGACTATATCCGAGCAAAGGCTGTCAACATGTTAAGAGGCTGGTTCCATTTCTTCTGGGCACAAAACGAACATTAAATCAGTGGCACGAGAACTGTCAAAATCAGCGGATTTTCAATGGCATGTTAAATTTATGTGTACTAATAAAATCATTCCGAGTACAAATATATGTTAATTTAATGGATTCATAAAAATATATATAAGAACCTACTATTTACATTTTTATGACTAAACAAAGATATTTCGAAATTCTGTTTGTTTGTAAACACTGTAATTTTTTGTAAATGAAGAAGAATTATTCATATAGAATTACAGATATTTGTTAATTTGTACATTTACATGAAAACGACTGAAGCACTACAAAATAGTGATCGCAGTGATAATGGGTTCGGATTCTTATCTGGGCATATATGATTTGTGTTGTCCCAGTACCTCCAATAGTTAAAGTATTTGTAAACCGTTCCCTGAATAGATTTTCCAGTTTTAACTAGGTACGTTTATTAGCATAATGAAACAAAATAAAGTTTAGTTATTGAATGTTCGGTTGTATTTTCCATGGTTCAAAAATTACTCTTGACTGAAACATTAATTAAAGTATAAAACTATGCACCAATTTTCGTAAGAACTACCCAGTATTAACTAAAAAAAAAAAAAAAAAGTATTTTATGTGTGCAAAAATAACCATGGCCAAGTTTTGTACAAAGTTGCAATATCTTTCTTGTAGTATTGCAAACTATTTTCATTTTAAACTGGTTTCCAAAATTACAAGGATATTTTTTTCTGTGTGCTGCCGGGAGAAAAAAATATCCCGTCTCGCCCCGTGTTACGCTGCAAAGATACGATATACTTTTTTTTTTTACGTCTGCACGCAATGTCGTTTGACGGCCGAGACGGATCAGCGTGAAGGAATATTGATTATTGAGGAAGTGTGTAAAGCTTCACCTCCCCCCCCCCCTAACTCCGTCACCAACCTCCCTCCCCTGCATGGAGGCTTCGTGAAATATGTCTTCCAGAACGGTCGCGAGGTTTTCTTCTTTTTTTTTTCCCCTTCAACCCCTATCCGAAGAAAAAAAAATGTCGGTGGCTTCCGCGAGGCACACATTATTGCCCTCTTCAACCAGCCGTCTGGGGATACGTTAACGCCCTGGCGTACATACGTAAAAGGAGAAGAATGGAGGGAGGCGGCGAGGGAGGTTGAAAGGTGACGGATGCGCCAGTCAAACTTTATACACCGCGAAGGCTTCTTTATATCGCATCCTCCGCGCGCAAAAACGGCGCATGTGCGACCTTTTTTATTCCTTTGAACGGTAGTGACCTTGTTAAAGAAATTTTTTTGTTTCCTGACTTAACCGAAACTACGTGTATTTTGCTAAGGTTATTTTTTTTGGTCCTGTTGAAAAAAAAAGGAAGTATGGTAGTGAGAAACTACATTTCTGTGACCAACATCCATCTATAGGCCGGGCAGAAATATAATGGGTAGAGACCTGGAAATATTACGGATTATTTGGTCACTGGTTAGACTGCAAATTCCTATACCTTAGCATTTATTTGATGACAAATTCGTCCGTGGGAAAGTCAACTACCAGCTAGCAGTACAGAGACCGAATCACATCGAACACACCTTAAAAGATGGAGAGGTACTGGGAGTAAGAAATCTGCCAATAGGAAAGTAACTATAGGTACAGTATCCATAGTACTGTAAATTTTATCCTGATATCAAAGGAATCCGGTCAAAATTTGCGTTAATAATGGGGACGGAAAATATACCTATGTACAATTGGTGCACAGACAACTCGACACACCCTTGAAAGACTAAACGCCAATGCTTTGTATAAAATGTGACTGTGGTTATTTTTGCATATATGAAATACCTTTTTCTAGATAATACTGAGTATCTTTTACGAAAATTGGGGGATCATTTTAAATTTTAATTTATGTTTCATCCAAGCATAATTCTTTATACCATGGTAAAGATAATGGTATATTCAATAACTGGACTTTATTTGGTTTAATTGTCTTTATTTATGTGCGCAGTTAATACTGGAAAGCTATTCAGGGAACGGTTTCGAAACAACTTTAACCATTAGAGGTATTGGGACAACACAAAGCATAAATATTGCTCGGGTAAGAATCGGAACCCAGTGTTACTGCGAATACTATTTGGTAGTGATACAGTTTTTTTTATGGAAATGTTACAATTAACAAATATCTGTAATTCTTTGTGAATCTTTCTGTTCCATTTACAAAAAAAAAAATTACAGTGTGTGCGACCAGCAGAGATAGTGAACTGTGCAACAGCCAATGACTGTGAGCACGTTTGTGGATTATAAACGAGCACAAGAAAATCATGTGAATTTGCTGTGTCTCTACCGGATGGGTTTTGAAACAGTATTTTTTTTTACTATCAAGAGTAAATTATTTGAAAACTCCTTGCCAAAATATTTGTTAAAATTTCTTCAAGAAGTAATTATAAAATTTCACAAAGCGTTGTTGTGAAATGTATCAAACTAATGCTTTAAACGGTAGTCTCCATTTTTTAAATGATTAAACTTGCATAATTGCATACTAGCATATTTGCATACTTTCATTCTCGCACACTTGCGCAATAGCATAATAATTTAGTGCTCGCATACTTGCATGAATGTTATTTTGACGTGTTACCTCAAAGAGAATCATATTTCCTGTACCTAATGATTAGGGACAGGAAAAATTCGCGGGTTCAATGACCTGTAGGATGAACTCCATAGTTCTATGTACACTCGGTCAAATGTGACCCACTCATTGGCTGCTGTCTTGTGAGACGTCCCAACGTAGCAGCCTGTGATTCGATACAGCTTTGGTTGGGTGTTTCTCATTGGCCCAGAGTCATCTAGGTGAGTTGTGAGCCAATAACAGAGGCTGCATTGAGGTATAACTATTTGTATTTTAGCCTATCGCGAAATGAACTCGCTAATTTTTCCGGTATCCACTAATGATTTAGGGGCAGGCATTTTTCGCGTAGAGATCTGAACACTTATTAGACTGCAACAAAGTATAACCGCACCTTTGGTTTCTTCCTTGAGATTGGTGGCCGTCTGCGAGAGAAGTCGTTGCCTTATTTGACCGAGCCACTCAGGTCGCGTTTACTTCCACACAGAATCACTATGATTGGTGTTGTTAAAATCGACATGTACCTGGGAGAAACTCACCCAATCACGAAACAAATACGGTGCTACAGTGTTTTAACTTTCATCTAGTCTCGAAATCTTTTCGCGAAATCTGCATGTCCCTACGTAATGATTAGGAACTGGAAAAATTCGCGATTTCAGTGACCACTAGGATATACTCCACGATTCTCTGTGTACTCGGGCAACTATCACCTGGTCATTGGCTACCGACTCGGGACACCTGTTTACTGCGATTCTTATGATTCGATACTTCTTTTGTTGAGTGTTTGCCATTGGCTCAGAGTCCTTCAGGTAAATTGCGGTCCAATCACTGACGCAGCATTAAGTTAAACGAGTTTGGATTCCAGCCTGTCTCGAAAGGAATCCGCGAATTTTTCCGGTCTCTAGTAATGATATAACTAGGGATAGGAAAAATTCGCGAGTTCAATGACCTGCAGGATGAACTCCATAGTTCTACGTACACTCGGTCAAATGCCACACACCCATTGGCTGCCGTTTTGTGAGACGTCCCAACGTAGCAGCCTGTGAATTCGATAAAGCTTTGGTACGGGGGCTTCTAATTGGCCCATAGTCGTCCAGGTGAGTTGTGAGCCAATAGCAGAGGCAGCACTGAGGTGTAACTATTTGTATTTTAGCCTGTCGCGAAATGAACCCGCGAATTTTTCCTATCCCTAGATGTAACAAGCAAGAAGTTTCACTTTCTGTCGCTCGTGGACTGCACGCACACAAATATATATATATATATATAATTTCCTTTGTTTGTTCCTCCCTCGGGAGCCGTGGCGGCCAGCTACCTGGGCTAAGCACGAGAGGCCGCAGATTGCATCTCCCCGGGACTGGTAGCAGCGCCCTCCTGGTGGGAGGTTGGATCCCGCCTCCCTGCAGCTATTGAGCCGGGGGGTGGGGGGGAGTAGGTGCCACACTTCGCTCTGCCGGCGGCGATAGTCCGTGCCTGGCGTCCACAGCGTTTACCGAGGCCCTGTGGCGTGGAAGCTGTCGACAGCGACACTGCTATATATATTTTTTTTTTGGGGAGGTGGGGAGGGGAATCTTGGATGAATGAATGCAGTGAACGGACGGATGAATGAACGGACGAATGACTGAACGAGGCGCACGGGATCCATAAAAGCGCGCATTCACACGCCTAATTTTTCGCCTCCGTGCGCTAATTTATGCGGTGCAGGCATCGAACTCTGGCGCGCGGTCTTCGCAAACCCGTAACGCACCTCTCTGCGGCGCATACGGTGAATTTTTGTTTTGAAAGTTTGCCAACTCTATTTACAGTACTACTGTGTACCAAATACCTGTTTCAGTCTTTTCCACTGTATTATTCGTTTTCTTTAATTGATACGGAAATATTCATGTAAACTTAATATATATACGTAGATTTGTACATTTTGATCTGAACAACGGTGTCACTAAAAAAATAGTGTTCGCTGTAGTACTGGGTTCGGGGTTGTTGCTTTCAATTATTTACTGCGCACATAATAAGCATGATATTACAAAATCAAATCTAATTGTTGAACATTCGCTTATATTTTCTATGGTTAGAAAGAAATTTATGGTTGATACAAATATCAATTTAAATTTAAATTTTATGAGCCAATATTCGTAAGAAATACTCGGTATTATATCGAAAAATTCATTTAATTTGTGCAAAAATAACCATAGCCATGTGTTGTATAACACGTTAGGATATATTTCTTGTAATATTACAAACTCTTTTTTGGCAACTGTTTTCTAATGGAAATTTTTGTAAAACTTCAGAATTTTTTTTTGGGGGGGGGGGGGGGATATTAAAAACGAAAACGGCACAAGGATTCTTAAATGCTAATCGTAATACCACTTCTTCAGGAAATATTTAACTGTTCGTAAATTGTGCCGTAACTCCCGGCGTTCTGCGCGCCTTTTTTCGGCCCGGCCAGTTCGGTGCCCGGCGCTTAGAGGCGAAGAGGCATTTTATGAGCGAGCTGGTGTCACCCTTATCGATCCCGCGCTCTTGGGGGCTCGAGCGCCCAGCCAGGCGAGAGGTTAAGGGTGACTCTTACTGGTCTTTCCAGCGCGATATCAACCGCAAGCCTGCGGACTGACGCGCAAACTTCTCGTCATGCAGAAGGCGAGTACCGGATAAGAGCGGTAGCCACATTTACATGGTGGAGAAATGCTTTCAAAATCTTTACCTAGTTTTTCATGCACAAAAACTAATCTGAAAACACGCATTTTATCAATAATCACAATTCCTAAATATAGAGTTTAAAAATAAAATACAGAAACTCGTTCGATCTCGGCGTAATCTTTTTTTTTTTTTTTTTTTTTTTCGAGAATAGACGCTACACGGATATATTGCGTAGTTTTCAAATTGACTGGTTTCTTCTGGAGCTCTTCACAGTGTGCGTGTGTGTGTGTGTGTGTGTGTGTGTGTGCCCGGGAAAGCAGGGGCCTTAATTGAGGACACAATCCTAATTTTTTTTCCCTCAGGCCGCCCGCAGTGCATTATGGGACGGTAAACTGCCCTCCCTCCTTCCCCCCCTTTTGGCGGTGTTCCTCTCATAAGCTCCCGCCCTTGCTGTCTTTTTTTATTTCCCTCATTATTTATCTTCGCTTGCCTGCTTGTCTGCTACCGGTGATCGCGGAATGTTTCTAAGCGAGTTCAAACGGCCCGCGACGTTAAGGATGACAGAAGGTTCGAAACCCGTTTGGCTATTTTTTTTTTTTCGGTAACCACAAAAATAAAATGTCCGTGGTTACACTCGACGGGGCGGGATTGTCGAAAGAAAAAGAATAATGGGTGATAGGTCGCCACATGCCTTAGAAGCAAAACTTCGCCAGTTGGAGGGACAAGAAATTAAAAGGATACACAAATATTTGAAACAAGTGTACGATTTTGAAACTGTATTTTTTTTTTTACTTTTACAAGAATAGCCCTTGGAAACTCAGTTGCCAACGAGCTTTGTAAAATCGCAAATCACACAAAGCTCTGGCTAGAAATTTTGCAAGTGATGACGTTGGCAAATGAATTTCAAGAACGATCCTTGTAAAATTACAAAAAAATAAAAATTGAATAATTTTTTAATGTGGTAATATCATTATCGTTGATTCGTGTTTAAAAGTAAGCGAACTACACTATTCGTCAACTTACGAAGATAACCGTTAATTTACGAAAATCCCTGAATAATTTTTAACCACTATTCTTCGTAAATTTTTAGATTTATGTCCAGTTCCAGGTTATTATTTAATATTTACATTCCATATGGTTATATTTGCCGAGATTTTGAGTGATTGGGCTTTCAAAAATTATATATATTGTCGCGGGTTGAAATTTTGCAGGGTTGTTGAAATCAAATTTAGGGACTTTACTGACGGGACTCTGGGCTGGCTGCTCTGTTCACTCGTCAGCGCAAGTGGCGTGACCATGTAATTGGGGCACGGGGCCGGCGCGGCGCGCTGCGGGCTTGCAGAATTTTGTTTGTTTGTTTGGCCGCGCGCTGGCGCAGCCACGGGCCGCAGTTACTGGGGCGCGCTTTCGTAACAAGCCGCGCGGTGTGGCCTGCACATTGGGGTAGAGGGGGGGTAGTCTTCCCAGATGTTCTAGTTAGTTGTTTAGTAAATTTGACTTCAATAACGAGCTTTTGTTATGGTAGGCGCGGCAGGGCGCGCGAATTTAAGCGCAAGTGAGTGGTGACTCGGGGCTCACTCAGGCGGAGGCTATGCGTCTCACCTGTGGTCACGAGTTGTTAGTTCGTTCGTGATGTAGGAATTCAGGCTCACTCAGGCGGAGGCTATGCGTCTCACCTGTGGTCACGAGTTGTTAGTTCGTTCGTGATGTAGGAATTCAAGCTTTCGGGCGGAAGCTATGGTCGACGCCAGAGGCCACGAGTCGTTTAATTTAAGTTAGGTCATAATGTAGTCATCTTCAAGCTTTCGGGCGGAGGCAATGGCCCTCGTCACTAGTCGTTTAGTTATAATTTTTAAAATGTAATGTTCGTTCGGATTTTAAGGGCAGGAGAGGCCCCTACGTTAGTTTTAAGTAATCGATCAAGAAAGGCTTTTCGGAAAATGTGAGTATGGACTTATCTTTGTTTTAATTTTAAGTATTAATTATGATTTGAGGTATTCGGAAGGACTAGGGAAGTGTTTAGTGAAGTTCTCTCATTCTCTCTCTTGTAAGGTCGTTCAATCGTTAAGGAAGTAAAGAGATTATTGTTTTAAATTGTAATCCCGCTATTTAAATGTTCTTTAAAATGATGTTGAGTATTTGACTTTAAGAATAAAATAATTTTAATTAAGTATTATGTTATTTTGCAAAATCTCCTTAGTTCAGCTCTCACCAGACATCCTGTACGGGATGACGAACCTATGATCCTAGGTACAGTAAAGTATTTTATGAAGTTAAGACTAGTTGATGCCAAGCGAGTTGTTTCTATGTAAAGAGCTACGATTCTCGCTCTCTCCCCCCTCTGAAGGTGCACGTGACAGAAATGGTAGAGTTCGCCGGATAGGTTCTATTTCTGGAGAGAGAGAGAGGTAGATTTTTATGTTTATTATTAAGTTAGTTTCAGCTTCTGATAGCAGGTTATTAAGAGTTTACTTGAGGAGAGGATTACGGAATTTTAGTCTATAGTGGAGGAAGTCTTTGAGATTTTTTTTTTGACGTAACAGATGTTTATTTGAGGATACTTGTAAGGATAAAGTTTATAGTGATAAGTTGTTTTAAGTCGTTGAATTTATTGTAGATTTATATCGGGGATTATTACGTGAGGAGAATACGTTATAAGTTAAATGATTAATAGAGATAATGCAAGTGGTTTAATTTAATTGAAATTAATTTTAAGATTGTAGGTTAAGAGAGTTAAAATTTAAAATAAAGTTTTTTTCGTAAATAGGAATTATTTTCAAGTGAAGTTTGTTTTGCTGTCGTGCGCGTAGGAGACGAGACGTACGAATTAAATCAGTCGAGGGAAGGATAAACGTTAGAAAGGAATTAAAGAGAAAACGAGAGTTTATGTAAAAGAGAGTTATAGAATTTATAGTGATGTTTTGTTTTAATTAGAAAAATGTTGAGAGTTGTTTCAGAACGACACGTCAGTGGACGTGGCAGAATGAACACGTGACGGGGAGGTGCTGAGACCTAGCGGAGAACGGAGGAACCGCAAGCGAGGGTTGGCGCACCTGATGGAATTCGGTGACGTCACGGGCTCATACGGAGACGTGGACAGGCCGTGACCTTGTTTTGATCAGCTGTACGGTAACTTAGCGATAAGAAAATAGACTATTGGTTAAATAAATTTAAATTTAAGTGTGTTTTAGGAGAAGAGGAACTTTCAGTATGTAAGTAATTTAATTTAAGAAGTGTATGATGTATAGGCTAGAAGTGTTTCGTTGTAAGTTGTTTATGTTTTTGTTAGTTAAATTCTACCTCGGTTTTAAAAATATTTTTTTGGGATTTGTAAACATTATTAAGGAGGTACACTATAAAATCGATAAGCATTGAGAAAACTGGGAAGGCTAGATTTTGTGTGTAGAGGGAATTTACTCCAAGGGAACAGAGAAAATTAATGTTTTCATTAGGGCAAGGGACCCTAAGGTGAGGTGTTGTGTCCCTGGGAAGTAGGGATTGTAGAGCAGACCCATAGGAGATGGGCTATCTACGTGAATTAAGGGTTAGGAGAATCCTGAGTGTTGTTAGTAGTTTGGGGCAGGAGTTCCCCATGGTAGTACCGAAGTGGCTATCCTGTATGGGATAGGGTACCATTTCAATGAAGTTTGTTGGTGGGGTTAGAGCCCCCTGTGTAGTGGGCCTATAGCAGATAGGCACTACAGTGAAATTTTTGGTTATTTTGTGAGGTAAATTCCCTGGAGGTTAAGTAAGATTGGATTCAGTTAGGAAGGAGGGAAATGAGAAACATTGCTGTAGAGAGTTAGTGTACTTGCCTAATGTGAAATTGAATTTTACTAAATTAATTTAGGAGAAAGTTTTGTTCGGTAAATAAATAATAATGGAAGATAGCTAGATAATTAATTAATTTTTTTTTGAGTAAGGTGTTTTAAGTAATGAAATAAAATAAGGTGAAGTAATTTGAATAATTGGGGAGGAGTTTCTTTAAGAGTTTAGATAATTGTTTTTGAATTTATTGAGATATTCAACCAGTGAAGTTTGAGTATGAGAGATACAGTGAGATTTTAAGGAAATCGGTTGTTTTTAATTAGGACAAATGAGATTTTATGATTAAGAGTCAGTAAGCATAGTTAAAATTTACGACATGATATTTGTTGACAGTTTACAGTTATTAAGGAGAAAACAGAGTAATCTATTTATTTTTATTTTAATGGTTTGAAGATAAGATTATGAATTTTTTTTGGAAGTTTCTTTGGCATGTTGGAATAATTTTTTTTGATTTTTAGAATTTACAGAGAAAATTTAATTGATTTACATTAGTTTGGAAGTATGGAGGTTTAATGTTCGATTAGCCCTAACTTGATGGTCGGATCCCAAAAGAATGCCGTAAAACCGATAGCCAATTGAGAGGAATGCGGTAGGCGCTTGTGTAGAGAGGGGTTGTGGGAAAACTCCTTGGGACTGATGGCAGATCAGGGGCCCTAAATAGTGTGTGATGCTGTAAAACCAGTGCAGGGAAAGCCTGGTATGCTTAAATTTTTGGGCACAGGTTATGTAAACCTGGGGTTCCATGGGATTTAGTCATGTTAGCTGCTGTGGGACATTGAGATTTCCAGGCTCCATAGTAAAGTCAATGTAAATTTTTGTTTTCTTAAAATAATAAATTTGTTTTTAATTTTTTTGAGATATTTGATTTGTAACAGTGAATACAGACCCCGAGGAATAAGAGTTGTCATGATGTGAGAGGAGAAGGTGGTAGGCCTAAAAGGGTACAGGCACCACAGAGGTTATTTGTATTGCATAATTTAAATATAAGGAAACTTGAGAATTTGAAATTTTGTTGTTGGTTTGTACACCCATAAGAAGAGTATAGGCAGAATTTTTATTGTTATGAGATGTCTAATTTAATTGAAAAGAAGAAAGTTTAAAGATGCAAGGTAACATTATTATTGTAATAATTGAAAGAGATTAAGAGGTAGAGAGAAATAGGCAGTTTTTGTTTGTAAGTACTAAAGTTTACATATAGAAATTTAGTAACTAAGAATGAATAATAAGTTAAGTCTAGTGTAAAAGTTTTTTTTAAGTTTGTTAAGTTAAGAGTCACAAGTAAATTTTTTTTTAGAGAGAATGTCTTTGATAGGAAGTATTAGAAACTTATGGGAATTTTAGGGTAACATAAATAATGTAGGTAATGAATAATAAATAGATGGTAGGTCTTAAGTTAGGATTAACATTTGAAGCAGAATTTAATTAAGAAGAAGGAAAATAAATAGGCCTAATGAAAAGAACAAAAAAGGATTTTATGGTAAAGCATTTTTTTTAAGTAATAAACAATGAATAATAATGTTGTTTCAGGGTAATGTGTACTAATAATACAATTTTTTTTTAGGACCAAAGAACAGGAATTATGTAATTTAAATTAACATGTATTTTTGAAACTGTTACAGATTCCTTAAGATGAGCTGAGCAGCAGTCCAGTTTACAAGATGACAAGAGTTCGAGAGACAAGATACAAGATCACTGAAACAAGAGCCAAGACTGAAGATTCAAGAGAAGAGAAAGCTGGCAGCCATGGACTTACAAGTGGAGATTAATAAGGTCATGTAAAGTTTTATTTTTTTTTATGGAAGACAGTAACTGGAGTTTTTTTTTGTTATAAACATTATTTACAGAACTTTTTAGGTTATAGTAATGTAATGGAACTAGTGAGTTGTGGTAGCTGTCAAAAAGAACTAATACCTTAAGTTTAATTTTTAAAGTTAATTTTCTTAATTTACAGAGGGATTAGTAGTTTTTTTTAAACCTTATTTAGGTTGGAATTTAAATACAATAGCTTATTATAAATGTGTACGAACAGTTCAAGTTCACAGTACTGATAGGTAGGTCAGATGATCTTATTGATTTTGATGATTTGTTGTTTTGAGTTGATTTTTAAGTGTTGTGAATTAGACAATGAAATAGTTCTGAAAACTTAAATTATTTCAAGCTAAGAAATAGTAAAGTTAATTGTAACTCAAAGGACACCAGAATTTAATTTTTTTTTGAATTAGTAATGTTTGAAAATTTTATACTTTACAAGAAAGGTTATAAACAAACAGATCGGATGGAACAAGGATGCAGTAAATCACAATTTCATTTAGAATTATTGATTAGCTTTTGAGGTTATGAAGTAAAAGTAATTATAGTTTAAAAGTTTGAATAAAAAAAAAATGTTTTTTTTATTTGTTTGAAATAGAAAGTTTAAAAGTTAATTAGTCATGATCTAGGTGGGTGATGGGGTGGGAATTGGCCACTCTTTTTCCCTATAACCTCCCTAACATGGCCTTCTATTACAACTAACAGAAATAAAGAAGAAGAAAAATGAAGAATTATTAGTTAGAATGTTTCTTTCATGAAGATACCTGATGAACTTTTACTGTTTGGAAGAATAGAAGCAAGATTAATCAGATGTTTTACTCAGAAGAAGAAGAAGAAGAAGATAAAGCAGTTTTATGACTCGACAAGCCAGAGATTGGTGTTTCCCCTCTGCGCTTCTATTGACTACGTTGTTTACTCTCATGGGATAGCTGGTTCGGCACCATGGAGAGAGATTGGTGGGCATTGTGGTTGCCCCCAGAAGAAAAGAAGAGTAGAAGAGGTTATGGGTGGGTCATGTGAACTGACCTTCAACCCAGTTACTTCGTGGGGGACTATTTGCTGTATAGAGAAGATCAAGACTCAAGAGTTAGGGAAAATCATTGGAGGTCATGTTTCCCTTCCTTAAGTTTTTCCTATCAAATTATTTGCCTGATTAGATTATGCTAAGGGTGGGATACTTTATGTTAGCAGTTGAATTAATTAATTTTATTTTTTTGTGTGTTTGCATCCTTGCCCATCGATTGCAGTTTAGTAGTTAGTTTTGTATTTGTCAGGCGTGATGGTAATGCCTGTTGATGATGTTTCAGAATTGTAATCTGTTCGTGATGAGGATGGCACAACTCCGAAGCAGATGTGGGGAGAAGTTGTGAGCTGCCCTGGAAGCCAGTCCAGTAGCTGTTGGAGTTGAGTGGTGTTTGCTGATGGCCAGCCCAGGGAGCTACTCTTCTCGACAACACTGACTTCGAGGAGTTGCACCAACCTTCACGAGATAAGAGTTTAATTAATTGAAACACTGTAAGGACACTTAATTTTTTTTGAAGAACGAAAGAAGTATGGTAATAAACGGAAACCGAAAAAAAAAATAATAATAATTATCAAGAATTTGCACATTGTTTAACGAATACTGAGAAACTAAGAACAGTAATTTAATTTGTAAAGAGAGCTTCACTAACAGAACAATTTTTTTAGAATTGAGAACTCGAGCCTCTGAAGGTTCCTGTGAGAACAAACCAGATAAAAGTTTTACATTTAATTTTATGAATACTTGTTGTTTTAAAATAAATCTTATGCAGAATCTAGATGTATGTTCAGACAGCAAGGAACTAAGAAAATTATTATTTTTGTGAAATGAGGAATTTATAGTTATGGTTTAATGGAAAAAGACAATTTGTAATTTTGAGGTAGCTCGATGGGGCTCGAGCTCTGTGAGGGGAGGGTTATGTCGCGGGTTGAAATTTTGCAGGGTTGTTGAAATCAAATTTAGGGACTTTACTGACGGGACTCTGGGCTGGCTGCTCTGTTCACTCGTCAGCGCAAGTGGCGTGACCATGTAATTGGGGCACGGGGCCGGCGCGGCGCGCTGCGGGCTTGCAGAATTTTGTTTGTTTGTTTGGCCGCGCGCTGGCGCAGCCACGGGCCGCAGTTACTGGGGCGCGCTTTCGTAACAAGCCGCGCGGTGTGGCCTGCACATTGGGGTAGAGGGGGGGTAGTCTTCCCAGATGTTCTAGTTAGTTGTTTAGTAAATTTGACTTCAATAACGAGCTTTTGTTATGGTAGGCGCGGCAGGGCGCGCGAATTTAAGCGCAAGTGAGTGGTGACTCGGGGCTCACTCAGGCGGAGGCTATGCGTCTCACCTGTGGTCACGAGTTGTTAGTTCGTTCGTGATGTAGGAATTCAGGCTCACTCAGGCGGAGGCTATGCGTCTCACCTGTGGTCACGAGTTGTTAGTTCGTTCGTGATGTAGGAATTCAAGCTTTCGGGCGGAAGCTATGGTCGACGCCAGAGGCCACGAGTCGTTTAATTTAAGTTAGGTCATAATGTAGTCATCTTCAAGCTTTCGGGCGGAGGCAATGGCCCTCGTCACTAGTCGTTTAGTTATAATTTTTAAAATGTAATGTTCGTTCGGATTTTAAGGGCAGGAGAGGCCCCTACGTTAGTTTTAAGTAATCGATCAAGAAAGGCTTTTCGGAAAATGTGAGTATGGACTTATCTTTGTTTTAATTTTAAGTATTAATTATGATTTGAGGTATTCGGAAGGACTAGGGAAGTGTTTAGTGAAGTTCTCTCATTCTCTCTCTTGTAAGGTCGTTCAATCGTTAAGGAAGTAAAGAGATTATTGTTTTAAATTGTAATCCCGCTATTTAAATGTTCTTTAAAATGATGTTGAGTATTTGACTTTAAGAATAAAATAATTTTAATTAAGTATTATGTTATTTTGCAAAATCTCCTTAGTTCAGCTCTCACCAGACATCCTGTACGGGATGACGAACCTATGATCCTAGGTACAGTAAAGTATTTTATGAAGTTAAGACTAGTTGATGCCAAGCGAGTTGTTTCTATGTAAAGAGCTACGATTCTCGCCCCCCCCCCCCCTCTGAAGGTGGATCGTGACAATATACCTATAGCATACGTTTTGCCTAATTAGTTGGAAAAAGTTAATTATTTTGTGCACTAGTGATAATGAGAAAGAAATGGAATATATAAAACTGGAACTTAATAGGTTTAAAGTCAAAGATACTGGCTTTTTATGTGATAGGCCTATGGTTTAATTTCTTTCAGAAAGAATTATTTAATTTTACCTGGTCTTTTCAAATCATCAGAATTTTTGTGATTTTAAAAGGCTAAATATATTTGAAGAATTATTTGTGAAAGATTTTTAAACTATACCACGCAGTAGCCACCAGCATTGCCTTTAAATCCTAAAAAAAATTTCAGTTATTAATTCTATTTGGTTCTCCTTATCCATTTCTCACAAAAATGTTAAAAATTCAACTTTGCCATCTAATTAAGCAAAAAGTATACGCTGTAGGTATTTTTCATTTTGTTGAAGTTTGACCACTTAAGAAGTTTACAAGTTTAACTGCGTTAAACGTAAAAAAATAATAATAACCTGGAAAGGGTGATACACCCTTAAGATGATAATTTTCAACAATGTGGAAAGAACTAAACAAGGTACAGGCGAGTGTATACATAAGAATGTGGTGCAGACATTCGAGTGCAGAAGAATGCTAGAGAAAGAACATTTTATCGAACTCTGCAGCTGTCATATGTAGAGACCTGTAAAATTCGCGATTTCAAATCCCTAAAGGATAGACTGCATGATCCTCTATGCACTCGTGCAAATTACATCTGCTGATTGGTTACCGACTCGTAACACCTGTTGACTGGAATGATCGTGATTCGCTAATTCTTCTGTTAAAGATTTTTCATTAGCCCAGAGTCCTTCAGATAAACTGTGGCCCAATCACTGAAGCAAAATAATGTCAAACGTATTTGGACTCTATCCTATCACGAAATGAATCCGCGAATTTTACAGGTCTCTAGCCATATGTGTTTTCGGCAAGTCATTTGATAGATAACGAGGTTCAGAATGGAGGTTTTGCACTGGAGGTTCACAATTATTGTAAAAGACATGGCGACGAAAAAAAAAAAATGACTCTCTTCACTGTATTTTTTTTCTAAATTGAAGAAAAATATTCTTTTAAAATTACAGATATTTATAAAGTTTTACATTCACATAAAAACAACTCTGTCACTTGAAAATAGTGTTCGCAGTAAAACTGGGTTCGGATTCTTACCGGGAATTTATGTTTTGAATTGTCCCAGAACCTCCGATAGTTAAAGTTTAATGTTTGTCAAAAAAAAATACAATCAAGTCTTTAATGTAGGTTTGAAGTTTCAAGTAATAAGTTTCTTGACTTCGATTTCAACTGTGGAAACATAAGGAAATAATGTGCAACAGAAACATTCTCAACGAAATGAAACTTTAAAATGAAAAGACGCCAGTTAATAAGGCCAAATAAGTGTTATCTTTCAGCTGGTGTTTCAGGCGATTCTCTGAATAATGTGGTAGCCATTAGTAGAGAGGCTGAACAGCACTATAAGGATGTCATAAATAGGGAACTATGTGTTCTAGAAGAAAATAACACTTGGAGTGAAAGCCGAGATACCACAAGTTGAAAAAACCTATTAAAACTTAATGGGTATTCAAAGTCAAGCATGGAATTGAAAATGAACCAATAGAATATAAGTCACGACTAGTATCTATAGCTCTTCCTGCAGCCGACGTACTTATATGAGACCGGGATTTTCAAACTGATCCATCGTTGGGACAAATTTCCTCAACATGAATGGAAGTTACGTGGAAAAAATAATGGAAGAATAATAAATGCGTAATACTTTCATTTCGGTTTCATATTTTCACTGTTTTATTTATTGATTTTTTTCTTCTTCTAGTTTACATTATGTGCGTTACTTACTCATACGCTCTCGTATTGTGAGTTTTTTTTTTTAAATCAACCGCAAAAGACGAAATAGTAAAAGCAAAATATATTCAAGACACCAGGCGCCTTAAACACAGGTGGGGTTTCACTTTAGCGCGACGCAACGCCGTGAAGTTGGCTAACTTGACGCGCGCAGCTGTTCAGCGGGAGTATGTTCTGTAGGAGTGGGGGGGGGGGGGGGACCGTAAACAAGGCGAATGAAAAGGTATGAATTACCACCTGTCGGCGATAATCTTGCCCCAAGTTATTACACGCGTCACATTAAAAATCTGTACCCTCCCCGTTCCTCTAACCCCAACCCCCCTCGCCTACTCCTTCTTCAACGGCACCTAAAAAACATCATTCCTGACGAGAGTTTAAACGATCTACGAAGCGTAACGTCATAACACAATGGGAGTTGAACTAGTTTGTAAAAGAGGAGAGCGAGAGAGAGAGTGTGTGTGAGTGTGTGTGGTAAATGTGAAAAAGGGGGAAGGGGGAACGATAAACCCCCCCCCCCCCGGAACCACTCACCCCGTCAAGACACGGACGTTTGCCAAGATACCCATCGCATGGGCACACGCGTACCCCACCTGCCCACGTGAGTAATAGATGCTTCCTATCTCCACCCCCCTCTTCTCCGTCAGCCTTTTTTTTTTTTACGCCCCCAACACACTCCCAAAATTTTTAACGTACGACTTCACGTAAGTCAAAGCTACTGTAAAAGTTTAATTTTTTTTTTGAGGATATTAAAACACCCGCCTTAGTGCCCAGGGGCTATCTACAAACTTATTGAATGCAATCAATAGTCATGTCACACTGAAAATTTTATCTAATTTTTATATTAGTAATCATGCAATCGCGTTTCAGTAACTATTTTATTGTTTATTTTTATATATTTGGGAGAAAGATATATTAAAATTGTTTGTTGGCTGGTCAACATTTGTTATTAGAATAACACAATTTTTACAGCACCATTTTAAAAAAAAATCATTGTAGCAAATGGGCAAGATTGATCTGTGGATTTTGAGGTACATTCGATTGCATTGGACTCATTGTAATTAACTATATGGTAGTATTTACTTTAATCTTGAAAGGTTTAAATTCTGTAGCCAAACTTCTTTTGCTCAGCACATTTATAGGTGGAAAACTTATTGAATATTTGACTTGGACAGCTAAGTATATAAAGTATATACAGCGTGATTCAGAATTCGACCGAAAAACTTTGCCTGCAGGTTAATTGCGAGAAAAAAAAATTGAAAATATTTAACGAGTCATGGGTTAAAATTCGTCTCAATTCGTTTGAATTTTAAGCTCAAAGAAAAATATTGGAAATAATTTATATGGCTTTTAAGAAGGAAAGCCAAGCGCCTGGATAACATTTAAGAAAATTTAAGTTATACAACCAGAGCCAAACTTGTCACTGTCGTAAAATTATTTCAATTTTACTTACCATTAATTTTTTCTCACCTGTTAATTAAATTTTTCGTAATGAACACGCAGCCGAGATTATTCGATTAAATTATGGCACATGCTTTATGAATATGATAATTTTTCGCGGGAAAGTTTTGTTGGTATATATCTATACAATATGTCCGTATTTGCAGTCAGTCTTTTCTTATCAGCTCTTATCGGAGAGAGTAGCTCGTACCGCAATTAACTGTGCCATTTAGGAATAACAATAAGTCGATGATTCGCTTTAAGTAAATACATCATGTGATATATATTCTTACCATAAGAGAAAGAAAAGGCGCATAGACGTATCCAAAGGGAAGCAAGGGGAGAGGCATCTGTTCCCCAAACGATGTGTAAAAGTAAATTAAAAAATGAGAAAAAAACCTGTAGTTAGAGAAAAATTGTAACCGTGTAGTATCACAAAGTATTGTTTTAAAAAAATTTTAATGTTTTTTATTTGATAATTTTTTTGATCCTCCTCTCCTATGAAAGTATGAAAGACGTTAAATTCCTATAAATTAATCTCCTCCCTCCTACTTTTGGATTTCTCTTGAAGAGACGCTACACATTTTCGTGAGAAAAGCAACTTTTAAAAGAATTTATTATTTTCAATACCGTTAAATTTACGTCTAAGACTTTAAATGAAGTTCCGTTCCCTAATGATACGGAAAAGAATAAAAACTCAAACGGATCACGAATACGGAAGAAATTCATTTACGTTTCGTCACCCGTCTGCCGTAACAAACAGTAACCAATGATATCGTTTGGAAAGAAAATCACATAACTAGAGACCCGAAAAATTCGCGGATTAATTTCACGATACGCTAGAATCCAAACAACTGTACCTTTATATTGCTTCTGTGATTGGCTAACAGTTTATCTGAAGGACTTTGAGCCAATGGAAAACCTTCAACCAAAAAAGTATTGAATCGCAAGCGTCCCAGTCGACAGATGTCACGAGTCAATAGCCAATGAGCAGGTGGCATTTTCCTGAGTATGTAGGGGGTTGTGGAGTCTATCCTAGAGGTCATCGAAAGCGCGAATTTTTCCAGTCTCTACACATAACTATGTTAATTGCGTTATAATTAACTTAAGAGATAAAAATAACCACAAGGTAATGATAGAAACACTGGTAAAATTTTAAAACGTATTTGAACCACTGCGGACAAATACCTACTCGGTATCTAGTATTGGTCGCACGGATGAGCTGGACATTGTTTAACTACTCCGTTCCGTGGTCCTTCTCCGCTGCCGTAGCACTGAAGGACGGGCATTAATATCTGTAACGAGTAAGTGTTATAATAACGAGCTCTTGAGGTGCGGAGCAGTATTAAGCGATTACCACCCCGTTGGTTCCAGAACGGGGCGACATAAAGCCTTACAGGCGGTGGAAGCGTGCAGCGTTAGTTGTAGGGATGAGGCACAGGTGTGTGTGTGTGTGTGTGTGTGTGTGTGTGTACGAGGGGCACACCTCAATCCACTTCTTCCCCCCTCACTCCCCCAACAACAACAAAAAAAACATTCAAATTTCTTCTTGTTGCCCGCGAGCGAGAGTGTGGCTGGCGGGGATTTGATCGACGACGAGCGCGCGCCACCTTAACCACCTGCGTGCCTTAAGGCGAGGCGTGGGCCCGAGCATGTGCTCGCCTGCACACACACACACACACACACACACACACCTACAACACACACCTACACACACACACACCAACACTCGTGCGCGTCGTGCTGAGGAGAAGCTTGCTCCGAAACCTCATCTCGGGTCATCAGTGCACGCTGCTATACCATCTAATTTATTGTTTTGTAAATGCAACAAAAAAATTACTAAAGTAAAATCACGCAAATATTTATAATATTTTAATTTTTTTTACATGAAACCAATTGTATCACCACAAAACAGTGTTTGCAGTAATGCTGGTTTCGAATTCTTACCCGGTCATTTATGCTTTGTGTTGTCCCAGCAAATTTGTAAGCCGTTCCGTGAACATCTATCAAATATTGACTGCATAGGTACATCAATAAGCATACTAAAATGAAGTCTAATTACTGAAAATTCAATCATCTTTTCCATGGTTTAAAAAAATTATGCTTGAATGAAACATCAATTAAAATCTAAATTTATGCGCCAATTTTCGTAAGACATACTCAGTATTATCTCGGAAAACGTATTTTATATATACAAAAATAACGATAGCTATGTGTTGTACGAAGTTACAATATATTTTATTGCCGCACAACAAATTCCTTATAGGCAAATGGTTTCCAAAGGAATATTTTGTAAATATACAGAAAAGTGTTTTTCTATGTCTAGGTGTTTTATTTCATCTCTGCTTGAACGATATATTTTTACGAATCAGCATTTATCATTTATTTGATACAAGCAGTTGTGGAAGCCTTGTGGAAAGTAAAGTGAAAATTACAATTTATGCAATTCACACAATTTTTTGACAATTATTTTGTTTTTGTCGAAACAAATATTTAGGCCTACGTTATGTATTATATATGTGTATATATATAGTTTGACTAACGAAATTTTACGTGTAACAAAACTGATTTAGATGAACCTACCAATAATATTCTAGAGATGTGGACAGTGTAGTCGGTGCTATACACTGTACACAGCATGTTTCAAACTTCGTGGTGCATTAGTTAGGGGGGTAATGAGTCGCATTGTTCATAATACAAGCACAAGTCGCTGTTCAATATAAGCTCAGAGCTCAACTCGTGAAGCACCAGTGGGAGCTTCCCAGCAAAAAGGTTGTACAATGATTTTTTTTGTGAATGGAACAGAACTATTTGAATAATTTCACAGATGTTTGTACATTTACATAAAAACAAATAAATCACTACAAATATAATATGTTTCGTAATAATACTGGGTTCGTATTCTCACCCAGGCATTTATGCTTTGTTTTGTCCCAGTACCGCCAATAAGAAACCGTTTCCTGAATAGTTTATCAGTTTTAACTGCGCACATTTATTAGCACAATGAAACAAAATAAAGTTAAATTCTTTAATATTCGATTATACTTCTAATGGTTTTAAAAAATTTATGATTGATTGAAACATCAATTTAAATATAATTGTACTTCATATGTGCAAAAATTATCACAGCTGTGTGTTGTCCAAATTTACAATATATTTCTTGCAGTAATTGAAACTTGCAGTAATTGAAACTATTTTATTGGCAACTGGTTTCCTGAGAAAACTTTTGTAATAGTAATGAAAAAAAAATTCTGAGTACATGAACGCGCAGTTCACAGCAATCGTCGTCACTTGCGTTGTGGATGGAAGTCCCGTCGATTCAATTATAGACCTCGCTTCCCGGATTCCCGTTGCTGAGGCCACCGTACGAAACACGCCAGGTGTTTTACACTGCATCGACGGTGTGAAAACTCACTCAGTGTTTGCGGCAAAAATTTTGTGCAGTTTTCGCGTCTTGGGGTTTTTGTGGCTGGAAGTTTTCGAATGAAATATTTTCCTTGAATTCCCGTCTCTTTCTGTGTTTTAAGTTTCTAAACAAAATTCTTTGTAAACTAATTGTTAGACACCGGAAAAAATTCGCAGATTCATTTCGTGATAGTCTAAAATCCAAAAACGTTTGCCTTTTTACCGCATCGATAGTCTAAAATCCAAAAACGTTTGCCTTTTTACCGCATCAGTGATTGGGCCACAGTTTATCTGAATGATACTCGGCCAATGAAAAACCTTTAACAAAAGAACTATCGAATCACTAGCGTCCCAGTTAACAGGTGTCACGAGTCAGTAGCCAATGAGCAAATGTAATATTTCCGCGGCGTGCATAGAGGATCAAGGAGTATATCCCACTGGCCATTGAAATCGCGAATTTTTCCGGTTTCTACTAATTGTTCAGATATGTTATCGTTTAGCGATAAAAATAAATGAAGTGTAATATGTGCATTTTGTGTGAGTTTATTGTAGAAAATGTACAATGTAATCTTTTGGCTGCTGCTTTCCAAAGATATTATTAGTAAAATTAAAAATATAACCTTCGGCGTGGTCCTCGTTAACTGGCTACAGACGTCACGACCATCTCGCAGTCCGGCGGATTGTGGAAGAGGAGAGGACATGGCAGGAGTTGGAGGTCCTTGGACGATGTCCAGTGTACGATAGCCTTAAAGCGCAGCGATTTCACGACACATGGCGTTCCCCTCCCCTCTGCCGTATGACTACTCGTTCCCCTTTAACTTTCGCGGTCCAGCGCGTCAGTCACGCAGTGTTGCCACGTGTAAAGAAAAATTTCCGTACCTGTTACGGAATTGCTCTCTTAGTACACACGTTGTATTCTTCAACACACAGCTGAAAAAAAAAATCTGTACGTTTACGGAAGATTTCTTTGGGAACCAGTTGCCAATAAATAGTTCGTAATACTACAAGAAAGATGTTGTAACTTCATGGTTTTGGTTATTTTTTTCATATTTTAAGTACGTTGTTTTAGATAATACAATTTCTTACGAAAAATTAGGTCATGATTTTATATTTTAATTGATGTTTCATTCAAGCATAATGTTTTCAAACCAAAGAAAATAAAATCTAATATTTAATCATTTGACCTAATTTTGTCTTATTATATTTATAATGTGCGCGGTTAATGCTGGAAAGCTATTCAGAGGATGGTTTACAAATAACTCAAACGATTAGAGGAACTGGGACAACACAAAGCATAAACTCCCGGGTAAGAATTCGAACCCAGTATTACAGCGAACACTAATATACGAATTAAAATATATATCTAAGTTTCTATGAATATTTATATGTTATTTACAAAAAAAAATACTTTGCATTCTTAATGCACCAGTTATAAAACAAAGTTATTTAACACACGTTTGTATTACAAATAAAGACCTGAAAATTTTGATTGGTATTCTGTGATTTGACACATCTGGGTGAGGGTCTACAATTAGCCCCGGGAGTCCCTTAAACTGTGAACAAATAACAAAAACAGCACAGAGAAGAATGCGTTAAAATTTTAGCCTATCAAGAAATAAATCCTCGATTTTTTTTCCGGTCTCTGTAGTAATTAATTATAAAACAACATGATTAATTTGTAATTTTGCGACCCTCGTTTGTAATGCAAGACTGTAAAAATAAAATTCAAAAGATTCTATTTCCTTTTTTTTTTAATACGAAACCGTGTCACGTTAACTTTTTGCCTACGAAATCTACTGATTTGGAACTCGGCCTTGCATAGCGGTAAGTTTCGTCCCGCTGGGAATTGGACTCTGGGAATGTGGCAACACTGCAGTCGTCGCCGTGTCGCGTATCTGTTTGTATTCGCTGCTCAGGGGGGTTTAGGTTTGATGGAGAGGGGAGGGAGCGCAACGCAAACCCGTGGGAAGAAGAGTTGCGATCGACGAAGCTTGAACCAGCGAATGTCGTTGAGCGCGTGATCTGCATTAAGTTAAGTACGCCAGCGAAATTAAAAAAATATATATATGTGTACCTGGGAGGCATACGATACTATGTCCACTTTTGGGAAAAATCCACTTTTAACCATAAACATGACCAACGTTTGACGTTCGTTCTAGTGGCATACACCACTAAGATGTAAGATATGTCTAGAATTCACATAGTTTGTATATAAAATAAAGGAATAAATAAGTGAGGTACTATTTAAAATATTTTAAGCTGCTTTCATGAAAAAAATATGGTTTATGTCTTATGCCTCCGAGGTATGTGTATGTGTGTGTATCTCACTAAAAATGGGCAGTATTTTGATAAAATTCCTTGACGAAAATCAGGTTCAAAGCCGGGTTTTAGTTGTTTTTTTAAGCATCTTTAGCTTTTATTAGATCCGTTTCAATGTATAGTCTAAAATTTTGGCCCGCTAATCAAATTTTTCAGTAGCCGACGTCATAGGCGTGCGCAGGACTTCAGTAGTGGTGGTGCCAGATTACACAACAGCCCTATCATTCACAGACCCCGAGCCTAAAGCGGGGGGTCCGGGGGTCCTCCCCCGGAAAAAATTTGGATTTAAAAGCGCAAAATGGTGCTATTTAAGGTGTTTCCGAACAAAAACATTAAATCCACAGATGTAAAAATTTTAACATTTTTTATGACAAATTATGGCTTTAAACGTTTTAATCGCCAGCTAAACTACTAAACTACTTACATTTTTAAGCTTTGTTGAGCCATAAAGTAAATTGCACAAATTGTTTGCACGGAATTCATGCTGGTGGCTTTGAAAAACCGTACTTACATGTTTTCTGAAGACGCCAAATAAATGCTAGAAAAAACATTCTCAAATGTTAAGTTTTAAAATCAACAAATCAAGGGAGTTTTTGTAACATACCTCAAATATGTTAAATATTAAAATAATAAAAATACACAAATAAGAGTGGGCATAAGTTTTAACTTTTGGAATACAACAAAAATGTTTTGCCGGCGACTGCATATAGGTAAGTCATCGAGTAATCCTTTTCGGGATCCGGCTTTTTAATTTTAATCACCCATTTATACATCATACAGACAGATATATACAGCAATTACCGAACCATAACAACTGTCAACTAGTGAAAATAAAATGATAATAATTAATGAGTGATCCACGTAACAAACACAGGCTGTACTCGTGTACTCATTAGAACAGTAAACTGATGAGAAAACAGTAAGAGTAAACACTACACAGAAGTGCTACCTGGCGGACGGCGGCTATTATTCCGTGCGCCTGCCGAGTGGAATGAACAGTGGACACCGAGCGCGCATTCTATGTAATTCGAGGAGAACTAGGAGAAGTATTTACATTTCAGAAGTTTCGTAGCCGCGGCCCGAGTGTACAACACAAGTAATTGCACCTGGATTGTTTCCGTGTGTACTGTGTATAGTTGGTTCGATTGATAATTGATATACTGATAGTGTTATGAGTACATATCTGTAACTCGACACGATTGGAAAACATATTTTTTTTGGAAATAATACGGTTTTTTGTATGTATGTATTATTTCTGCTTGTAAAAAACAAAATAACGTTACCCCTAATGGTGGTGCCAAGGCACCTGTGGCACCTACCGTGCGCACGCCTATGGCCGACGTATCTTCTTCGGCAGTGAAATCTAGCGCGGGTGTAGAAACTACATGCGATTCCTGTCCAAAAACTGTTGAAAACACAATTTGCGTATATTTATCACGCTCGGCATTATCATTAAATTGAACCTCACTTCTCACATTTTGTAGTTTTTTTACCTTATTTGTTCATTGAATTTTGGCACCTTTTTAAATTATCAAGTTATAAAATATTTTTGAAGTTTTTAATATTTTCTGACATTAAATTGATCAGTGGTTTTTCTATGCTCGTACACAATCAAAAATTACTGGAGAATCGGAGGTGAGAAATCAAAGCTAGTGAGTATGAATAAGTATTTATTTTATATGTCCTAATTATAATCGTTCGGACCCACGGTTGGTCCAATTCACACACCAGGCTGATTGTATTTTACGTATATGCTAGTCGTAAAATTCATACCTATTCCTACCTCATACATAATATTTGTACCGTCACAGCAAGAACTGTGGGGATTGAGTATTTCACTAACAATAAAAATAGAGGTGTTCATGTAAATTGCAATTATTTTCATATAAAAATTTAAAATATTCATTTATAAAAATGAATACGTCACTGTATTATTTTATTTTAACGAATCTTTCTAAAAAAAAAGTGTTCTTCAATGCATCAAACAATCTTCTGTCCAGAGGGTGGCTACGTCTTGCATCATCACATGGTAACCAAGTGAAGCAGTTATTTTTGTCCAGGTTGGTTAGACGCCCAAAGCACTGGCTGAGGTGTAGTGGAAACAGTTTCAAAATATCTGTAATTTATGGAAGTAACTTATTTAACAACGATGATTCTAATTCATAATTACTAACCACCAACAGACGTGGTCAAACACAATTTTTCGCAATATTTTGGGCGTGACAATATTGTGGAGGCAAAGGTAATAAAGCAAAGGTAATTCGTCACAGCATTCCGTTTCCTGACAATTCCTAACTCCATGTTTCTAGTTATCGCAGTAATACTGGATTAGGATTCTTTCCCTGGCATTTATGCTTTGTGTGGTCCCTGTACCTCAAATAGTTAAAGTTATCTGATTAGCTTTATAGATTTAACTAACTGTGCACATTCATAAGCACGGTAAAACAAAATTAATTCAAATTTTTAAATATTAAATTTTTCTTTTCCATGGTTTAAAATAATTTAATGCTTGACTGAAACATCAATAAAAATGTAAAATTATGCACCAACTTTAGTGGGGAATACTCAGTATTATCTCTAAAAAAAACATTTAAAATACGCAAACATAATAACAGTCGTGTGTTGTACAAAGTTACAGTAGATATATTTCTTGTAGTATTACAAACTATTCCTTGGCAGCTGGTTTCCAAAGAATTTTTTTCTTCTGTGCACGGCTTGTTTCGCTCCACGCACTAACACCTCTATGGTGAAGACCGCTCTTCTCCCAGAGGGAAAACTTGTGGAAGTGGGGGGGGGGGGGGAGCGATCGACGTTTGCAAACGCAGCAGCGACTACCGAAGTGGTCGAACGAAATCACTTGCTGAGTTATGAAAATGGACATGTCCGAATGCTATGCCCCTCCCCATCCCCTTCCCTACAAACAACCATCACCGCGGGGGTTTTGCGGAACGGGTCATGACCCAAGGGCGGTCAGAGGAGTGCTAGAGAGGGGGTGAAAAGGGGTGGTAGGAAGAGGGGGGAATGGAAATTGGCTGCGGGCTCCAAGGGACACATTTCGCCGCTACCGCGAGCCGTATACGAGGCTGTGTTATAACTGCCTCGTGTTGGGGTAAGGGGGAGGGTGGAATTGGGGTGGTACTGGTGAGTGTTACGGCTCTGGGGCAGAGGGGGTTTGGGTTCCCGATGGACAACAACAGTAAAAATCCGCCGACAGGGTCCGACTGTCGCCGGCGCGCCCTGGGTAATGAGAGATGGTGGAGTTGTCCCATGAAGAGAGGGATGGACGTAGTGCGGCGCTGGCAATATCTGTGGGCGCGTGGCCATGCGAAACAACCCCCTCACGAACCCCTTCTCTGCCCCTCCCCACTTTTTTTCCAACGATAACCACTCACCCTTTATCCCCCCCCCGTTTTTTCCCGGCCCCCCCCCCCCCTCCTCTACGTCCCTGAAGCCAAATCCGCAAAGCCTGGCGCATAGCTATACCCCGTCAGCCCTGGTCGTAACTTGTAATAGGCAAATCCCAGATTTGCTCCCATTTCCCTTCCACCCCCCCCCCCCCTCCGCACACTCAACCCCGTTTTTATTCCAAACACCGGTCGCGAGGATGGGTGGGTGTGTGGGTTTATTACAGTCGTACATCCGCGCTATCATTTGCACTTCCGAACAGAAACGTGTATTTCAGCCCCAACCCCCCCTCCCCCCCTTTTTTTTTTCCAACCGCAGACAGAACAGCGACCGTAAACATTGGTCGTCCTGACGGCTACGAAATTCCGCGCGATAATGCATTGCCGCAGTCAATGATTTCGGAATGATCTCCACGCTACAATATATCTATGCATACGTCCGGAAATACGCTGAACTGAATTCACTAGGTGATTCTACCAACGTAGCATTCGCCTTGGTGATTTTAACTTTATCGTCAAATTTATTAGCTACAATTTAACTTTAAATGTATTATACCCCGCACACATTGTTTGGTTACAAGTAAAAAAAATAATAACAATGACACAATTGTATGGTAAATGTTTAATAAACTAGAAAATGTACCAAAAATGTGTACAGCGTAGGTAATATTTATTTATGTATAAAATCAGCGTAACACTGGAGCAAGAATATGGTTTAAGATGTAAGAGGTACTGTTAAAATATTATAAATTATAAGCCTTTACCTAAAATTGTTTTAAGGTTTTATTATCTACATATAAATGTGATAGCATTTGTTACTAATTTATTCTATTTTTCTTCTCTTCACCAGGCTCAGAATTAATGATTGTACTCTCTAAAGTCAAATCTTTTTTTATTTAGTCATATTTTATAATAACTTATGCTAAACACCAAATTAAAGGTACAAATCATCTAAAATATTTACACTTATTATCACCACAAGTAAGCATTTTATTTACATTTACAAACCCTTTTTGTCTATATCTCCCTGTGTCTCTTTCTCTCTCCCTCTCTTTCTATCAATCTCTATCTCTTTTTCATTATTTCTATCTATCTCTCTTTCACACTGTACGAATCGTGTGAAAGGTGCAGCTGGTGAGTCATCAACAGTAAAATCGGCTTTCCCATGAGTTATGACCCTGGGGATAAAAGTAGAAACGTGTAACGCCTCTCAGTTTAATACTGAACTGGATGAACGCATATAGCATAATGCGGGGGACATTGGAAAAGAGGTTTCCATCAAATTGAATACGTGTAAAGGTTCGTACATTTTTTTCTTTTACTACTTAAGTATTTTTTTTTGGAATACTTCGTTTAACATCTGTTGTTGCTAATACTTAAAAAGTACAGTCGTAACAAGATGGATCCTTTTATCTTAAGGTTACCAGGACTCCAACTTGAAATAATAAAATATTTTATTTAACCTATTTTTGTAGTCTATTAGAGAATCACCAGGCTACGCAGCTTATAAAACACCAATTTCACGCCAGGCACAGACAAAATATTCAAGACAGCATAGCATAATTGCACATACTTTAAAATATTGTTTGGTTACTAGGAGATGCATCTTTGGAGTGACATACCAGACTCCGTTCGACAGAACGCGTCTAACACAGTATTTGTGCTCTACTTCAAAAAACAATATAGCAGGTAGCCAGTCGCATTAACAACGGCATCACGTTGGAAATGTGAACCCTGTCCATCATTTAAATACTACTTCTATTTATTAACTTGTAATATACTGGAAAAATGTATTTTTGATTAAGTAATTATGATATAATTTTTATTTTATAGTTTTACATTATGTTTTTGTATCTTCATCATACTGTTCCGTATTATAATGTAATATTTTCAAAGTTAGATTAAATTTTAGTAGTCATTTAAAACACAAAGAATTGTGAACTGGCATAGATATTAATTTTGTTCGTTTGTTAATAAATAAATAAATTCACTAACCATTCCAGCCAGCAGCTGGTAATGAAAATTGCAACCGAAAAGTACAGAAGAAAATCTGACTTAGTCCCCGTATGCCTGCTATTTAATTCAATTACTTCTTCACATTGAAGTAAAAAGTATTTTTTGAAAATTGTACTTGTTTTTACTGCTCGTTAAGCTATAAATAACTGATTTTAAAAATTCTATAAAATGTTTGGACAAAACAAATCCAAAGTGAACCCTTTCAGTAACTCTTTGTCAATTCCTAAGGTATCATTTTAATCATTTTATTTTAACTACACTTTACTTTTATATTTTACATAGTAGTAATCTTAAATTATGATTGCATTCAAATATATAATTATTCTATTAAAATATGTGTACAATTATAACACAATTTTATTTCATAAAATTATAAAGTATGATGTCGACTAGAATGTACCCAATGTCTCACACATTCAAAGTTTGATAAACTCAATGTATCACTGAGATATAAGATTTTCATTTCAGTGGACGTACATAAAGAAATGCTTATGTTAAAAAAAAATCACTCGTCTGCTTATATCAGAACAAGACCAAAAAACGAAGGGGAAACAGGGAAATGTACTAACTAAATACTTATTACTAGCCGCTAAAATTACGAGCTCTCAATCTTCAGGCACGTGATATATTAAGCAATGGTTTTTTTTTTTTTTTTTTTTCCAGTGCACACCATGAGCACAGGATTTTCGCTTCAAGCGCGTAGCCAAATGAGCAAACTTATTAACCTTATATGGACCATCGCTGTGACCGATCCCTCGGGTGCCGCTCGATTACTATAACCGATTTAACTTGGTCGCATCGCGTATAGCTCATTGAGCGAATGAGCAAAAACCCGCTACGCCGCGCGCCGCCGTTCAATTTAATGGCGCGACGATGCGTATAACCATGCAGTAGATCGAGTTTCGAACATTCTCCTTCCAGCATCGTCGGTGCACTGACTGTTAGTTAACTCGCTTTGTTTTGTCCCACCCCCCCCCCCCTCTTCTCACTCCTAGACACGCGCACTTCGTGAGTGCTAATACAAGTTGTTAATTTTTTTTTAATGCGAACCAAATATCAAAATCGAATGTTTGAAATATTTTCGCGAAGTCGAATCGACTTGCGAATAACAGCTCTCGGTGAAACTGTAATAATACACTTATTTTTATAAACTACAAGTTTGAGGTTAAAAAAATAGTTTAACTTTTGTAATGTTTTAACTGATTAAAGTGTTTAGCAAATTGGACCCTATAGATAAAAAAGATATATCACCCCAGAACATATAAATAATAAAGCCTTATATACAGTATGTGTTAATGAAAGAAATAAAGATTTAAATATAGCTGAAATTGTTATTATTAATGTAGATAAACAATAATATTTTAAGGTCAAATTTAAAAAAAAAATTAGCACATAATCCAGATATACAAAATAATGTAATAAACATTAATAATAAAGAAAGACACACTCATCAACATATATTGTACTCCCAAAAATGCAGCAAGTAAATTTGTCAAAATCGAACATGTAAACAAACGATCTGGAAGAAATTTCCGAGTGGAAAAATGAAAACCGCATCGTGTGACGTGGGCGTTAGATGTTCGTTGTCCCCACCGACCCAGTCACACACACGTGAAAACCGCGCGATTTGAAAACTGCTCAAAATATCAGAGCGGTGTCTGTGTACGGAAAGCATTTAAGAATGCACCGAAGGCAGTATCAAACTGTTTTATATATATATATATATATATATATATATATATATATAGAAAAGAGTTGCGTGTTTTCAGAATAATTTTTAATCATGAAACACCCGGGAGAGATTCTTGAAAACACTCCCAAGGGACTAGAATTTTCTACCTTTATCCTTCATCTCTCTTCTGCTATGTAACGTTATGGTCACCGTTCAAAACCTCATAATTATACTAGAAGAAAGCGCGCCAGTTCAGAGTCTTGCGCTTAGAGGTTATTCTGCGCTAGAAGCACCACTCACTAACACAAATACGCCCATGGCTATGCGCCCCCCCCCCCCTCCCCAAACTTAACTTCCTCTGTCACGCACGTACTGAAGTGCCTTCAGTATGCCGAGCGGCGCGCCGCGACCAATGAAACACAGCCGCGCAGGAAGCGGAGGAAAAAAATTGACAGTAAAATGCCTTATGATCGTCGATTGTTCCCCCCCCCCCCCCACCCCGCACCCGGGCGCGGACAAAAGGGCGCCATCAACCCATCAGGGGAATTGGCCGAGCGGCGCGTGACTCCTGGAGCCGACGACGCTCATCTCCGTGGAGTCAAGCTTGAATCACGAAGCTTGAATCTGACTTGCCGTGGCAAATGCGTTAGCTTGAATCAAGCCTGATACTTACCTATAAATAGGGACACCTGTATTTCGCGATTTCATTTCATGCCAAGGTATTTCACAAAACACTGTAGCTTTTTCTAAGAGTCATGGCAAATTGTGAGGGTGCAGCAGTACGGTGACCACATTCTCATTGGCCCCGTCAAGAGCGGGACGACACCTCTCACTGACCTCAGCCAATAACCACAAGAGAAAAGCTACAGTATTTTGTGAAATACCTTGACACGAAATGTATTCGCGAAATACAGGTGTCCCTACGCTATAAATTCATCTCTTCAATTTCATGTTTCTTCTCGAATATCGTCGCCATATTGCTGTTACTAAACACTGTACAACAGTGGTGAGACACGTCCAAGCGAGTGTTCACATCCATGATCACTTGAGTGAACTTTCAACGTGAGGTCTCACACGTCATGTTATTTTTTATTAAGTAGGCTATTATTATTTCCTTGTCATGAATAATAGTTAATTACTATTTCTGTAAATATTACACTATACCTCTCTTGCATTTATTGATCTGACACAAATATTTTCAGCAGATATTTACTCAGTGTTAAGTATGCAAAAATAACCATTGCCATGTTTTGTACAAAGAAACAAACTTTTTATTGTAGTATTAAAAACTATTTCTTGGCAACTGGTTTCCAAAGGAATCTTTTGCGATAGTACAGAAAAAAATTTTCTGTGTATGTCAAAAATCTAGATCTTAATTTCTGAATAGGAAGATGATAGTTGCTGATACCAGACAAATGGTTAAATCTGAGCACCTAACAAGAATACTTATCTTGACTGGCCAGACCGTCTAGCAATCATAGCTTACCAATGCAACCCAAGCTGTGAACGGCCCTATATTAATATTGCGCTTTTCACTTGTTGATCACCCCTGAGGAAAGCTGCAGCAAGACGTACCGAAACGTCGGGGCAAGTCATCAGGGCTGCTCACCCTCCTACTCATCTCATCGTGCATGATGGGAAAACTACTAAATTTGAGCGTTGACCGTATGATTATATGGCGGAGAAATGATGATCAAGTCGTAATGCAAGTACGTTAAGTGCTATCAAGAATCCGTACCGGTTTTTTTTTGCCTAAAAATTACTCTGAAAACACGCCTGTTAGCCATTTTAAGTCTCCCAAAAATACAGTTTAATTCTGATACTAAAATACTTGTCAGCCATAAATTAAATTTTTTTTCGTTAACAGACCTCCCTTCGAATATCTTGAGTAGTTTTCAAATCGCCTTATTTTCCCTGAAGTTCTGCACACCATTATTGTGCCCAGGAAGGCGAGGCCCTTAAACCAACAATCTTAACCCACCCATTATCCCCCCCCCCCAGAAAAAAAAATAATAAGTTACCTACCCACAACTTTGAACAACAAAGTGGTCCGTGGTTTTAGACCAGAAGATTTTGGAAAATTAGTTTATCAAAACCTTTTATTTTTAATGTAAATATAGATCTAAAATACCAAGTGAAATATTGCACATTTGGGGAAATTAATGTCAACATGATTGTTTTTAGATGTTGCGTTTATATTTATTTTTTCTTATTACACCTCCTACAAGTATTTCAAACCTCCCCCCCCCCTTCCCGCATTTTTCTGAATGGTGCAACTCGCGCTATAGATCTCCCCCTTCCTTTTTTTTTTTTTCATTCTCTATGGGCATCCCTGCCCGTCATAATTTCCCCGGAAAACCAGAAGCCAACGAGCAGCAAAGAGCGCAGTTTCTCGAAGACGAGTCTTAAAGGATCGACGCCTCCTCGCAGCGGGCCAGCACATAAACTGATGTATAGCCGGCGTCAGTCCTTTTATGGGCCCGTGGGGAACTAACTTCATCTTCTGCTTGATATTCTGTGGCGTTCGGGTGCAATGCCTGGGCGTAGCGCATAAAAAATGATCCGCCCGGCGCGCGGTACGTTATTGAATTCGAAATGAGATGCTAGGAAGACGAAGAGATAAATCGCCGTCACGTAAAGCAACAAGTTGCTTCAGGACGACTGCACTGTAGAAGAAAATTGCAAAAAGAAATAAAATAAAGAGGGACTTTATTTAACAATAAGAAAATGAAAATAAAATTTATACTATAAAATGGCCGAAATTAAACATTTTTTAAATATATATATTTTTTTAAGCATAAGGTCCTGTTTATAAACTAAGAAATAAACTCAAGAACTCAGAACGCAAAAAGTTAAACAACGAGGTTTTCAAATAAACGATAATGAATCCCGCAAGACGCAAAAAGAAACGCAACGAAAAATTCTGTCAGCTCTTAACATCTTACGTTTCTGCCTTGTGTATTACCTAGAAGAGAATGAAGTGGTTCTAATACTTTTATTGATCCAAACGTGATTTGCAGGCCTATGGAAGGCTACGATTTTTTCATTTTGCCACTCTCATCACGCTTTTTAAAATAAAATTTTTAAGAATCACACACGTTTTCATGAAAAACACAACTAACAAGAAAAATATTCCTACGGTTAATTTTTTTTTCAGAAATTTGGCAGCGTTTTGCAACTTTAATCAATTATAAACTAGGTACCGTAGTTTTCTTGAATTTGTTTGTTGCATATTAAGATATTGCGCTCTTGCGTTTCTTGCAGTGTTTATATGCTCAGCCTGGAAATGACCGGAATATATTTATTTTACGTTATTGGAAGTTAACAAACCTAAATAAAAAGAAAGCATATAGGCACTACTTTCGATCGGTACAGTTTTTTTCCCTCTTTCTCTTTAACGCTGTAGTATTTGTACACAAATTAACATTATAACACTGGTGAAAGTTAGTTTCTTTGCTATGATTTTCAGGTTAGAATTTTAAAAGTTTCTTTTACCCTAGTATTATTTACATAAAATCAACACAGTGTGCAGTCATGTTTAGTTTACTTTAAGTTCATATTTCAAAATATCTCGAAGGCAAATCCTGGGACAGTTCCTTTTCAGTAGGTCATGGCTAATTCCTTCCAACAATATCTGTGTTTGTATCGTTGTGTGTTCGTGTTTTGATGACCTATGTGTAGAAGAAATTCTAAGCCCAAGTAAAAAAAAATTATTCTCATGTTGCAAATACACTTATAATACGAACCTCGGACACGAAATTGAATATAGACTTCTTTAAAATAATGCCGAGAGTGATAAATATAGATACGTAAATTGTGTTTTACCTACAACTACATTTCTTGAAGAAAATCACACGTAGTTTACGTCGACTATCGAATCATTCGATTTGAAGATATAAATGTTAAACTATATAATGAAACGGCTCCGATAAAAGAGATAAAGATTTAAAAAAAAAAAAATTCTCAACACCGGTTATGGACCTGATTTCGGCAAAGAATTTTTGTGAAGTACTGCCCATCTTGTTGAAATTCACTAAATAGTAAATACTACAAAGTTTCCCTTTGGCTTTGTGAACTCTTGTTCGAGCCATTCGGCACATATGGCAACACCGTGGTTACATAGTTCCGTTCCACGCGACTTCCGTTCAATTTTCGAAATTACTCCTACCAAATGCCGTATCCCTAGAGCTAAGATGTTACGCATAAAAATAATGTTTCAGCTTTTTCTGATTCTTATAGAACGTTGTTATAATTTTCACGTATACATACTTATAAAAATGTAAAATTTATTTTAATGTAATTTTTTTATTTGTGTTGTGATTAAAACCATGTTAATTTAGTATTTGTTTTACTCTAAATTCAACTGCTTCTGTGAACTTAAAATATTTTGGACTTGTATGAATCGTAATTTATTACAATTATTATTTTAGATGTGTGCATTTTCGCGATAGTACAATTGTTTCAATTAAAATGTAACGACGTTGACAAAAAATGTCAAATTTATGTTCACCTTCCTAAACTTCCGATAATAGCGTAGGCCTGCTTATCTGCATGTTAACTACGTGGCGTTAACATTCCTTGTCTCCCGACATAGATAACTGTAATTAAAAAAAACTGGTTCCGACATTAAAGACCGCATCCTGTTTCCTTACGATCGCGATGGCAAACGTTCGCTTCCACGCAATGCGTTCATCTAACATCTGGAGTGTAATTAACACGGGACCTTTTGTGCCGAGAGACTCAACCCAGCGTGTTGATTGCGGAGTTATTGTCCTCTTAATTCACAAACGCGTGCTTGGTATTGACACTATCGCCCCTTCTCGGAGTGTGGTCATGCCTTTGGAATTTATCGTTCACCTGCTCTTCTAGAACGAGACCTACGCGCGTTGGTATCCGTTACAACTAGCAAGCGAAGGTATCGCAAGGGCAAAGCATTGCCTCGAGTCTATGTCCACACACGCACCCTGATTTCGATATGTCAGGGATTTCCAAAATTAAGAAAATTATGTTTTTAAGTATACTATAACGGCGGTGAGATATTTTAAATGTTCGCGAAACAAACCCAACCATCCACTCACGCCATTTTAGAGTGCTTTAAATAAAGCTAACCTAATTAACAGTTGACACGGTAGGTATTTCAATTATAGCTTACCCGACATAAATGGCCCTTCCCATCAATTTCACCGTATTTTAAGTGAAGCTAGTATAAATGCATCAATGGTATAAAAATTTAAATTATTGGTTTTATACCTGAGATATCGTAATTCCGTTTTACAAAATAATATCAATATAGAAAGGTAGGAACTCAAAACATATTTCTTTTTTTCAGAAGAGCACTACTCTAGAAAATAACCTTGAGATTACAATGTATCATAGTTGAATATTGCCCACAAAAAAAATCCACACTGTTAGAAATTACAGTAAAAATTCCAGGGTGTCCCCATCCTGGAAGTCATGGAAAATCAGATAATTTACTGTAAATCATGATAAAGTCATGTAAATTCTCCAGTGATAGTGATTAGTGGAGAAAATTCCATAATACAGACTGCCACCACTCAGACTATGAAATTATTATTTTTTATGCAGATGGGGTTTTAGTGCATAGTCACACTCACTATGAAATAGCGTAACCAAGGTTCTGTTTGAATTAAAGGAACCACGCGATTTGAAAACTGCTACAAATATCCGATTGGTGTCTATTTACGAAAAGCATTTAAGAAAATGCTTAGGGCGTGTAAGTACGTAGTTCTGTTTTCGTTTTTTTTTTTAATTATATTTTAAGGTGAGTAAACATGTCTAAAACGCGTTTTTTTCGGAATGTGGCCTTGAGGAGTCGATACCCTAAAGCTCACAGCAGTTGGGATGCACTGTAGGCGTGTCCGCTTCCAGACTGATTCATCGGAGGAGAAGAACACTGCCGCCGGGACGAAAATAGCAACGACCCTGCCCTTCCCTCCCCCCCCCCTTCACACAACCCCCTTCCCCTTCCCTCAGGCACCAAGGCTTGTCTCTGTACCAGTGTGTCAAGCTATCGATTCCTTTGGTCGATGCATTTTCGAGGTGTGCTGCCGTGCGTGGATATGGCTGTCCCTCTGGGGGGATTGCCGACGCTCCCCTCCCCTCCTGGTGCTTAGAGACTGCACTTACTCTTCCAGGACACATTCGTGTCACCCTTCCCCCCCTACCCCTCCCCGAACTCCATCGGCCCACTCTTCATCCCCAACGTCTACACGCTGTCCAATAATGCCAGCAGGGACAACCCGTAGAAGGAACTTCACCAGTGTTCTTCAGTCAAAATCCCGAGAAATGTAGTTGACTAGATGACTTTCAATTCAAGTTCATGCGAAAGGCATATTATTTTTGTTTCGGCAAAATAATAATAAAAACTTCAACCAGGCGGAGTCTCAGAGACCCTTCTTTAGAGACTATGAGAGTGACACAAATTACTCCTAATGAAAGCTTTCCGAGCGGAGGTGAGCTCTATCAACCTTCATATTACTGGAGTTCAAGAAGTGATGGTCATCACAAAGACGAAGTGTTTGAAGCACCTTACTTTAATTATACCAATACATGAATACGAAAGCCTGACGTAGTCTCCCAGTGGTTACAGACAGCAAAGATCTGTACCACCTTCAACACCAGCTTTGTCGGACGGGGTCGTTCCATCTGGAAGGTTGTCACTAGCAGAGCCGAATGATAATCGTCGCTCCCTGTTCCTCCTGCAGAACTCTTACAGTCGTTGTTCTGGAACATTTACCACTCATTTCTTCCTCCGAGACTTCGCCATCGATATTCACTATAAGTATTACTCAATCATCACAACCACTTCAATAACCATCCAAGCTATTTAAATTTAAAAGGTAGCATCAGGATACAACAGGACGTAGCTTTGCCAGTCGATGGGAGTGAGGAAACCTCGGAAAACTTTCAGACTGGAAATATCTCAGCTGGAAGGCATATAGGAAAAGTTCCAATCCGATGCATCTACTCCCGTTCGCAGGACCGTCTGCAAAGACGTTTTGGAAATCTGAACGCAATGTCCAATTCTTCTCACCTGCTTCCTCAGCTATGTGCGCGAACTCACATTAACACCTTCTTCATGATAGCAATGTAAATAAGAAAACTGTAATTCATAAAAATTACTGTTGTTGTCATTCACGTTTTGGTGTAGTAAACTAGAACGAATTTTAGAATGATGATGACGACGACCATGGCGATGAAGACCATGATGATATTGATGTTGATTATGTTGATGATGACGATGCGATGACGAGGATTATGACGCTGGTGACAATGATGTTGGTGATAATGAAATTTAAGATTACATTTATTATGTTGACGTCTATGATGATGCCGTTGATAATAATAAAATTGATGATAATTATGTTGATGATGACTTTGATGATTACGATGATCATTATGATGATGGCGTGTTCATCGCTGAGGCTAGATTGTACCTCCAGCCATCGCCGCCGAGATAAAGATCACCACGGCGTAATTTGGGCAGATTCGGTGATGTGATTCTGTGATGGTTCGCCGCTGCATTCGGCAAACCGACAAGAAACTTTGTGACACGCTCGATTTTAAATGTTTACCACAACACAATGTTATCGCACGTCTGTTGTTTCTGATCACACATTTAAATACATTTTTGTTGGTAACTGCCTGAAAGCAGTGCTGTAAAATGCCATTTTTTGGGGTACTTTATAAAGGCAGCGCATCGCAAACATTTCGCCATTCGAAATGTGTAAGTTGATAAAAATAAGAGATCTCGCAGCTATTTTCCCGCTTATTCACCACGGATAGTTTCTAGTGATCATTGGAGGCACGGTGGTCGATTGATCATTTCAGCGTGGGTTTTCTCGGTGCACTCCGGTTTCAACCACACATTCATTCCGTCAATGCTCCATTCAATTCTCGTCAGCCCTCGTCATCTCTAACGACCCCGACTACTTTAAGGCTCGTTCTCACACGCCATGTTGATTTTTTTTGTTTGTTTTTTTCGTCACTGCTTTTATTTGAGGGCTATTTCTAAAATTGTATCTCGATACTTCCATTGTGTTTGTTGTTATGCCACAAATATTTTCAACAGGTATTGACTTATAGTAATAAAATGGATGTAAAAAGAAATGCAAGTGATGATATTTACGAATAATTCACTACTTTTTTACACGAATGGCACTACACAAAGTGTATATGGTTAATTTAAAAATAATTTAACAACAGATTTTTTCATGTTGTTTGAGAAAGCCATCGAAAGTGAATGCAAGTATGGCCAACCCATTTTACTTTTTTTTTTTCAATACTATTTCTTAGCAATTTTAACACAGTTACAAAATATTTTTAAAAAATCATTTATTAAGTCAAATTTTCTTCGGTTATTTTTTTTTTTTTTCACTTAGAAAAGGTGGACCTGCCTCACCCCTCTTCTTCTCCCCCTTGCCTTCTCTACTTTTTCTTGAATACGCCTTTTGGCATGAGTGATATACAAATCTTGTCTGTTGAAGAACAATGATGTTCGAATTCACAAACTGTACGTTTAATTAAAACGGTTCAAGGGATCGACATAAGCGAAGCGCCGAAGTGTAAGAGACACAAAGGCACATCGACACGAACTGAAAAAAACGAGACGATTGGCTATTAGGACGGGACGTTCAATCACCTGGATTTAATCCCATTATTTTGCCATCCGTGTTCTCGGGATTTACTTCAGAACGAGCCGAGTAATGAATATCGGCCAATTGCGGTGCACGCACTTAATGTTCCGGTACAGTCCGTGTTCGTGTAAAGTGTCTCGTGTTTGACAGGTCGCAAAAGTATTACTATTGAACTTAACATGTCCTTCTTCCACTACTGTTAACGTCAACAGCGTTTCGGTTGTCAGGGTTCGTACACTGTGATTTTTTATATTTTGTAAATGGAACAAAAATACATTCATGTAAAATTACAGATACTTGTAAATTTGTACATTTACACTACAACATAGTGTTCGCAGTAATACTGTTGTTCAGATTCTTACCCGGAAATTCATACTTTGTGTTGTCCCAGTACCTCCAATAGTTAACACTTATTTGTAAACCGTTCCATAAATAGCTTTCCGGTGTTGACTGCACACATAAGAATCACGATACAACAAAATTAAGCGAAATTGTTGAATATTAGATTATCTTTTCCATGGTTTAAAAAATATATAAATGCTAGAATTAAACATCAATTAAAATGTAAAATGATGCGTAAATTTTCTCAATAAATACTCAGTGTTATCTTGCAAAACGTATTTAATAAATGCAAAAAATAACCATATCAATGCGTTGCACAAATTTACAATATATTTATTGTAGTATTACAAACCGGTTTCTAAAGGAATCTTTTGTAAAAAAAATACAGAGGGGAAAAAAATTCGGTGTAAACCAAAACAGTGTGATTTCTTTGCTAAGTGAGGTTTGGGTAACGGATTGCCGCTAGTCATGCCCCCCACAAGGGCGGGGCTGGGTGGACCCTGGGTCCAGGGACCGGGCCCAGACCTGTTTATTATTGAATGTTTAACTATTATCATTTTTACAAATTATAAAAACATATTGAATATTTTTTTATCCAATGAAATTCTAGAATATTCTACACCTACAGCCAATTATATGTTAAAATTTAAAATCGATATTAATTTTGAACGTTTAATGAAATAATTTTATAAATGAAGCTTATTTTGGACTTATAAAATAGTAAACATAATCATCCCCCGTATTTTCAGTTTAAATAACATTCTAAAAACTGTAGAGACCTGCAAAATTCGCGGATTCATTCGGTGATAGGCTAGAATTCAAACACATATACTAACTCTTAGATAATTTTTGCTATTGGCTTACTGTTCATCTGGGACGAATCTCAACCAGTTATAAACCCTCAACCAAAGGAAGGATCGAATCACAGACAAACCAACCAGCTGAGACGACTTACAAGTCGGCAGCCAATGAACTTGAGGTTATTTGCCCGAGTGTACAGGGGTATGTGCAGTCTATCCTGAAGGCCACCGAAACCGCGAATTTTGCAGGTCTCTACGGTAAAAAGAGTGTAGGTAAGAAATAACCATTCAATTATAATGTAGCACGTGACTGTATAATTTGGGTGAGGGGGGAGGGGGGGCGGGGAGCCGTCTCAGATCCTGGGTCCAGGGCCCGTAATCAAATGTTGGGGGCCATGCCCGCTAGTAATACTTTCGAGTGCTGTCCGAAAATTCGAGACCCAGACTGTACCCGCTCTGTGATGACGATCCGTCTCCCAAGACGCGCGCGCCCCCGTCCGGGGGACGAATTACATACGCTCCCTTCGACGGAACTGCACCCCAGGTCACGCAGAGGAGAGTGGAGCAGGGCCTTAATGGCGGGTCTATTCCGTTAAGGTCGCCTCCGGGACCCTTGCCTTGATGCACCGGTCGCGTTCGGGCCGCGCATTACAGAGGCTGGAACGGAACTCTCAAAACTCCGCGGCTTGATATCCAGGAAGGGGGAAGCACCCCCTACTCTCTCTCCCTCCCTTCTCGGCAATTACGTCATTGTCCCTCCCCCCTCCCCAACCATTCTAGTCGCGCCCTTATCTAGGGAGACTGACAGGCCCCTCGTCGTCCCTGGAGACCGCGCCTATGGTCATCCGGGTCTGTGGGGGGGGGGTGAGGGGGGAGAGATTTGGCGAAAAGAAGAAACTCCGGGAGGAGAGCGAGTTTTCGTTTTTGGCGCGGATTTCTGTATCATGATGCGGGGGGGGGGGGGTTAACGCAATAAAACTAGGCAGTCGGCGTTCCGGGGGAACATCAAAGTGCGCGGGAACTCGAGATTTGGAAGGGTGTGTGTGGGGGGGGGGGGGGGGGGTGAGGGTACCGACCATTTCACCTGAATATTTCATAATACCGGACACAGCACGATGAACAAAAGGGAGGGTTTGGTAAGACGAAACGTGCCCTATGTTTTCTCCCCTCACCAACATTTCCTCATATCACCCCTCCTACAATATTTATAAGCGTTACGTGTTTGTTTTTTTTGCCACAATGTCGGTGACTTCTCTCCGGAGGAGTTGAAGGAAGATTGAATTTGGTTTTTTTTTTTTTTTTCAAGGATAAGGTTGTAGCCCAGGGTCGCTGCCTGGAGTTCACCTAAAACAGACGTTTGCCGCTGGTAATTGGGGGGGGGGGGGGTTAAATGTTTTACTCTATGAGAAATTATTTACATACTACTGTTATGTTCTTAACTCTCCGTTTGTTTAAACAAGTAAAGCTGGACGCACAATGATACGTCTCATCTGTCCGTCAACATTACATCCGTCAATCATGTGACCTGCAGCCAATCAAATGGTCCGAAAAATTCCACCCATCGGTTCCTCGAAAAAACTTGCCAAGCTTTAAATTTCGGCGGACGGTCGGATAAAATTATAATATCATCGAAAATGTCTGAAAAGCATGTTCTTCATTTCAATTTTTTTTTTAATTTGTGTATTTGTTTGGCTGCTTCCGTATTATGTTTTTAACTTACCTATGAACACGTTTCAAGCTGGATATTTTAAAAAAACATTGTCTGAGACACAAAATAATTAATAATACA
This sequence comes from Bacillus rossius redtenbacheri, assembly GCF_032445375.1. Lineage (NCBI taxonomy): Eukaryota > Metazoa > Arthropoda > Insecta > Phasmatodea > Bacillidae > Bacillus > Bacillus rossius. The sequence continues at coordinate 14,751,780 of NC_086341.1, read as the reverse complement.
CGGTAGTTTGAAATTATGTTTAAATATATATTTTAGAGCTTGTTTAATCATTTGTAAGCACTTGGCGTATGTACATGATCGTCAAACTGGCAAAATCCTTTGCAAGAAAAATTTTTCAAAAATTTTAAGCCTGAATAGTTAGTTGGCAGCATCCGAGTGGCAAAAATAATATGACGGACGTACGGATCGATGTGAATCCCTGGGCTTGCTGGCGGACGGATCCGTACGAGTCCAGCTTAAGTTTTAGTGCCCCTGGCGTCTCATAGCCGTGTTTACAATACCTAAACGATCATCCCGTGTTAGTTTTCACTTGAACCCCTTGAGCGATACTTAACTCTTTGAGAGAGGAAATGAAGACGCCTCGGAAAGATTTTCTTGTTATATTCTTCCTCGAGGGATCCGGATTCCTCGTGTCGATTTCTAATTAATCCCCCCACTTAATGAACCTCGAATTACATCATTTTCATCGCAGGCGAGGTAAGGGAGCCTTCTCCCTTCTTTGAAGGGCAAGTGCGGGGGTGTAAGCACTGACAGACGGGGCTCGTTGATTATGTTCGACGGGAACTAATTACCGTAATTAGAACATTACTCTCTGATTTGTGCTTCCTCCACATCGGCGAAACTGCTCTGCATAAACAGGCCTCGCAGCAAAAAAAAAGACGGTGAAGTAAAGGAGAGATTGATTACGATTTAAAAGGGTAGGAAAAAAAAGACTTTAAATGAACCGTTCTTTACTGGGCGTAAATATTAGCAAAGCAGCTTTACCTACCAACAGATCTATAAATAAAACATACAGTTCTACTGAACTTTTTGAAAGAACTTTTGACTCGTGACGGCAACTTGAACTTACTGCCCTGGTAGAACAAACAGCAAAATAGAAATTTCCATGAACGTAACTTTCAGCAAGTTACATTGCGATAACTAATGTTTCTACATTGAGAGAAAGGTTTGTTTGCCTCAACAAAGTATTTGTTTGTATATGGCGAAATAAATATATTTTGTTAATTTAAACAAATATTTTCTAGTAGGAAAGATTCTGTTGACCCAACCAAAATGATTTTGTCAACTCAACTGTATATTTGGTTTAACATATCAATTTTGTTTGTTACCAAGTTTGGTTAAGCTAACAAAATATTTTGTTACAGCAAGTAAATTTTTGTTTCGCCACATATAAACAAATATTTGTTTGATTCAAACAAACCTTTTTCTCTGTGTAGACTTGCAAAAGAGATAAGTTCAAACATTTAATTTTTTTAGCAATTACTTTTTAATAGTTTTATTATGTTGTAATATTGTTTACATTAGAGCAGTGCTTCTACAGAATGTCCTAAATTGTACATTAAAAACTATTTATTGATTATTTATTGCAAAATCAAACACGTGGGTCATCACTTGCGAGATACTGTCACAGCTAAGAAATATTAGAACTATTTTTTGTGCATTTCCTCCAATTAAAAGGGAAAAAGCGAATACCCTGCTTCGCTTGTTATTGCGCCACTATGGTGAGGTATCCAATGTTCTCTGATAGTTTTCCACTAGTGTGATGTAAATAACGGAACTAAGTTATTCCAGAAAAAGAAGGACTGGAAGATGCAACTCAGAGGCGACGTCAAAACACCGACTTTAATTAATCGGCATGGCTAATGCAAGGTTCCGTAAACAGGGCGAAAGAAAATTCGCCGCCCTGTTGCCTGAGGCAAGAAGAGTCTATTTGATACGACTCGGATGAAGGTTGCGTGGCTCATTAATTACAATTCCGGATGGGAGAGAGAGAAAAAAAGAGAACTCCGAGAAAGGCTTTTCTTTTTGCTTCCACGTAACTGAAGTGATCAATGCACTTTTCAATAACACCACGCCCCTTCTTTTTCCCCTCCCCTCTTCACCCCTCCCCATTAATCCAATCCAGACTGCTATCTTGTTGATATTACCGAAACATGAGACGTTTTCAAAGCTTCAGAAAAAACGATGGAGCATTCATGTCTTGGGGCGAGTTTCTGAGACGTCAGGCACCCTCATACTAGTAATTAAAATTTTATTCCATTAAAGTCTTAATACCAATTTATAAAAATTCATATAAATAATAAAGATACATGAAGAAGCTTGGCTTCTGGGTTGTAGCCATGTCCTTGACGAATAATTCACCGACGTTTCGGTCGACATTGCAGTCACCATCATCAGGGAGCAGTTACCCACTGTAACTTCGGTGAATTATTCGCGAAAGACACGGCTACAACCCAGAAGCCAAGCTACTTCAGACAATGGCCGTGAAAGCCTGCGAACATTATTAATAAAGAGACTTAACGTCTCACACGCCATAATACATTTAATTATTATTTTTTTATTTTATGGTCATTAATATCATTTAAATGGTATTTATTTATATTAAACACTACAGCACTCATATGTTTGCCGGTCTGTCACAAATATTTTCAACAGATATTTATTAAATGTTATATAATGGGTTTAAAACTGCTCTAAAGTGTGTGAGATTTTCTTCACTTGCGCGATTTTATTTGCAGAAATTATATATACACTTTGTAAATATATTTATAAAATATTTGTGTCTTTCTTTGACTGATTGTTGCAATAGGGGAAGCTTGATTAAAATAATTATGTTAGGTATACGTCATTGCTATTTTACACTGTAGGTCATGTTTCTTGTATCCATCTCTCTTTGTCCGTTCTTCGGGTTTTATCTATGACTTAAAGTGCCAACAATGCCGACATTACACATGTCCAAAATAATTATTAAATCAATAGAGGTAAAGTGTTCAATTTACAGAATTCGTAATAAAGGTAAAATTTCAAAAATCAACATGGCGTTTGAAGCGCTGCTATAAGAGTGTATGGTACATTATTTTTTAAAAATAATATTTTTAAATATAGCAAATAAGGCTACAAAAAAATCGCTTGATTTTTACAAAGCGGGACTCTCCATACAACCACTGCAATTTAGCTTAATTATTGTGTGTTTGCGTGTGTGTGCGCTACACACATCTGAATTCAAGCGAAAAAAAATTTTGAACACTTTGTACTATAAACAGCAGTGATAGGTGAATACACGTTTTTCTCGAATCCAAACCTATATCTAAAAAATCTGGAGTAAAATAAAATATGACCGAACACACTGAAATTCAAGTTTTTAACAAACATTCAAAACATTACACTTTTATTTCTAAATTAAAATCTAAAATGTTTAAGATATAAAGTTTTCACTTTTATCACGAATGTTTCCTGAAGTGCTAAACAAAAATTCTGAAAGCACGTTAGATTGTGGCAAGACAAAAAAATGCTTTGATACTTTTTGTAGCGTATAGTAATATATCGTCGAGTAGGAAAGTGTTTAAGTTTGCAATTTTTTTTAAATTTCTTTGCTCAAATATTTTTTTTAGAATCTTTTTCTTGGAATATAAAATTTTTCTAATACTAACATTTTGGTTTATCGAATACTAAAATTTCGGTTTATCATGATTAAAGTATTGGATTTTTCCATGCCTAATTAATAATATAATTCGATTACTAAATATTGTACATCTCTCTGTACGAGAAAGCCTATATGAGAAATGTGTTAAATTTAAATCAACACAAAATTTATTAAAGTTGGTGGAAGTGGTACTAATTGTTATCAGCACCGCTGGTTGTTTGAAACTCAACCCTCAACTTGAATCGTAATTTCTAAGCAGTAAGTGTGTAATCATATGTTAGGGAGTGCAGTTAAATCATTGCCTTCTCTTACCTGAATACCCTATTTCTATGACGGAGTGTGATCGGGCATGTGCTACAGCAAACTTCATCACATTCGAAAGGTTATGGGTTCAAAGTTAGGTCAAGGTTAAAGAGTTATTATTCCTCTTGTGACTTTCAAGCCTCATTTAAGTCAAATTTTCGATTATGTATACCTGTGTGAATTTTTAAATGTACTCTTTTTTTCAGGATAAAATGGCTTGAGTTAAAAGCCAGGAAACACGCAAATCCATATTAATCTTTCGATGATTACGTTTTTTATGATACAAATTGTATATAAATATACACTGAAACTATTGATTGGTCGAATCCCAATCATCTCGAATCCTAATATATAGTTCGAAACCCAGAGGGTAACTCCAATATACCCCTCGAATCTGAATCTAGGTGTCAAGAGTCAAAAATAAAATAACACACAATAAATGAAAAATATTTACTATTATGTTGAAACATTCTACCCTTTAAATGGTTGTTTCACAAACGAAGTTTTCGGAATCAATACATATTTTAGTTTTATTTATAAAATTAAAGGTTAAAAGTAATTTATCTTGAGTCATGGTATTTTGACATATGAAACTTCAGAGGTTATCAGTGTTAAATTTTTAAAATATTTTATTTCCTCTAATATTTTTATTCGAATCTTTTTCCTCGAATATCGAATCCTTCGAATACTAAGGATTCGATGGTATTTGAGGATTGGAATGACCCATCCTTTATAAAAACTAATTACTTTTTGTGAGGCATGGAGTTCATTTTTTTTAACGTACTGTATCTAAGTCAACTTCCCGACACATAATTTGAAAAGATTTCCAAACACGATATCATTAGATTTGACCAAAGTCGCAAATCTTTGGAATTCGCAAGAAAGGAAAGAAGGCTGCGTAATATTGGGGCCCTGGGTTTTGGCACATGAGGGTAAACGACACAATTCATCTCACAGACGGTCCAGGTCTAAATGCATGCAATAAGCTGGAAACTTAAAAATATTAAAATATTTTTGATGTGTTACAAATTAGCTTTCTGTGCGCAGTAGGCCATTTGGTTGGAGTAATTTCGTGAAACGACGGAAGTCGAATGGAACGGAAATATTTAACAGACGGTGCTACTATCTATGGTGGATTGCGCGAGCCAAAGTTCACAAAGCCAAAGGTAATCTTCGTTGCATTAACTGTTTAGTGAATTTTCAAAAGATCGGCAGATTGTTAATAAATTTCATGGACGAAAATCAGGCCCAAAGCCGGGGATTAGTATTTTTTCTAGTCTTTTTTTTTTTTTTCGCTTTTATCGAAGCAGATTAATCATGTTGTTTAAAATTTCTGTCTAAAATCAGAGTGATTCGATAGTTGACGTAGCTTATCCGGCAGCGAACAGAGACTGGCGGGCAAACAACGTGATTCACGTTCAAAAATATGGTTTTAAACACTATTTGCGTATATATTTATCACGATTGACATGTTTTTTTTTTAAAGAATACTGCGTTAAATAAGAGCACTTGAATTTTTTTTTTAAATTCTTATTCGCTTTTATTGTAGCTGGTTCATTAAACATTTCAAAATTTCTGTTTACAAACGGAGTGATTCAATAGTCGACGTAGCTGCTCCGGCAGCGATCCTAGTGGCGGGTGCGGAAACTACGTGTGATTCGCGTCAAGAAATGTATTTGCAACACACAGTTTTCGTGTATTCATCAGGCTCAGCGCTATTTTAAAGAATTTTTACGGTAGACTTCGTGTCCGAGTTTCGTTTTATAAGTGTAGTTGCAACATGAGAACACGTGAATTCTCTCGTTACCGAGTTTAGATATAACCTTTCACATTTTTTGTATGATGTAAATTTTTTTATATTATTTTATCCTGCCCGAGAAGGTTTTATACGCAGATAAGTTTTTTTTAAACTTAAAAACATGTTTTTTAAGAATTTGTTACCATTCAAAATACTCCCCAAACATTTTTCTGCAACAGGATATAGTAAATATTTTAATATTTACGGGACGCCTTAGCAAGAGAAGCAGGGTATTTGTTTTTCCCTCTTAATTTAAGGAAATACACAAAAATGTATAATATTTATTATCTGTAACGGTATTTCTTAAAAAAATGACCATCCCTTTTGACTATGCAATAAATATTTATTGAATAGATTTGAACGTACAATTTAGGGCATTCTGGATAAGCGTTGCTGTTTCCGTTTGGCTTTTTAGTGTTGACGACCAGTCAGGCACACTGTTAGAAATTAAATTAAATTTAAACTTTCTCAAGAAAGAGTGCAATTTGAATAAACGGAGGACAACTTTGTGGTTCCAGACAACTGGTTTTTCGTAAAATCTACGTTGGATTCCGTCGTGCTAGATTTGTGTTCCGTCGTAAAAAATAGGGAACGAGAAGAGATTTTTTTGCTAATGACTTTGGAAGTTAATGAATATTTTTGGTTAATTTTTCCGAAATAGTCCATTCTGAAATTTTTTGAAAATAGTACATAAATATTCATGTAAAATTATTGATATTTGTAAATTTCTAAATATACATGAAAACATCTGTATCACTGCAAAACAGTGTTTGCAATAGTACTAGGTTCGGATTCTTACCCGGGCATTTATGCTTCCAGTTATCCCAGTACCTCATAGTTAAAATTATTTGTAAACCGTTCCCTGAATAGCATTCCAGTATTGACTGAGTATAGTAATGAGAATAATAAAATAAAGTCAAATTAATTAATATTCGATTACCTTTTTTTATGGTTTTAAAAATTTTTTACTTGAATGAAACTTCAATTGAAATATCAAATAGTACCCCACTTTTCGGAATAAATCAGTATTTTCTAGTAAAAAAGTACGTAATTTGTGCAGAAATAACCATAGCCATATGTTTTACAAAGATACAATATTTTTATTGTAGTATTGCAAACTTTTTCTTTGCAACTGGTTTCCAAAGTAATATTTGTTAAATTACAGAAAAAAAAATTTTTCTTCACGCGTGAGTTCATGTTCAAAGAAAGTAAATATTTACGAACATCCCTGAATGAATTGTTACCGGTGCTATTTGCTAATTTAAGTTGAAAATCTAACAGTGCACTCCCCTCTTAACAAATTTTTGCCCAGCGGTGAAAGTAGTTCCCCGAAACACACCCCCTTTGTCTCTCGCTCTGCAACGAACCAAAGGACTTAAGTGGCTGGAAAGGCTGGAAAGGGGAGAACTTACTTGCTCTACAGCCTAACTTCGTGTCTGTCTTCAGGCCTGGAGGATTTGAGTATTCTGCTCATGAGTCTATTACGTCTCCCACGCCAGACCTCGTATATCAGCTTCCCAGTCACATATCCACTAGGGAGGGAAAGGGGGGTTGGAAGCCAAATATTTGCCCCCCTTTTTTCCCCCCAACATAAATGCAGACAACCGAACAAATAACGTGGAGTGAGCTTGAAAATTTTTCTCAGAAACTCCGCCAGAACATTTTGCTGGGACGGGCAGAGTACTTCGCTGAAGTGAACTTCACAGACTGATTATTTAAAAAAAAAAAAAAATACTTTACTCATTTTTATTTATTTGCAGCAATATTTTATCCTGCACGAGGTTTCAAACGCAGTTTGTTTCACTGAAAAATTGATTTTTTTTTTATTATTTATATCCAATTAAAATAACTCTCTTATCTTATTCTATAACCGGTTACAGTATTTTTGATACGGTTAGAGTACTTACTGGCCATTTGGTTTTCACTAATGGTGTACAATTGTAATACCCTATTTTTTATTCACTATATTTTAACATTCAAATTCCTTAAAAGCAATTACCGTTCAGAGGTAACGTATGTGTGAGTCTTGCGTAATCTGGAATACAGTAGCTTGAAGTCCAATTTCATCAGATGTCTTCTAATGTTAAGTATTTCGTCCAAAATTTGCTACGAGCCTGTAATTTGTGCCCATGTTACTCCCCTGCGGAATTATGAAGTGCCAAAAAAATAAAATCAATTTTTAAGTCAATATTAACTTCTGATGTAACAAAAAAGCAATTTATTTTGGGTGGTTCTTAATCCATAAATAATTCATTAAAATAAAACAGTGACTTGAAAATTTCCTGATATTCTGTAATATATTCAAGACTCAAAAAGTTCAGTCATGTGCATGTTGACACTAAAATTAATAATTGACTGAGCCACGTTTGTTTGTCTGCAGGGTTCAGAGATATGCTCAGGCGCTTAAGACTACGGGATCATCTTCAATATTATAGTAGGATCTGAACCACTTGGATACCAACTTAAACGCTCATTTATTTCATTAAGGCCGGGGGATGTTTGAACCAAATCCACAAACTTCAAAAAAAAAAAAAATTCTGTACTTACAAAATATTACTTTGGAATTTAGTTACAAGAAATAGTTTGTATTACTGCAAGAAATTTATTGTAACGTTGTTTAACACATAATTTTTGCAAATATGAAATAGGTACGTTTTTCGAGGTAATACTGAGTATTTCTTACAAAAATTGGCGGATAATTTTATATTTGAATTGCTGTTTCATTCAGGCATAATTTTTAAACCACGCACAAGATAAAAGAATACTCAATAACATGAATTTATTATTTTTTTATTATGCTTATTAATGTTAGCAGTTAGTATTGGAAAGTTTTTCATGGAACGATTTACAAATAACTTTTAACTGCTATTTGAGATACTGGGACAACACAAAGAATAAATGTCAGGGTAAGAATCCGAGCCCAGTATTACTGCAATAAACTATTTTGTAGTATTAAAATATGTACAAATATATAAATATCTGTCATTTTATTTTAATTTAATGCAGGTTTTTTTTAAACATACGCTATTATAATTCTTCATTGTCATGGAAATATTCCGAAAAAAAAAACCTTCAGATAAATTCATAAGTAAAACGACTGAATCAGCTGATGTCGGACAAACGGAACCAGCAATGAAACTGAACAAGTATTATGGACAAAACAACGACGACAGCTGTGTTGTCCATCAGTAATACTTGTTTAGTTTCATCGTTGGTTCCGTTTGTCTGACATTCAGTCTTCTTTTCTGTGAATTTTTTTAATTATTATTTTCAAGTTTTTTCCACGACGAACAGTGACAAAACTACAATGGCGTACGTCCAAAAAAAAACTGCATTATCTAAAATATTCCTAGGGGCAGGCATTTTTCGCGAAAAAAAAAAACCTGAACGCCTACTAGACTGCAACAAGGTATACCCGTACCAGCGGTTTCTTCCTTTTGATTGGCTGCCGTCTGCGAGAGAAGTCGTCGCCTTGTTTGACCGAGCCACTCAAGGACGCGTTTGATTCCGCACTGACTCGATGCGATCGGCGTTATAACAGTCGACATGTACCTGAAAGGAACTCACCCAATCGCGGAACAGAAACGATGCTACAGTGTTTCAACTTCCGGATAGTCTTGGAATCTTTTCGCGAAATATGCATGCCCCTAAAACTTCCCCATTGAATGAATCATATAAAGAGACCTCCAATATTCGCGGATTCATTGACCTCTAGGATAGACTCCACAGTCCTTTAAATACTCGCGGAAATGACACCTGTTCATTGGCTACTGACGCGTGAGACGTCTCAACTAGAGCTGTCCGTAATTCGGCACTTTCTTGGTTTAGTGATTCCCATTGGCTCACAGTTACCCGGATAAAATGTGGGCCAATCGCGTGAAACGGTACGAAGGTATAGTTGTTTTGATGCTAGCAGCCTATCGCGAAATGAATCAGAGAATTTTCCATGCCTCTAGTAATTTCACGTGAATATTTCTGTTCCGTTTACAGAGATGAAAATAAATATATGACGGTGCTCTCACGCGCGCTAGCGAGACGGTAATTTCTGCGAACGACGCGACGGTAGCCGAAGGCGGCCGAACGCGTTGAGGCCTTACTTAAGGCGCTCGAGTTTAAAGTCGGGAGCCGCAGAAGGGTGTACCAACTAAATGCAGTGAGAAGTACGGTCCCTAGGCAAAAAAGAATGACCTGGATAATAATTGAAAACATCACTGCCTGTTTACTATTTAATATTCCTGCTTGGCATCGGCTTGGTACATTAAAATACAGAACCATTTACACAAATCTACCGAAGATCTAGATCTCGCATTAAAGAAAAGGACATCTAATGTAATCACATATTATAAACACTATATTACGGGTAATTTTACAAATATTTATAAAGGATAAGTTTTTCCCTAACAGGTCCGTTGATTACACTCCTGGATGACGTAATTGTCTATAAATGTTATTTAGGCACAATTCCGAATATTCTGGTCTAACCGGACTCTCGTTTCGACGTAATTATGCGAGTCTCACATCCCGCACCACAGCAACGTGATAAGTCTGGCTTGCAGTTTACGTAAATTCTCACGTAGCGTAAAAAAGAGAAGTAGAGTTTATTTCGCCCAATTACGATTCAAGAAACTAGCAAGATAATGAATTTGAGTTTATGATCAGTCAAGTCTCTCTGCTCATAGTTTTTCCTTGAAAAACCAACCCGGTGTCCGGCTGTTAATAGCGGTTGCGTCGAGGCTTACTTGTAGTTGCGCAGCATGGTGGACGATAACCCGGGCTGGGCACTGGTCGATGCGTAGGTGAATGGAACAGCCTTTTCCATTTTAGCAGCGGCGCAACACGCCTGCACCCGACGAGCCGAAGTCGACTCCACCAGCCGCCAGCACCGTCTCCACGCTCGCCAGCCGCAGACCGTCGCAGGTTAACGCGTCACCATGACGTCATAAGGCTTCGCGCGCCGCGCGGTGTTGGCTCGCGGAAACACACACAAGCGCAGCGCCGTGAATGTCCGTAATGCTTATGTTTTAATCAATCTTCAGGACGAAAATGAACCAAGTGCCAAACATATGATATAATTAATTACCAAATTAAAAGGAGGCGTGGCAAACGCCTCAGCGTCCGTCCCTGCAAGAGAGCGTGTGGAGCAGCCTCTTGTTCTTGAGAGTTTTCCTTCCTCTTGCCCGCCACATCTCCCGAGGACCTCGCTACCAGGGGATCCCCCAAGTGACCCAATTTGCTGCAGAATCGCACACAGACGCCTGGAGGACCAGATCGAAGGCTGTATGAAAGACTGAGAGAGATATAGTGTGCGCGTGTGTGTGAGTGTGTGTGTGTGTGTGTGTGTGTTGGAAAGAGGAGGAGGGTGAGTGTTAAATCCCTGCAGTGATGAGGAAAGACTTGCGGAAGTCATCAAAAGAGGGCTTAACTCCAATAGGCTGGGCCCGGACCGGCTCCGAGGGTAGATTGCAAGAAGGCCTTGATCCTGAAGGTTTGCTTCCCGACGATAATATTGTTTCTCTTCTCTGGGACGAAACGCCTTTTTTTTTTTGCTGCGGTGCGATCGAACCTTCACTTCGCGCGGTTAAGGAGGGGGGGGGATGTGTTTGCAATTTACTGCTGACGAATTGTTCGAGAAGCTTCGACATGTATAGACAGTGTTAGCATCTAAAAGCAAAATGCTGACATGTATCTAAAAAATTTAATAAATATATTACATTCTTTTAACTAGTAGGGATGGCCAAATATTTACACATTTCAATATATGTATATGGGTTTTTCGATACTGCGTTTAAATGATATCGATGCTAATAAAATATCGGCTTTATAAAATCTGCAAATTTTAATCGAAACATCAAAACGATTCTCTTGATTTTACTATTATTAAATTTATATTAAAGCACATGTATCATTCAGTCCTTGAAAATCATTACTAAACTTTAAAATGGAATTCAAAAATACAATTTAGCTCTTACAAGCAAAATAAAAATTGGTTTAACTTTCTGACATTTACAAAATAATAACAATAAAATGAAGTAAAAGTATAAATAAATGGCATCATTCTTGACTAACTTTCTCAAAAAAAAGTTTTTTTTAATTCTTAAATATGAGTTAATATTAATAGCGTTGTCTAATATAAAGTATTTATACTGTAAGGGTGTAGAGTCGACGTGTGATTATATATTATAAAATTATATATATATATATATATTGAGGGATGAGAACGTGTAAATTATTATTTTATTCCAGTTTGAAACTATCGTGACAAAATGCCATTATTAAAAAAGATAGTCATTAAATTGTCGATACTAAATTATTGTTAATTAGACCAAAAATATTGATATTTCCGATACATCGCTATATCTTACCACTCCTGTTAACAAGTCGTCAAAATAAACAGTACATAAAAATTGTGACTTCAAGACTAACCTTAAGGCTTAATTACATTACGGTACGTGTGGTGTGGATTTCATTGCATGTTTGCGAGCAGCAATGCAAAAACAAAACCAGAATATTAACAACAACTGAATTTGTGGCCTATGCAATAGAAGACCAAATCGGTTTCAATACACTATCATACATTCATTTTAATTTATTAAATTTACTCATAACATAAATAAAAATAATTCTTCAGCGATTTTTTTAATGCCATTATAGTCCATGGATCCATGGTGTTGGTGTTGAAGTTGCCTTTTTGGTTATTGACGAACGCCTCAAACAGGTGGAGAAGATGGTGACTGGGGTATGTAAATGACCAAACAGTTGGTGAAACGAGAGTTTTGTTTTGTCCCTCTGTCCCACACAGCAGTGCGGTATGACGTGGTACATCGCTTCTATTTCATAATTAAATTCTTAGTCCACAACTAATTTTAAGAAAAAAAAATACCTTTTTTTTAAACTGGCTTGAGCTTTGATGGCATTCGTATACACACATATATTATAATTAAAAAATGTAATTATTTTTCGTGAAATTTTGTAGATAACGTTAATTGAAGGACCAAATATTTTAATGTGTAGGCTATCTATGGTTTCCCGTAAAAACTGTAAAACGATACTTAAAAGTTTTTTTTTCTGTAGCAACCTTCAATTGTAAAATAACATAGAGTAAAGATTATTACTAAAAGAGCCACAACTTCTGGTTTCGAAAACATAAAAATCTAAAATTACGATTTTAAGGTATAGAGAACGGTCGTTAAACAGTCAGTTCTTGCGTTAGACGTTGATGAAATTAGAAGAGGGAAGCAGGTATACAGAAGAAAACAATTTTGTTCGCTTCGCTACTCTCACTGATGGCAAACATTCGCTTGTTCGTCCTACGCGCGGATGTCACGTGATAATCTGCTGTAGTCTGTGTCACTGAACTTGTCTCAAATTTGACAGTTCTCGAAAAGTATTACATATGTATCCTTCTACCGCTATTTTTTTTCTTCTGAAAACAATGTTTGTTAACAACTCAATGTGGTGGTCAATGATCTTAGACAAACTTCATATAATGATTTGCAAGTGAAGGTCTGGAAATGGGTTACCACTGGCTCGCACAACTTTAGAAAACTTTCAAATATGAGACAAGTTACATGAAAAAGACTTTATATAAGTTGCAGTAATCTAAGTTTAACATACCTTTTAATGTCGTTCATTGCTGATGCACGCCAATACCAAACCTAATAGCAACTAATGAGTAAAGCCAAGATCAGTTCCTGATGGGTTTTTTTAGGATCTAGGCTAGCCTCTGCTGTTTGACGCTTTATCAAGCTAATTAAGTGTGTTGCGGTGCGTTGTAGTTCGCATATTTTATGTAGTAGCGATGTAACAGTTACTCGCGTCCACAGAGCAACTTTAAAGTAATCGTTTCGTAAAGATCTGCTTTACGTAGCTGGGAAAGATCGACAGAATGTTGTCGTAAGTAAATGCCCTAAAAGAGGTTAAAGTTGAGGATGGCCCTGTAAAGTGGATAGGTACACTTTTGCCTATACACTTAAGCACTGCTCCTCCGAATAGGTATATATATATATATATATATATATATATATAAATTAACTAAGTTTTCGTTGAGGACGACATGTTATTTTGAGTGATGCGAGATGAGCTGGTTACGACGCCTAAGACGCATGTTGTGAATGATGACGTAACAGTCCATCCCCCTTGTTGACGTCAGATTTATAGGATACATACAACATAAAACTGTAAGTAAAAAAAAAAGAAGCTATATTTTTCATGAAAGCAGTTTAAAGAATTTTTAAAGAAAACCTCACTTTTGTTTACTCAACTATTTTCTACCTAATATTTGCGAGTTTTTGGCATATCGTATAGATCTCACTGTTTTATGCCACTAGTAGAAACAACGTCAAACAATTGGCAAGTATATTGTTAAAAGTGCATTTTGCCTTAAAGTGGACATAGTGTATTACGCCTTCGAGGTAAAGATATGTTTAGTTGTTTTTTTCTATTTTTTTAAAAATCCCGGCAACCTTCCAGAAAAAAAAGTCATGCAAAATTCGCGGATTCAATGACCTCCAGGATAGACTATACTACACTCTACACACTCGGGCTAATGCCACCTGTTCATTGGCTGATGACTTGTGAGTCGTCTCGACCGAGAGTCTGTGATTCGACACTTCTTTGAGCGAGGGTCTTCTAATTGGCCCTCATTGCTCCAGATTAACAGTGAACCAATTGCAGAAAGCAGCGCTGAGGTGTAATTATTTGAATTGTAGCATATCACTAAATGAATCCGCGAATTTTGCAGGTCTCCAGTCATGTGTTCCCCGCCGCGGGAGAGCTAAGACTGTCGGGGTCAAGGTGTGACGTGGAGCTGTTGGAGGGGGAGGCTACCCAAGTGAGGGCGCATCCTCACCAAGCAGACCCTCTTTCCCCTCCCCTACCCCTCCCCCCCCCCTCGTCTACCCTCTCTCGGAAGCGAACCCTCGAAACAGCTGCCTCCCGTCCAAGGCGTCTCGGCACCGACCTCACCGCACGGAGATACAATAATAAAAGCCTTGTATCGATTAACCCGCCCGGCCGGTCTGATGCCCGCGAGGAACCCCCGTGGACACTGCGTTAACACTCGCGTTGAAATCACAGGTATTTGTACGTTTTGTAAGCTGTAACTGCGGAAAAAAAGTGTCCGCGGTAGATGCTGGGTTAGGATTCTCACCCGGACATTTAACGCTGCGCGCGTGTGTTGTCCCAGCACCTCCAATCAGGGGCGCAACAACTAAATTTCCCAAAAGGAATTTGGGGGTGGGGGCAATATAACTTTTTATAAAGAATAATCGATTCCCTCCCTATTGAAGCGGAGGGGGGGGGGTCGAGGGGTCCTCCCCCGGGAAAATTTGTATTTCAAGGTGGAAAATGGTGCTATTTAAGTAGTTTTTATTATCTAAAAATTGATTACACAGCACTTTCTTTGTCCCCGTTTGCCTCCACTTCAAGGTTTCAGAGGGGAAATAACCTTGCCCCCCCCCCCCCTTGTTGTTGCGCCCCTGCCTCCAATAGTTACAACTGCTGCTGGCCCGGCTTCGCCTAGGACCGTAACATAGCCCCTGGCTGTGACTTCCTCGGGTGTCGCTGCGACGTCGCTTAACGGTGGACGGACTGCGTAAACTACTTTTAAATTGTCACCAGATCTCGCGAGCGAAAAAAGAAAACCCCTTGCATGCGACATCAGCAAGAGCAGCAAACGCGATGCTCCCTTTCCAAAAATTGCAAGATAACCGTGTGGGACGAGTGCGCCGTGTGTCGCACAAGCGCGAGTTAGAGGCGTTGAACCGCAGCCTGCAACATATACCTCCGTGTCATTCAGGCTCTGATGGGAGGTGTTGTAGTTTTGCTCGCTGCCCGTCATCGAGAGGGTACAGCGGCGTACACGGCCGGATTTATAGTTCTGGAGGCCTCGGGGCAACAGAGGAGCGGAGGCCCCCTGGCCCCAAATTATTTACCAAATTTTTTCATTGGAGTTTGCAAATTAATAATTTATTGTGAAATCAAGTAGATTCACTTAGTATAAAAAACATACATACATATAATCGGAGACAAGAATTTTATGAAATTAAATTTTAGTGTTAATGAATATTTCTGTTAATATTTAACAATAATATAATCATGCATGTACAAAGTACTGTAGGTAAAGGTAAAACAGCGAAAAAAGAATATCAAAGGATTTGTGGGGGCCCTCCGTTTGTGGAGGCTCCGGGGCCCTCCCCTAAATCAGGCCTTGGCGGCGTATGTGATGAAGACTTCGCCGCTGTGGTCCAGAGTAGAAACAGCTCCACCTTACGTGCAACAAGCTTGCCCAACTTTTCAGGTGCATATGCGTCTAAGCTGCTTGCAAATCGGAGACGGTTCACTGTAAACAGACATAGATGGTAAAATTGAATTTACCAATGATTTTTTTGCCATCCATTGACGACATAGGATGGTCTTATTCCGCACGTTTTTCCTAACTTACAAAAAACTATTTAAGCAACGAATAATGGTTATGCGAGAGAACAATGCTCTCGCTATAAAAAAAAGTGAGTGCGTCAATAACATTAAAAAAATATACCTATTTAGAAGGGTTAGTCGGCGAATCAAAAATAAACCCGTCAATAGACACGGTGATGTTCAGTGACGACGGTGAAACTTATCCTATATAATTTCTTAACACCTGGGATGAACAGGCGTCCCTTCCCATTAACTGGAGCTGAAGGTTGACATCCCAGTTCTGTTGATGCGTAATCTTGATGCACCGAGATTGTGCAATGGCACCAGGCTACGTGTCACAGAGCTGGGGAGTGATGTCATAAAGCCCACAATTCTTGCCGGAGCAGCTAAAGGAGACAGCGTGCTGATTCCCCGAATCCCAAGTCATTTACCATTCTAATTTCGGAGACTGCAATTTACAATGATCATTAATAAGTCCCAGGGCCAAACGCTGTTAGTGGCAGGAATTCATTTGGACATTCCTCTTGCTTCTCACATGGTCAGCCTTATATCGGATGCTAAAGACTATCGAGTGCCTGAAACTTAAACGAACTGGCAGAAAATAATAAATCATACAATGTCGTCTACAGAAGTATATTCATTAAAAATATATGCATCAAATAAAAAACAATATACAACGATATGACGGGTAAAATATTCTATCCGTTTTTTTTTATTATTCTCAATTTTTTTTTTCATTTCGTTTTCTCATTTGTGCTCTTCTTATTTCTTTGTTGATGTCCTTTTGAAAAAGCACAGCACTGCTTGCCTTTCTCCGTCTAGGTTATAGTCAATTGATACATCGCAAATTATACGTCTTTCCGCCTAATCAGCACTCCTGGTTATGAGGATAACAAAAGTATAAGTTTGGAGGTCATTAAATGTGAGTCACACGGGTGATTAGGGGGGGGGGGGGGGAGCGTGGTCTAACACCCTTAAGGGCCGCAATTTTCTCACCCATCCTGGCGAGGGCAAAACTTTCCCACTTTTTGTGCCAGAGCGCAATTTCCCCGGGTGCGATTTTCATGCATCCCCAAAACTGTAAACCACATAATTTTATGCTCTCAGTAAATGCTAGGATTTGCATAAAAATTTGCCTTCACGTTTATAAGAATAAAAATACTTTTTAGTAGATAAACATTTTTAATGTGGTTATATTATGAAATTATATATAATCATGTAAAGAAACACGAAGTATTGGAATCAAAATAATTTAGGATTACTACCCCATTCACAGCGGCCTCCGACACCGGCCCGTGCTGGGAGCAAATTTCCCCGAGGACGGTGCGAACATATTTCTTCCTCAGACCAACAAACGATGCGGTAGATTTTTCGGGAACTAAGTTTCTCGTTCCTTTAACCCTTTCCGGCTTTAATTAACAGTTGTATTTGTTTAGCCATTCCGGCGTTTCCCTGGTCTGCGCGTGCGCGCGTGTGAAGATGGCTACGAGTAAGGAAAGGTTTGGGGTGAAAAAAAAAAGTGAGAGGCTCAGGAAGGCGGAGAGTTCGCTTTGAAAAATACCGCTAATCTTTCTTTAAATTGCAGCCCTCAGTCTCCGACAAGGGCTCGTCTTTCCCTCAGATTGAACGCGAGAGCTGAAACAGCTTTTTTTTTGTTTTGTTTCTCTCTCTCTCTCTTTCTTCCAGGCGCCGATGGTACGAGAAACAACGTAGTGACGTGTTCAACAAGTCTTCAGAGATGATCACCTGGGTCGCAGTTCACAGAAGTACAAGTTTGAAACTTAACAAGTATAAATTTACAAGTTTTTAAAACTCGTGCAAACAAATTCATAAGCGATATTTCATGAAGTATACTATAAAAAACTGGGTTATTAATAGAGACAAAAAAACGTATATTCATTTCGCAATGGGTTAAAATTCCAATAAATATACTTAAAAACAGCTTTTGTCTATTAGCTCATTGTTCATCAGGACGACTCTGTGCCAATGAGAAACCCTGAGACAAAGGAGTATCGAATATACAGGCAAACCAGTTGAGATGACTCTCAGTTCAGCAGCTAATGAACTGTCGTTTTTTGCCCGAGCGTAAAGAGAACTGCGAAGTCCACCCTGAAGACCGTTGAAACAGTGAATTTCCCCAATTACTAGTTATTGTAATTGTAGCTTACAATTTTTTAACTGTTACTCGTTGTTTACTTTTTACTATGAATATTTTAGTTTACCAAATATATCTGAGGGTAGTTTCACAATCACAATGTTTCCTTTAGCACACCAATACGTTTGATATGTGCCCTAATGTTTTCGAATGTGACTACATACATATACATGTGTGTGTGTGTGTGTGTGTGTGTGTGGTTCTATGTCACTACACGTGGGTACGCCATCTTTGTGTCAACATTTCCGTTCATCTACTTCCGTTCCATTTTCTCTAAAGTACTCTTACCAAATGGCGTATGCCGAGAGCTAAGACGTTCACACAAAAAAAACACTTTTTAATTCTAAAAAAAAAAAAAAACATGCATGTATGTTCTTTTGAATCAGAATTCAGAACTCTGAGGTTGGACTCGGGCATCAATGACACGAAGATTTGGTCATCTGTACCTAGGAACAATAATTAATGCCCTACCTATAAAAAGAATTGGCCAAATATAACAAATGCACACGGAAATTGCATAAAGCACATTCACAATCTTGATGTAGGATCAAGTCATGCTTATAACAAGATACATTTATGCGTGATTTCACAGCTTCCGGTTTGCATTCGTTGGAGTGTCTTCAAGTTCGGACGAGGGATCAACGGATCAGAAATCGACGCAGTTTCGATTCCTTCTGCCCCTTATGAATATTGCATTAAGGTCGAGATTATGTAGATCCTTAACTTCCCAGTCAAATACCAAAACGCTTCTCCGGGAGAATTTAATTATTTATTCAAACCCCAGGAACACAATGGAAATGCTGACGGTGGGAGTGAGCCGTTCTGTTAACCAGGGGACTGAGAGGAAAGTGTCATTTGTGCGGGGAATAAAGAAGATGAAAAACTACTTCCTCGTGCATGTCATGTACCAAACTCCTTCCCCCGCCCCCTAAATACATTTTACCCTCTCATTCAGTCTCCACCCACCCAGCCAACCTCTCCTGACTCTTCTATTGAAAATCGACCCTTTTAACTCTCTCTCCTAATCATCAGAATTTCCAATACGATAATCCGGAACAGAAATCTGTGTTGGGTCATTTGAGAAAAAGTTAGGGTGGGCGACACAGTGAGCTCTGAGAGTTGAAGAGGGCGCGCACAAAGGAGCAAAATTTATAACTTGTTTTGAAGGGCGAGGGGAATAAAAGAGAATGAATAGTTACAAATTAAATTTAACAATTACTTTATCAGAGAGCGTACGAAACAATGCCACGCATACATCAACCTGCACCAAGGCCATTACCAGAATTTTGTGAAGGAAGGTTTCCAGTAAAACCAGTACATCATTTTTATGAGTAAGTTTTTTTTTTTTTTAATCGAGTTAAAACAAATATTGTCACACAAAAATCTCAAGGATTCGTAAATCACCCCGTTCCAATTGGTTACGAATGTTTAGACTTTTTGAAGTCAAACGTTTACACATTGAACTTTAAGTAATGATTTTGCTTTAAAATAGAAAACAAAATTTTAAAAACAACATTTTAAAATTTTTGTGTTTATTTAATTGAATTGATGATTTTTTTTTCGTATGTCAATTGTCTGATGCTATCGTTAATGCGAATCATAAATATATATATTTATGTGTTATATAATACATGTAACACGCATGTAACATTTGTATTACAATCATGCCTACAGTAACATGTGTGCAAACGGTCATTAATTATGGTCTTGTTGCAAACACAATTCCTGCTGCTTCTGTGTATGAGGCATGTTTGGCTAGATGTAGTTCACTACAATGATCACATTACAATTATCCTTCCAAATAAAGCCCTCTGGAAACATGTTGCTAAGTTGCTGTAATTTTCTTAGTCTGCCTTCAATAAGTTTTATTTTTTTAATTTGATTCCTTTGAAGGGATGGGTTCGGACCTCTCTCGTTGCTACGTCCCTGCCTGTGCGTTTCTAACAAGTAAGAAGAGTTGAGCTGGATTCAAAATGATTCGTCCCGTCCGTCCGTAGTATAAAAGCAGCGACGCCGGCCTCCGCGGGAGTTCCGGGCGAAGAGCGAAGACCGGAGAAGCGGAGAGAGTGATACTGGCGATACTCGTGCGATCAGCGAGAGGTGAAGAGGGCAAGTGGCCCTTGCTGAGCGAACCGGACCTATCGGAAGGCGATACCTGCGAGTGAAGACCTGTGGCGAGCCAGTCGGGTGCGACGAGCGATAGTTGGGGACTGTACTGTGTGCGAAGGAAGCGCACAGAGGCGGACAGAAGAGCGAGCCACTGTCGAGCCAAGCTCCAGTGGAAAGTGTTGATATTTCACTGACCAGTGTAAGACTAATAGTTGCAGACAGAGATCTTGGGTGCATTAATTAAATTTGTGGTGTAGACATTAGTAACAAATATAACTGAACCAATTAATTGGGCTATACCTTACTAACCCCGTTTTCTCCCCACATTATTCTCGTAACAGTATTAAAACTTTTTACAACACATGGATATGGTTATAATTTTCAATCATTAAATACGTGTTCGACATTTAGTCCTGAGTATTTCTTACGAAAATTGGCCCATAATTGTATATTTTAATTCGTGCTTCATTCAAACATAATTTTTTAAACAATTGAAAAGATAATTGAATATACAAGAATTTGAATATGTTATCATGGTTATTAATGTGCGCAGTTACTACTGGGAAGCTACTCAGGGAATGGTTCAATAATAATTTTAACCACTGGAGGTACTGGGGCAACACAAAGCATAAATTTCCGGGTAAGCATCCGAACCCAGTATTACCGCGGACAGTATTTTGTAGTGATACAGTTGTACAAATGTATAATTTTACAAATACCTGTATTTTAACATGATTATTTCGTTTATATATACGAAAAAATAACGTACGGTGTGTAAATATAGTTAATTTGGGCCTAGGTGGGACCAGCAATGACACAGGGAAAATCCAGGGCTCAATCATGCGGGTTGCACTGGAGCATGCATTAAGCAGGGAGGTTAAGGGGGTGCCTCCCATTTCAGGTCATGATTTTTTTTATTTATATTAATCACTGATCAACTTTTAGACTTTTTTCAATTGTTCAACTTTCACGGAATGAAAAATATATATCGCATACTTTTTGCATAATTAGCTGTCAAAGTTACATTTTAACGTTTTTGGGTTGTACAAATAAGGAGAATTTAATTTATTTCAGAACTGAAACTTTTTAGGTTTAACTGTAATTCCACTGGCTACTTCATGATATGGTTAGCATTTCTATCACAAAAACTCATTTCATGTTTCTTGGCTGTAAAAATCGTAACAAATTTGGGAATTTTGAAATGCCAGGTAAAATTAATTAATATTTTCTGAAAGAAATTCAAACTATATCTTCAAGTGGCCAGTGGCATTGCAGCTAACCCTAAAAAGTTTCAGTTCTGCAATAAATAAAATTCTCCTTATTTGTACTACCCAAAAACGTTAAAAATGTAACTTTGGCAGCAAATTATGCAAAAAAGCATTCGCTGTGTATATTTTTCATTTCGTGAAAGTTAAACAATTGAAAAAGTCTACAAGTTTATCTGTAATTACTGTAAATATAAATCTTGACCTGAAATGGGGGGCACCCCCTTAAGCACGTGACAGAAGAGGGTGGTCCAGGAAAAGAGATGGGCTGGGAATGTAATGAACACGAGATTTGTATCCGCATCTGTATTTTGTGCAACTGGGTTGTGTGCGCCCCTGGTGGTGGGCGACTGTACTTCCTTCACCCACCCGACTGGCAGTCAGCTCCTGAAAGTTATGAAAAAAAATAAAATAAAATTTTTTGGGTACTAAAATTAAAATTAACGTTGTTTTAATTTCCCAAGAAGGTTAGGCATGTAATGATATATCGTGAGTTGTTTCACTGGCTTGTATGGGGCTCCAATGTGTGTCCCACTGCTATAAATTACAGTAAATTATCAAAGAAAATGTCACTTAAAACAAACGAAGAGTTATTCGTAATTTCGAACTGGGTCTTCGGAGTAGTTACGCCGTATTTGATGATGGAGGGGGGGAAGAAAACAAGACGTGGAAGAAATAACAGTGTTGCTGCAGTAGTCCAAACCAATTTTTGAAAGTTTTCTTACACACCAAGATTATTATTGTGGATTCGTGTCTAAAAAAAAAAGTAAATGTACGAACATAACGATATACCTATTTACTAATATACCTGGATGATTTTTAACCAGCGTTCTTCATTAATTTTAGGTGTTAAGTTTTAACAGCGTGTGTGTCTGTGTTGGATTGGGGGAGGAAAAGACTGGATTCATGGGGTAGAGTTTGGGATGGGGTGTAGTTCGTTGAAGGAGGGTGAAGGCGGGATGCTGGATCGGGCAAGGGGGGGGGGGGAGGGTATAAAGCTGGCAGCCATGTGGCACGGGGTGACATCTCGGATTAATCGGAGGTCGCTGCCGTTAAATTGGGCGCGCAATGATTAGAAATATGAGCGGGGAGCAAAAAGGAAGGAGAGGGTGGGGGCATTGTTCCTGGACAGAGGCAGCATCCCTCCCATTACGGTTGGCTTCATTTGCCCTCGGTAATTGGGAGACCTCAGCCCCCATTCCCTTCTCCGATACTCCCTTACGCCGTGTATTATAAGTCTCCCTGCTGGATGGTTCGGGAAGGGGGGGGGTGTCTTTGGGAGGGAAAGGGGGTGGGTCAATTAGATACCGACCCGAGGTTAGCCGCTGATGACCCAGAGGGGGGGGGGGGGAGAGAGAGAGACGCCGTAGGACGCCGGTCGCGTCGAAAGGTCGTAAGGCGAACTTCCAGATTGGACGCTTAGGGACGACATTCCAGGAAACCAGTCGGCGCAGTGCTTTAAGAGCTCGTCCCGGTGTTCGGCCCGTTCCGTGTGAATTTTTTTTATGTCAATGTAAAATTTACGTTCTTTAAATGATTCACGCAATGGGGATTTTTGATTTTTAATACAAATGTTTTGGAGGTACGCCATTTCATTTTTTCCATGTTTGTCGTGGGAAAAATATCCATGAAGAATTGCAAAATAAGAAATTAAAAAAATTAAAATATTAACCCATAAAAAAAGAAAGCCTAAATCAGCTGATGTCAAACAGATGAACTCAACGATGAACGTGAACAGATACTATGGACAACACAACGATAACCGCACAGACGAATACATTCAAACTTAAAGATCGTTAGGTTCATATATTTGCTGCGTTGTTCAGGTTTTGTTGTCTGTCTGCTTTTACTGGTACTGTTTGAAAGTGTCTCCTCGTTGTTAGCCCACTGCGTTCGTCTGTGTTGTTATTATATTTTTTTTCATTACTTAATTCCTTCCACGGAATTCTTGTGTTGTCTGATATTTAAGTTTGAATGTGTTAGTCTGTGCTGTCATCAGTGTATTGTCCATAATAACTGTTTATGTTCATAGTTGGGTTTATCTGTTTGAAATTAGCCTTTTGAGGCTTGTTTTATGTGGGTTTATGTACTAATTTTTATTATTTATTTTGCATTTATGAATTTTTCCCATGAAAAAGTGCAAAACCGTAATGGCGCATGTCCAAAAGAAGTAATAAAATTGTTAATTTTTTAGAATTTTGCATGTCTTTACTTACAAAACAATTATATACATATGTATGTACCTCGGATGAATAAAGCACTGTCCATTTTTTGGGCAAAATGTACTTTTGACCATAAACGTTTCTAGTGGCAATCAACCCTAAGTTCTACGACGTCAATAATTAAGATATTTTGGGTCAAACATATTTGAATAAATAAGTGAAGTGCTATTAAAAATTGTTTAAACTGCTCTCATGAAAATTTTGGTTTACGTGACATAGGGCCTTATGCATCTGAAGTACAGAAATAACTATGTATAAACATTTTAATAAAAGAGAGAGTCTGCATGTATGTCCATCTATGTTAAGTTTGCTTAGACCAGAGATGGTAAGGTACAGAACCGTGAAATTTGATACGTAGATTCTCTCCAACTAGAATTTTTTTTTATCGATTTCCGACCACGTTTTCACGATCATTTCCATGGCGACGGCTATTGCGCTGTTGACGATGTCTTCATCTCCTGTTTTCGGATCTTTATTCCGTATTTCTGTTATTCTTGTCTTTGTCAACATGTAAACAGACTTGTTGGTTAAATAAACACAAATTTGAGGGAGTTTAAAAAACTGTTGGATCCAAGTTTGTGTCTTTGGTTTATATTCCTACATGTTAAACTAACTTCTAAGGAATTTTCTTTTTTTCATTAAATTAATTTTCAAAATTCAAATTAGTTTTCTTTTTTCGTTTGAGGTGTGGCAGTGGCGTATCCATGGCGGGGGGGGGGGGGGCAGTGTTGTGCTTGCAGACTGCCGTGAAGAAGCGCGACTTCACCAACGAGTGACTGTGTGTATCATGATTGCTGTGAAGATACGTTTTTTAACGTTTTTATTCACTACTGATAAATGGAAAAACAGAAATTTTCAAATTTTTTTAAATTTAAATAATTAAAGCTATCACAAAATAACATATATCATAATGTGGCCCATAGCATTTGCCTGTAAACCCAATATGTTTCAGTTCTGCCATACAATTAGTTCTCCGTATCGCTATCACACAAAAAAAATTTTAAAACGTAAGTTCGACAGCTAATCACTAGAGACCTGCCAAATTCGCGGATTCATTCGGTGATAGGCTAGAATTCAAACACATATACCTCTTAGATAATTTTGCTATTGGCTTACTGTTTGTTCATCTGGACGAATCTCAACCAGTTATAAACCCTCAACCAAAGAAGGATCGAATCACAGACAAACCAGCTGAGACGACTTACAAGTCGGCAGCCAATGAAGTTGCGTTATTTACCCGAGTGTACAGGGGTATGTGCCGTCTAACCTGAAGACCATCGAAACCGCGAATTTTGCTTGTCTCTACTAATCACACATATATAACAGTTTTTAATCAACTGTTAGTTAGTAGCTTGGAATTTTTAAGATTCTCTTCAATTTTGTCTAAAACCCACTTCGGTTTTTCCAAAATCTTGGAGAATTGTGAATTTTCTCGAGTTTCAAGAAAAACAGAATGATTTGAGATTTTATGAACGACGTCCTGAAAGTAAAGAGATACCAACGGTAAACTCAAAACAACGTTGTATCACATGATTGTGTGTTTTTAGGCCATGGATAAGTTTAGACGAATATAATTTTTTTTAACTTGATGAAATTTTAAGCAACTTAAAATGACAGAAAACTCAACAGTTTTTTTGCGAAAATATAGAATAAATACCTGGAACACAACATAATCACTTAACCGAATATAATATATTTAATGCGCAGAATGCTCAATTCACACGCAATTAAATAATATTGACCACGTTTATTTTTGGCTCCATTGGTATCTCCGCTGTTATTTTGAATAATCATTAGAGTCCCGGAAATTTCGCGGATTCTTCTGGCCTCAGGATAGAATTCAAAGTTATAGGTGTGCTCGACCCATGTTTACTTTCCCATTGGTTGATTTCTTGGCGAGAACATTTTTATCCTTGTTATTTGGCACTACCTGATTCGCTTACTTCTCTCCTAGCTGGACATCGATGGCTCACGGTCGTAGAGGGGCGTGTCCAGATAACTGCGGTCCAATCATGAACACAGTGCGACAGTGTGGAGGTTTGCATTCTAGCTTGCGAGTAAATGAATATGCGAAATTTCCGTGGCTCTAATAATCATTCATTCAGATTATTGGCGTCACCGGAATAAAAACAAATAAAAAACTATTTTCCAAACTTTATGTGTAAACATGTTAGCTGTCGGTATACGGCATTTTTTTTGGAGTAATTTAGTGACAATGGATCGGAAGTGGATAAAACGGAAATGTGTAGCGACAAAAGGTAGGTACATAGTCACTTTTGTGAACATCAACGGACATACCAAACGTACTTCTGTTACAAATGCAACTTTATGATAGTGAAACTACCCCGGAATATATTTAGTAAACTAAAGTAGTCATAATAAAAAGTAACCATAAGTTTTAAAATACGTAAGAAAAGTGTCATTACAATGATGATAATAATATATAATGTCCTTCTGGATTCCACATTCGCTCAGTAGCAGCCGACCTCCGTAGCGCAGTCGGGTACACATTGGCTTACGGTGCGAGGGGTTCTGGGTTCTAGTTCCTGGTAAGGCATGAGTGTAAATTTGTAAACGTTTAAAATTGCAATCAATTTGTCAAAGTTAAAACTGGCACAATAATCTGTCGAATTATAAGAAATAATACGTAACTAAAGGGGGGATTTAATCGCCCGCTAGCCAAAAATTTTTAATTAAAAATATATATATAAAGTAGCACTGTGGTAGAGCGCGCTTTTGTGAACCGCAAGGGACGTGGTTCAAATCTCGTTTCTGAAAAAAAAACTTTTATTAATAAAATAATTATTTATGTGGCGCCGGATTTCAACGAAATTTCTGCACAAGGAAAACTCAATATTTTAGTAATTTGTTTTAAAAAAAAGTCTTTTAGGGTGTTATTAATATGATTTTTTTTATATTCCCCATTCCAACCCTTTATATCATCCGCTACTTCCCCCTCCCCCTTCTTACCCAGAATAAGAGCTGGGTCAGCCAATGACTGGCAGTTGCTGGGAGTGGCAGTAAACGGGGATAGAAGCGAGCCTCGTAGCGCCCCCGCCCATCAAACAGAGGCAACGGCGATACGCGCAGCGGGCATAATTAGCGCTAAGATTCCCCGCCGCGCTAGTTTCGCCTGCGACAGGGAACACGGAAGCTTCGCGAGCCAGGATTACGGATCTGAGAGAATCCTACATCCCTCCCTCCCTCCCACCCTCCTACCTTCTCCCACCCCTTCTTTTCCGCTACACCCTCCCTTTCACCGTGTTTGCGAGAGGAAGCGTTTGAGCAAATAATTCCCCACCCCCCACCCCCTTTTCCAACATTCTGTGCGCGATTAATACCCTACCCCTTCCCCCCCCCCCTCTCTTGCCCGACCCGCGCAACTTTAGCAGGGAAAGGGAGAGGGGGGGGGGGAAATGAGATAAGTTGAGGGCGTATCAGGCCGCATGAATGTACACGGAACTGGCAGGTATCTGGCGTGCGGATGGTGTCGCGGATGCAGAGAGACCGGTTCTGGAGGAAACTTTTGAGGTTGGTGGGGGAGCCGCCTGAGATCCACAGACCCCCGATCAGTCCCCGCCGAACATATCCTACGTTCTTCGCTGGAAAAAAAAATGCTTACGAGTCTTTCAGAGTACTCGCCACAGATGTGTAACGTTTAACCTCGGTAACGAGCAAATTCGCGTGTTCTCATGTTTGCCAATACCCTTTTAATACGAAACTCGGACATGAAATTTAACGTAGAAATATTAAAAATAATGCCGAGCGTGATAAATATACGCAAATAGTGATTACAACTATATCACTGGACGTGTATCGCACGTAGTTTCCGCACCCGCCGCTAGAAATCGCTGCCGGAGCAGCTACGTCGACTATCGAATCATTCGATTTACAGAACGAAGTATTAACTATATAAGTAAACGACTCCGATAACAGCGAAAAAGACATGAATAAACCCCGGCTTTGGACCTGATTTTAGAATTTTTTTTTTTTTAAAATACTGCCCATCTTGTTAAGATTCATTAAACAGTTAATACTATGAAGTTTCCCTTTGGCTTTGTGAACTTTAGTTCGCGCCTTACACCATAGATAGCAGCAGCGTCTGTTACACATTTCCGTTCCTTGACCTCCGACGCATTCACGAAATGTCTCTAACCAAATGCCGTGTAGCGAGGGCTGAGATGTTACACATCAAAAACATCATTCTGCTACACTATTAATGTATGTCAGCTTTACGCAGCACGTCTGTGCCCAAGGTTTTCCGTATATCTTTGCAGATTTCACCTGGGCTCAACTTTTTTACATTCAAGTATAGATTTAATATATAGGAATTAGGCTTCAATCGCTGCCATGGCTGGCCAATCCCCTCCTAGCACATGATGCATGCGACCCTCTTCCTGCGTGGCTTATCCCCAGCATGACTAGGTGTAAAGACTTCGGCCTTGGATGCATTTAGGTCCTCCCTAACCCAGAAATCTCCTACAAAATACACTTAGTTTTAGTTTGATTGGGGGAAAGATGATTTTGTGAGATCAATTTTCAAAATTTTATTGTATTTTTAATGCGGTTGTCCTAAGCTAACGAACCTTTCATTTTAAATAAAATCACTTACATACGTGCCAAAACTTACCCTCCCATTAAAAATATAATAATCAAAGAAAATTTCCAATAATATTGTATATTTAACAAATATTTTATTGTTATTTATATGTAACGACTAACAGCCAATTTTTTTATTTCAGTTACCTATACGATCAACTAAATGTAAGGAATCCTACCTTCCCATTAAAAATAAATGCTCTTTGCATGAATTTATAACAGGGAAAAACCCACACAACTCTTATTTTGACCCACATATATATATATATATATATAAAGGACATATAAACGGATATATAAACGTTTAGCCAAATAATGTCACACAAACAAATAATTTTTTTTTATTTTATTCAGACAAAAATTCATTACAATTATTCATGGACGTACTGTATCAAAATAACTTCAGCTGAGTCAGTTCAGCGTGTCGCGGATGGATGTCAAACACGAATTCCGCTACAGATGTATTTGGAAACTGTTAAAATTTTAATTCTTAAGGCTCGTTCTCACGCGTTATGTTGATTTTTTTGTGATTAGTTTTATTAAGGGGCTATTTATAAATTTTAACTCGACATCACAATTGCATTTGTTGATCTGTCACAATTTTTTTTAACATATATTATTTTAGTGTATTATAATGGGTGTGAAATGTCACGCAAGTAATAATAATTGCGAAGAATTGTAAGATTTTTTTATACCCACTGTATTACGCTAAGTACAAGTGCGTGGAAAATTTTTGTGACATAAAAACCAATTCAAGGAGGATATCGAGTTAAATTTTTAGAATTTCCCCTTCACTGAAAGTAAATACTAAAAGAAATCAACAGAGTGTTTTAGAACGAGCTAAATAATAAAAATAAACAAGTTGAGCTCATACATATTTTTTACTAATTGTATCCAGTTGTAAGGCTTTATTCTACATTGCAGTTTTGAAAACACAATGAAGGAGTAGAGATTTGAAAAATAATACCTAATAATAGAACTTTCCTACGTACAATAATGTCAATAACTTTTTTTGTTTCCTTCATATATGAATGTATTTATAGAATGATGAGTGAATTAAAGACTATTCGGGAATCTCTGACTCTGAGTCAGTGTACGGTAGTTTTCCCAACTTAGGGGGCGAGAATGTTCAGCTTTGGGCTCCGGCATTCAACTATAACAAGATGGAGTGCTCGCGGCTTTAGACCGACCGCGGGCTGTTTCGACACCGTAAAACGGAAGTAGAAGGAGAGGGGGAGGGGATAAGCTTCCAGCTACAACCGCATCCGAACTAAGTCCGGGGAGTAGGAATACTCCTGGCCCACCTCTCTAGTCGCGGATGAGGATTGCGACGAAATTAATTCCGAACTTCATTTGAGTACCAGTCCGAAACTTTAAAGCCTGAACGTCTAATGGCCGAAAACTATACGAAGGCCTGTTGAGATAGTGCTTCCATTAAATCAGACGAAATTTCAGTTCTGAAACTATTGCTTTGTTGTTCGTACCAGAAGCCTTAGAAATCGCTCGACAAGCATAAAAGTTTTTTTTTTAATTTGTAACATATTAGCTCTCGATATACGACAGTAGGAAAATCGAATGGAAATGTGTAACCACTGTGCTGCCATCTGTGGTACACAAAGTCAAAGGAAAACTTTATAGTATTAACTATGTAATGAAATCAGATCCAAAGCAGGGGTTTAGTATTATTTGAAGAATTTTTAAATTGCTTTTATGTGTCCCGTTTCATTACATGGTTTAACATTTCACTCTGCGAATCGAATGATTGTATATTCGACGTAGCTGGTCCGGCAGCGAATTCTAGCAGCGAATGCCGAATCAAAGTGTGATTCGCGTCTAGAAACCATTTATCACGCTGATAATTATTGTAAAGAATTCTACGTTATATTATGTCCGAGTTGCGTATTACAAGTGTATTTGCAACATGAGGACACAGGAATTTGCTCGTTACCGAGTTTAGATGTTACACGTCACTGGCGTGTACTGAATTTTTTCTATGAATCTCCGTTCTATTTTGCGCGGAACCCTTGAGCTAAAAACTATAAGTCGAATTTTGATTTATTTTTATTTAAAAGCTGTAAATTCGCCTTGTAGTAGATTAACATTCTTGTAGCTATTTAAATTTTTGTCCCCACGGCGTAGAACCTACTTGTGGAAATTTATCTGTCATGTCAATAAACGAAATAATCTATGTGCGATAAATGAAGTTATTTACTGTACATCCAGTTCCCTTCCCCTGGATTTTAAACATAAAAAAATACTTTTTTTATCCTATGTTGAAAAAAAGTAAAGAATATGTAATGTATCATAGCCAACTTGGGGACAATAAGTTTCTTGTGGGCCTAAAAGTGTGTGGCTGGTGTTCCGCGACCCTTCGGGGCATGTTCGGGCCTGTCCGTCGCTCTATGTCGATGATCGGAAGCTTTTCGTCCGAGATCGGTCACCTTCCGATTTCTACTCCAGCCGCAATCCTGCATAGTTTGTAAGTTTGTTGTTTTTACTTCCAACTGTAGTCTTTAGGTGCTGTTTGAAGCTAGGTGGGTGGTCGGTGTAGCCTCTAAAAACCAGGCGCGCTTGCGTGGTGGACTCTTTTCTACCCCAACCAGCTCTTTATCGAAACCATCCCCCTGCCTCCTGTATTTTCATGCACATTATGCATGCGAAACGCATCCAGGGTTTTACCTGTGTCTTGCTACAACCACTTCCCGATATGTCTTGCGGTTGGGTACTGCAAAACCTACCAGGAGATACAGGCTTTTCAAACTTAAATATGCTACAAAACAGAAAATATCTTAAAATCTAGCGAACTCCTTACACGAGGAAGCCCGGTGTAATAAAGGAAAAAACTGATCAATCAAATTAAGGATTGAGCAATAAGGATCTCACGAATATGTGTCCCAACAATAATTTATTAATCTATCAAAAAAGGTACTTTTATTAAATTTTAATAAATTTGAATTAAAAATAGTGTAAAATAAAAAAAGTATTTCATTTAAAAAAAGCGAGGGGTACATGGTGTCAATTGTTATAATTATTGTATTGACAGATATGAGTATAAGGATTATCATTTTGATAATATCTTAAAAAGCACCCCACGCTTTTTTTAATAAAATACATTTTTTTTTATTTTACACTATTTTAATTTAAATTTATTAAAACTTATTTTCTATTTTTTAGTACAATTTTCTATAAAAGTGTGTTTTTTAGTTTTTTTTAACTATTATTTATTTTCTACTTTTTAGTTTGGTTTATTTATAATTTAAAGTGATACTTCTTTATCGACGTATGAAAGAAATTTTATAACAATGTAAAAAATTGATAGTTATTACATCAATTTACTATTAAAGTAGATTTTGAATAGATATTGGCTGCAGTTAAAATAAAAATCGAAAAATATTGTTTTATCTTAGAAGTGTGTCTAGATGTAGCTCAATTTTTTTATTTATTATATGACTTTACTATTAAAGTGAATTTGAGTAGATATTGGCTGCTTTTAAAATATATATCCAATATAGCGTGTTGAAGAACTACAGTACTCATTAATTTCAATATCCTGCTATGAAAATCAATATATTCGGGAAGTCATTGATGTTTATTCTAAGTCAGCATATCTGATGTGTGACCATCCTTTGTTTGGCAAAATTCTGACAAAACATTTTCTCCCATTTGTTCCAGTCCGATTCCACTGTAAATTTCATTTGCATGCAGTTGTACCAAACTACACTGGAGTATTCTTTATGAAATGTTTTAAAATTTATATTTTCTTTTTGTCTTCTTTGATTAGGAAACGTTCACATTCTTTGTTGAAATCTTTAATCCACTGGTAAGCATTTGAGTTTCTGCCCGTGAATTTCTCAATCATGAAATCTTTTGCAATTTTCCCTCAATTTTGAGTTTCAGATATAGATTTGTTTTTTATTCAAGAAATTTTTCTAACAGTTTTTCCAAATTTTTATTTCATCCACTGGGTATAGATTCAGCACTTTTTTTTTTCAATTTCTTCCAGGTAAAAAACCTTAAAATGTAAGTTTTGCTCTCTATCCAAATATGTTTTTGATATATCATTTGTCAAACTTATCCATATTTTCCATGTTTGATGTCTTTTATTTAATGATTTACTGACTTTGGCATAGTTTGGAGTATTGGTAACTGCTTGGTGTAGATTTGCAGGTTGGTGTTCGAGTGGAATTTCAAAAATCTGCCTATCAGGTGTAGCTATTGAGGTTATGCATATGGTGTTTGATTTCACAGCAAAATCAAACCTCAATTTTTACATGTTTCGTGAATTATTTGCAGAAAATGTTGTTTTATAATAATGTTTCACTCTTGGTTAATTGGTCAAATGAAACAAAGATGTAATTGTGTTTCTCTATTTAACGAAAGAAACAACATTTAAAGCCCTTATTTCAGGTTTTTTTTTTCATATTTTTACAAATATAGATAATATTCTCTTCAAGAAAGTAAATTGTTCACAATAATCATAACCATAACCAACTCTCACTTTTCATTTAATTAAATGTCACAATATTTAGTAGGCTTTGTTTATATCGCGTCAAAGACAAACTGAAAGAAAAGAGTTCGCACATGAGCGAAATGGTTTTCTTTACAATGTGCGAACTCTTTTCTTTCAGTTTGTCTTTGGCGCGATATAAACAAAGCCTACTAAATATTGTGAAATTATATAAATTGACAAAAATCTTATTTTGCAAATTGAATAATGGAATAATCTTATCAAATTAGTGTATTGTCATCGGTCCTCGATAAATCTACAAAGTTTGAATGTAATCTGGCCGTTTAAAGTCGGTCAAAATCGCGCCCAAAGGAGTGGGTTACAAACATACAAACAAACATACAGGTGAAGCTAATATAAAGCGTATAAAAATTAACATTTTGATTCAAAGTTGCCACAAAAAAATAAACAAAGAAAAACTAACCAATTATTACATAACCAAAGTTTTTTTACATCAAGTAAATATTTGTTTGGCCATGTACATTATTTGTTTCAAGAAAACATTTTTATTTGCGTACATTCTCGCCACACAGTAGGCGATAAGTCATGATAAAGAACAGAATATTTTTATTAATGCACATCATTTTAAGTATTTTTTTCACCTGCCATAGCAACCCCCTTCGCTAACCACTGTTTGGGTTAACTTTATCAACACCACTTTCATAACATATAGCTTCTAATGACATTTATGTCAACGAAGCGCCATTCACGATTCATTCGTTGTTTTTTGTTCCGGTTTCATCAATACGTAAAAAAAAATATTTTGGATCAATTTTTTCCCCCCTTCGTTCGTTTTCCTAGAATTTTTTTTTTTTTTTCCGTGCGTTGTTATCCATGCGGACGAAATTTGTATTACGGGAAGGGTGTATCCGAACGCCAGGTTAACCAGATGGAAAATTATCCTACCAAAAAAAAAACTAGAAGGGGAAGGGGGGAGGGGGTTTCGAAACACTTTCCATCTCGACGCAATTCCAACGCAGTTGGGTTGTTTTCATTAATCTGGCATGGTTGCGCGCCCTACGAACATGAAAAAAAAAAAATTGGATATGAGGGGAAGGAAAAATTGGAGGGCTGAGGTGATGCTTGTTTGTCCGTTCTGCCTTGTCCAAAACTCGTAATATAGCCAGAATACCAGTCTTCCA
Organism: Bacillus rossius redtenbacheri; assembly: GCF_032445375.1. Classification (NCBI taxonomy): domain Eukaryota; kingdom Metazoa; phylum Arthropoda; class Insecta; order Phasmatodea; family Bacillidae; genus Bacillus; species Bacillus rossius. The sequence goes on along the minus strand of NC_086341.1, from coordinate 14,717,840 downwards.
AATTTAACACTAACTTCAAAGGAGTACACCAGCATCGGGAAACACTTTATTACCATCAGTAGTTTATAAGTTTTCTTTTTTTTTTACCGATGAATCTGCAGCCAAAGTTTGGCGGTAGAATTCTGACTCACTTTGCACAGTCAACATAACAACAGCACAACACAAAAACAACTGAGGTCAAACGATGACAATTTTATCTCGTTTCGTCTGAAATGAATCATTGTCTGGAAACACGCATTCTAGTTGGTTCCGAGTTCAACAAAATGTTCCCTATATATATTTGTAAATGGAACAGAATTAGTCATATACCTAAAATTATAGATACCTGTAAATTTTAACATTTACAATAAATAACTGTAAATCACTACAAAATAGAGTTAGCAGTAATACAGGGTTCGGATTCTTACCCAGGCATTTATGCTTTGTGTTTTTCCAGTACCTCCAATAGTTTAAGTTCTTTGTAAGCCTTTTCCTGAATATCTTGCTAGTGTAACTGCGCACATGATACAACAAAATAAAGTCAAATTATTAAATATTCAATTATCATTTCCACGGTTTGAAAAAAATTTATACTTGAGTGAAACATCGATTAAAAAATAAAATTAAGCGCCAAGTTTCATAATAAATGTATTTCATGTAGGTATTCGGAAATAAACATAGCCATGTGTTGTGCCAAGATACGATATATTTCATGTAGTATTACAAACTGCTTTCGAATGTAATTTTTTGTATAAGTACATTTTTTTATATGTACGCACATCCATAGATTTCCAGACTGGGTTTACGAAAACAATTGAGTAAGAATGGGGAAAGTAATTCATCCCACTTAAGTATTTCTAGAAATGTGGCAGCTTTGAAGTGACACATGTATATGTTGACTAAATCAAAGCCAAAGCCGCCGAAACGTGCGCTATGAACGGAAAGCAGGTATTTATCAACAAAGCCAAGTTGTGTGTCCACGCGCTATAGCGACGTCACGAGTGAGGAAACGGGAGGGAAGCCATCAGGTTAAGCGCAGCCGTGTTGTAGCGGTCGCGTCCAAGAGGGTTTGGTTGGCTGCTTTGACGCTGCGGACAGCGATGATGGACGGGGAGGTGGGAGGGGGTGAGGGGAAGTGGGTTTTGTGGTATCAAGTTGAGTGGCTGCCCACCATGGCGGTCGTTGGAGAGGGGATGAAGCCGGGGGTGGATGGAGTAGGTGGAAGGGATGGTGGCCAGATACCGACGAGAGGTGGAAAAGTTAAAGCGTGGGTAGGTGGTGAGGAAAAGGTGGGAGGGGGGGGGGGAGGTAGTAGTCCCAGGCGCAAATTCCCATCACATAGCTGTGCATCATGGATCGCTGGGCCGGACACAACCACTCCCCCCCCCCCCCCCTCTTTGCGTCCACGGGTGGAAATGGTAAACATGAAATTCGCTCGCTCGCTCCGCTGTACAAATACTGACGGGCAAGTTGATGGCTGCATGACTGGCAGCATGATTGGTTCCGGCGAGAGAGCCAGGGGTAGGAAAGGAGGGGGGTAGGGGATGATGATGGCACGGGTTTGCGGTTTCCCCTTGGCGGATAGGAAGGGTTGGTCTGGCTCGTGTACAATCGGGGAATTGCTGAGGGGATGGTTGGGGAGGGAGGGAATGTTGGAGAGGAACATTTCGCAATATTGAAACTGCCAGGCCACAGCGCTCACCTGTAGAATGGATCATATCCAGAGGATCCAATTAAACACAGGCTTCCCGCTCAGTCCTTTCAGGTTTTCCATTTTAAATTACTACTTTTTTTTATGTTGCTGCCTGAATATATAACTGGGGATTTGTGAGAAATTATGGACATACGACTTTGTTGTAGAGAACAAACTAAGAGTAAACAAATAAAATGTTTCAATCTGAACAGAACACAGAACACAAACCAGAGAATTCCTATAAAAAAAATAAGTCTCCAAAATTCTGGAGCAAGTATTAATTGAATGATTGATTAAAACTTGGGGAAAAATATTATTACTTTAGAAAAGTGTTTTAATAACTTTACACGTGCGCACATGCAAAATGTTAAACAATACTTAAACACGATTAACATGGATCTCATTATAACATTTTTCGATTATGGTGATTAAGTCTTTAGAAAGAGGGGCGCATATCAGTGTACAGAAGTCAAGTTTATTGAGATTAGTTTACAGAAAACGAGATAAATGATGATAATTATCATTACCTACCCAATTAGATATCTCACATTTCATTTCAGAGAAGTGTAAATCGATAAGTACCTATATTGGCTACCATAGTCTACACTAGAGCAGCATGCAGTTATAGTATTTTTATTTGCATTGTTTTAAAAGCCCGAGGGAATTATTGGCGGATGCACGATTTATTTATTTTTGTGGGAGGGCGTTACAAATATATTAAAAAATTAAGTTAAAATTTTTGTAGTCAAAAACTATAGCGGTTTTGACTGTTACATTATTATCACTCTGAACATGCTTCACTTCCTGTGCATAGTTTATAGTTCAAGGTGATTGTAGTAAAAGACAGACTTTCATCACCCGAAATGACGTAACGTTCACCGAAATCTTGCAAATGTTTTTTTTTTTTTTTTCATATTTGGGAAGGTGCAAATGAATTCCCTCCCCCCCCCCCCCCCTCCCCTGAGTCCTGTTGCGTTCGCCATGGTAGTAAATCTTAAGATTTTACCGGTGTGAGTAAGCGATTCAAGTAAGTTCTCTTCATCGATTAAAAAATATTAAAATATACTTTTTTTGGAAGGTGAAACGATTCAGTAGTTTATAGGGGTGAGCGAAAAAATCCTTAAATCCTCTAATACCATAAAATCCTTAATATTTTAAGGATTCGAAATTCGAGGAAAAATATTCGAGGAAATAAATTCAATCAAAAAATCCATACTTATAATGTTTGAGGTTTACTAGGTCATTCGCTCTTCTTACATATCAAGTTACTGTTCCCCAAGATATTATAATTAAACGTGTAATTATATAAATCTAATAACAACATGTATTTGTGAAACAAAAATTTAAAGGGTTAAATGTTTCAACACCAAAGTTGACATTTTTTTTAATTTCTTGTTCATTGTTTCATTTTGGACACTTAAAACCTAGATTTGGATTCGAGGGGTATATTCGTGGTACTCTTTGGAATTCGAATTCGAGATTCGTATTCGTTAAATTTAGGATTCGGCCCATCACTATTAGTTAATTGTGTCTGCAAATATTAGATACGCTATTTGGCCATACTCTCCTCCCCCCCATCACCACTCTCTCTCTATTTTGATTATTATAAAACTAAAAGTCATATTGGAGCGCAATGATTGGTCACGTTTCACCAAACAAAGACAGTGTCTGAGTTCAAAATGGGGTCAACTCTCACCCTGCATTGTTCCTCTGACGCAATTTGGTTCAGTCACGCTCGTCTACTCTCGCATGTATCCTTGGCACATTCTTGCGGAAGAAGGAGAAAACTCATGTTAAAAGTGATACATATGGACGGAAGAAAAGTAGTTTTTTCTTTCCATATAAATTCACAAAACTCCTTCGACTTGCCCAATACGCAAGTGGATTTTTCTTTCTAGAAAAATCCACACACATCTAGCTTTATATACTCATTTATAACATGCTGGGTATTTAGTTTACCAAAAATTAACTCTGGAACATTTCAGAAGATTCTGGAAGTTTTTGAAACATTCTGGAAATGTCTACATTTTACATAGTTCTGGAACATTCTCGAAACTTTGTATAGAAAGTATAATCCAAAGGGTTTGATAAAAGGTTTTTGCATATTCCATGCAGCCAAAAATATATGAAACGTTATATTTTGACTTATTCAGTACATCCAGCATTTCCGTACAATTTCTAGAATATTGTCGATATGAACGACATGGCAGGCAGGTATGTTCAGGTTGACCTCGAGAAGCAAATTTTCTAACAGAATATTTTCTAGCTGTGAAAAGGACACGCAAGTGATTGTATCAATAGCACTTCTTATGGCTTTTTTTAGCGCTGTTAGATAAACCTAAGTAAATATATCTCAATACAATTTGCAACGAAACACAAACTGCAAGGGAGCTATAGTCAAAATTTAGCAATGAAAGCCCCCAAACAATAGCAATGACAAGAAAATGAGGTAATAAATATATGTCCTGTGCGACCGAACACTAGTCAAGGTTAGTGTTGGTGAGGTGGGATTGTAAATGCGACCCTTTTTGGTGCTTCTAACGCGATATCGCCTCTAAGCGCAAGGCTGTGGACTGTCGCGCAGTCGTCTCGTCGTGCAAAGGGAAACTACGATATCTCAGTGCTAAACATACCATTATATGACGGAGAATGACAATAAATGTGTAATGTAAGTGTCTTGAGTGTTTTCAGATCCTGAACCGTGGTGTTCCTTGACTAAAAAGTATTCTGAAATCATGCCTTTTTAGCCGCTGTCACTCTTCTAAAAATTTGTTCTAGTAACTCTTTATTTTTTATTTTTTTTTTTTTGTAAACTGAAATCACTCTGATAGTTTGAGTAGTTTTAAAATCTCGCGGTTGTCGTCTAGAAATCTCTTTCACCTCTCCCGCCATAGGTGCAGTCAATGGGAGCGCAGTTCAATCCCGCGTCGGCGAGTCAACCTAGGGTATGGAGATACGCTGCCCGAGCAGCGGGGCCTTACAGATGTCTCTGCAGCAGCCTGTGCTGTGGTCGACCGGGGACCACGGCTACTAGCAGAGTCGCGGCGGCATCCCGAATCCCAGAGGAATCCGCAAGGAAAAAATGGTTGAGCCCGAATGTGACGTGTAAACGCTTTTGGGGAGAGGAGGATGGGAGGGGGAGGGGGGGGGGTTGATGAGGAAAACGGAGGGTGGAGATTGGTAATGTTATTCCGGGACCAACCCCCCACCCCCACCCCCTTTTCCCCGTGGAGGAGTTGGCCATGTAAACTGGACAAGGCCCTGTGTCGGCCAGATCTGTACACATCCCCGGACATGTTATCAAACACGGGCGGTCCTCCCACACGGGTTTGAAGCAGGGTTGGGTTTAATGATGGAGGCGGAGGGACAGGGGGGACAAGCAAGGGGGGTTGGTTTCAAGTGTGTTGCAGGGGTTGGTCCAGGGACGCGGCGCATGTCAGGAATATTAGCGCTTGCGCCCAATGACGAGCAAGGCACACGTGTCTCTCTCTCTCTCTCTCTCTCTCTCTCTCTCTCTGTCCATCCGTCCATCTCTCTTATCGTCCCTTCTGGACCTGCCCCGCGGAATTCCTTCTCGTCCCTCTTCTAACGGCCGGTAATGTTTCTGGTGATTGGGTCCTCTCATCTGTGTCATCCCCTCCCTCCCTCTCTCTCTATCTCTCTCACTCGGCCTGCTAACACTCCCGTCCTTCCCTTTCCCTTTCCCTTTCTCCGCGTCCCGTCCGCTTCCTGGGTGACCTCTCCCGCTCTCGGCGACAAACACTCTCCGCCCGTCGACAACCATTCCTTGCACAGTGGCCGCGGTTTCCTCTCTCCTGGGCGGCAACCCTGGCCCGCGTGAACGCAACACCTCGCTCCTGGAGCTTGGGTTCACCCGCCGTAATTTTTGACGTGTAACCATCCTATCTCTCGGTGTGCGGCGTTTGGTACGAGCAATTTCGTGATCGCGACGGAAGTCAAGGAACGGATATGTGTAGAGCCACGGAATTTTCGCGCATTAATTCAGTCGCAAGCTAGAATGCAAACCTCCGTACTGTCGCACTGTGTTCACGATTGGACCGCAGTTATCTGGACACGCCCCCTATACGACCGTGAGCCAACGATGTCCAGCTAGGAGAGAAGTAAGCGAATCAGGTTGTGCCAAATAACAAGGATAAAAATGTTCTCGCTACGAAATCAACCAATGGGAAAGTAAACATGGGTCGAGCACACCTATAACTTTGAATTCTATCCTGAGGCCAGAGGAATCCGCGAAATTTCTGGGAATCTAAATATATGTAACAACCACGGTGTTGCTATATATGTCGGATGGCGTGAACCAAAGTTCACAGAGCCAAATGTAATCATTTTAGTATTAACTTTTTTTCGTGAATTATAATTATGGACCCTATTTTAATCAAATTCCTTGACAAAAATAAATTCCAAGCCGGAGTTTAGTATTTTTCAAGTGGGTTTTTTATTTTATTTTTTTCGCTTTTATTGGAACCGTTTCATCATATAGTTTAACCTTTCGCAACGTAGCTTCTACGGCAGCGAATTATAGCGGTAGGTGCGGAAACTACACGTGATTCGCGTCCATAATGTAGTTGAAAACTCAACTTGCGTACATTTTTCACGCTCGACATTATTTTTTTTTAAGAATGCTACGTTAATTTTTCGTGTAAGAGTTTTGTATTAGGTATACCTAAGTGCATTTGCAACATGAGAACACAAACATTTTGCTTGCTAAAGATGTTAGATTTTACACATCATTGGTGATTCCTGAATGACTCGCTCACTTTTTTTTGCAGAAAAAATAAAAAGCTTTTGAATCCTGTTCGTTCGGAACCACAGTCATGCTAGATGAGCGACTTTTTTGGATTATGAAACGCCTTTATTTTTTTTCTTCTTGGTTTATGTTAATACTCAACCATGATGATATTTGTAAAATTATCAATCAGTAATTGCTGTAAATTGCAGTTTGTTAGTATGTAATTTCATGTTTTGATTGATATATTAATACGTATTTTTTTTTTTACTAAGTCATATGGTTCTGTGCAAGAGAAAAATACCAAATAAAATTTAATATACATACAGCCCAATGGTATTTAAAACAAGTTTTTATAAGATGCTTCATAGAAAGAAGAAAAAAAATAAAACAGATTGGCTTTGGTCATCTTTGAAAAATCGATACGGATATTGGCAGAGGCGTATTTTCAGCTTTTTAACTTGGGGAGGCAAGACGTACCGGTGGTCTGGGGGGTACGGAATGCCTCCCCCCCCCACCCACATGTAAGAGTGGTCCGGGGGTCCTCCTCTGGGGAATGGTAAAACCTAGCATTAAATTGTGTAGTTTTTTAAGCTTTTTCAGACAATTCACCACAAGTCACAAAATAATTGCTAACGTTCTCTATTTACCCTAAAATATTAATTTACAATTACTTCAATTAATGGTCCAAGCCATTTGTAAAGTAGATATCACTTACACACTACTCAAGATTATGCTTATTGTTAATTTACTGATCTTATATCACGTAATTTTGTAAATTATTGATATTTTTACTTCAAATTTGCAATTTTTCTTTTTCTGTGTACAAACGGTCGGTTGGGCGATTATTTGAAATTTGATTCGAATTCCGGTCAGCGGCCCAGACCGCTGATGTATTCATGACGGGCGCCAGGCGTATTGACACGGCCGTCGGCATCCGCGGATGGAAAAAAAAAAAAAAAAAGTCCAATAAACGAGTCGATGCGGAAACCGGTGATTGGGTTGTGTTTCCGGTGTGTACAGGAGAGTGGAGAGGGCATAGGTTCGAAGGGTAATGACAAGCTTTTTTTTTTCATCCCACACTCGCTTGGGCTGTGTTGTTTGTCTTTTTTGTCACCCTACTGCTCGCTGGAATTCGAAACTGAAACAACGTTTTGCTATCAGTTTGTCGACAAAGAGTATGTGCACGACCTGATTTATCTGACTTTTTTTTTTCTTCGCCCCGGCCAGGTCGTAAAACTTGTGGAAACATGAAGCAATGTTTGAAAAAATAAAATAAAATAAAGGTATGCGATGGACACAGGATTCAAATTCTACGAATGGAATTTCTTTGTATGTCTGCAATCGCGTAAAACTCAGAAAATGCACACCGTTGCCATACACGTGCCTGGACATAGAAACAATGGCCGCACGTTAAAAACTTTTGCCTAAAAATACTTCGGTAGTGGAAATTTTGTATTTTATATAATTAAATTATATATGATGGTCACTAGAACCAGTTGGTGTAAAATACTGGGCCCCATGAGTGTCTTATCGCTTATGAAAAGCATTTATTAAATAAAATGTTAAGTAAAATTCCTTAACACTCGCTTTGATAGCTCTGTTAGTAAAACGATTAACGTATGCTGACTCAAATGTATGAGTATCTATTGAGTGTACCGTTGAAGTTTTGGCTCGAGTCTTTCTTTGGCTGGCGGGCATTTTAAAGTTATGCAAGGAATATCTAAGCAAACCCGTTACAGGTTAATCAAATGGAGAAAGACTCGCTTCATGTATGTTTCGAAAAAATGTGGAATATCGGCGGCCCAATCAAATTAAGTGTATGTGCACAACCGTATGATATAAAATCTCTAACTAAACCAAAGATCGCAGGCTTTCTCGGCTAGTGTATGAAGTTTCTTGGCTTCTGGGTTGTAACCGCGTCCAAGGCGAATATATCACCGACGTTTCGGTTGACGTTGCAGCCGCCATCATCAGGGTAGCGTTACTAGGAGCCAAACAACTCTAACTAAACCTTTAAATTTATTGATATCAGCTTACTGACTGCTAGATATGTACTTACGTGGCCCGCCTATATAGTAAAGGGTGCATTTGTGTTAGTGAGGTGGGGTGATAAAGGTAATTATCGTTGTTGCTTCTAGTGCGGTGTCGCCACTAAGCGCACGGCTGTGGACTGGCGCGCAGTATTCTCGACGTCCATTGGGCAACTATGAGATTTGAGTGGTAACCATTCCATATATGATGGAAAAATGAAGATAAAAGTGTAAACGAAAGTCTCATTGTGTTTTTTCAAGAAAACCGTACCGAGTGTTTCATGCCGAAATATTATTCTGAAAACACGCATTTTAGCCATTTTCACTCACCTCAAAATAAATTTGAAAAACGAAATACGGAAACATAACCACTCATCTGCCATCGACGCGTTCATATTTGCTTTTCGTAAACAGACACCACTCGCATATCTCGAGCAGTTTTCGTATCGCGCTGTGTTTTTCTGAAGCTCTGCGTACCACATGTGTCAAATATCTGTGATGTATGTATAAATTTGACTTCTGACATCGGGTGATTTTTGAATTGTTTTCTGTTTGTTTTGTGTATCCATTTTTTTTTTCCCCTGTCCGTTTTTCAGGTTTCTCTATGACATGCAGTGTGAACCAGCAATGATGTAGGTCCAAGAAAATGTTTTTTAAAGAAATTTTTATTTTACTTTTACAAATTCGTACTCCCCATTTAATATATTTTAACTTATAAGATACTACCTGTACACTGTTAAAAATTTTCACATAAAATTTACGAAGAATGCTGGTTACAAATTATCCAGGGATCTTCTTAAATTTGTGGGGCACTGATTCAAAAAGAAAATTCTTGGGTGCGTTAACAAAACGCGTTCAGAAATGTTTTAAGTTCGCAGCACGAAAACTCATATTTTATACGCGTTTGGGTTTTTTTTTTGTTTCGAACGAAATGCACACCGGGGAAAGTAAATTTCTACGAAGATCCAGTTGTTTGAAATTGTGAAGAACTGTTCGATCGTTCGAGTTCCGAATTCTTTCCGTTTGAAAAGTCCGCGAATTTCACTGTAATTCTCCCGACAGCGCAACGCTTAACAGACTCGAAAGCCGTTAGCACGTTTTCGAAACACACACACACACACACACACACGAGGTTTGGTGCCAAGCGGCGGAGAATCGCGAGGCCGCGAGCCGATGGGACCGGGCGAGAAATGCGCGAAATGCGACTTCAGACTCACCCCGATGGCCGTGAAATACCAATTTTTTTTTTTTTTGCAAAAACAAAAAAGAGCGAGTGATAGATCGGAATTCGCGCGCATTTGCGGAGGAGGTAAACTTCACGTGCGGCGGGAGGATGGTTGGGTGTAAAGGGGGGGGGGGGGGCGGCTATACGCTTGCTAGGCTGACGCTATGCTTTGGGAGGAATCGCACGTTGCCCCACAGAAATGTTAGAACCTTCCCCCCCCCCCATCCCTACGTTTTCCTCTCAATGCCCATTCCCATTACCTACCCCGTTGGTCAGTGCGGGGAAGGAGGGTGTGGTGTGTAGGTGGATATATTGCCCGGGCCATATTGCGCCGCTACCGAGCTCGCTCAAAGGGACCAAGAGCTGACCCCTCGATTCCGCGCGTTTAGTATTGAGTTTTGGATTGGGGGTGAAAAGGGGGGGGGGGGGCAGGGTCTTCGGGTGAGGAATCACAGGGGAGAGGGTGGAGCGCTCTGTCCGGCATGCGCCGTGAACTGTATTCGCTTCGACTCCACTCTCCATGTGGGATTTTTTTTTCTCTCTCATCATTATTATTATTAGTTATTTTCTTTAAACTTAACAACAGTATGCATCGTTGTATTTTTTTTTGTCCGGCCATAAACTAATATTTCGACAGATATTACTTGCGTGTTATGTAATTGGGTGTAATATGTCGCACGTGTGTTTGTAATTTTTATCACTTGGCGCGACTTCTTACAAACATGTTTACATCACACTTAATAAATATTCCACGAAATTATTTGTGACAGAACAACAGATTGAAGAGAGTAAAGTGATAAATTTGCAGAAATATCCCTTAACTAATAGAAATTATGAGAAAATGAAAAATTTCAACCTTTTCTGAAACCACCACCCCCCCCCCCCCCTTTCCCACCTCCTTTCCCAACCCAATTTCCTGGGTTTTTAAGGGTTAAAATACTAAATTAATTTATTTCTAATTCTTTTTTCGCAGTTTAAAATTATTTTTAATTCATCCATATTTAGTTGTTTATAAAAAGGTTATTTTGTAAGAAAAATTGTATTAACATAAATGCAAATTCTTATGTCACTCCTAGCATATACTGAAATCATCAAATCATTTGATATGTATTTGTGTATTAAACATTTATATATAGTTTTCGTCTTAAAACTATATTTATAATATTAATAAATTAATAAAAATTAGACTTTATAAGCCATGTATAAATATATTATTCCAGCTTTACTTTGCATATAAGTATTATTCTCTTCTTTTCAAATTCTATACCACATAGATCACGTTTACTGAAAAGTACATTTTCGTAAAACTAAAATTCGTCAGTATTTAAAACTTTCAAATTTCAAACTGAGTTTCTTTTTCTCAATGTGAAACCAATAAATTTATTAGCTTATAAAATTGCGTAATGCTCATAAGCCATCGTAGCATTCAAATCATAAAAATGTAGTGTGAAAAAAAATATCAAGTTGTCAGAGGCTTCCACAAAAAATAAATCCATGCAACAAATATTTACTAAGATTCCATTACCTTAAAAAAAATTGGCACACAAAAACAATATTTGAGAATCTGGCGTCTCAAATTTCGTCTAAATTCTCTAGCCAGAAAATTATTTTGTTTGCATCGCGTTTATCGCATCACGCCCGTAGCGTTGATTGTGATTCAGGCATTAAGGAGGTAGTATATGCTGTAACATTTTTTTGGTATTTTTACAAGGATAGTCTTTGTAGAATCAGTTGCCAACTATGTCACTTGTAAAATTTCAAGACAGGGCTTTGCACCATTTGAAATTTTATAAAGATATGCCTTGCAGTTTAACATGTAATATCGTTTAAGACTATCCCTATAAAAGTACAAAAAAAATTACAGTGTAGTATACTAAATTATTTACCTTCTTTAAGTTCGTGTTTTTCGCACATGACTTTAAATAAATTCATAGTATAACCGTATTTAATTTTATAAAAGTTTTGTTTCAAAATAAAAAAGTTATTATTTAATGATTATGTGAGCTAATGCCAAATTATTATGTAAATTGTAGTGTACACTGAAAGCATGAGTTCACGTGGTATAAAGTCTTTGATTAACCGTTCGTGTGTATCCCCCGTCTTAAAACTCTTTATTTTTAATATATTATTCATAAATGATATTGGTTCTAAAAACTAAAAGTTTTAAGACGAAGGCTAAATACAATCGGTTAATCCAAGCTGTATACCGCATGATTTCATTTTTTCAATACATGCCAGGACTGACATAATTTTTTTTTTTTTAGGTTCATAAAAATCGTTATGTAAGGACTTGTTCAGTTAGGGAAAAAAACCTGTTATAAGTCATAAAATTCCTTGTATTTGGAATTAATTTTAAAAAAAAATACGTGCGGAAAAACCCGAAGTATTACAAGCAAAATAAATTTTTTGATAATCCCTCTTAAATGACACGTGAAGCTGAATACCACTCGTGCAAGCATATGCAACGTAAGCTTCTTTTTTTTATTCTGCTGGGGACCAGCGTCCATCTGCCCTCGACCCAAGAGGCTCAATGGAGCGTGTTAGCTCGCCGAGTCGAGCAAAGAGCCGCCTCAGATGTCATCTCTCTCGCTGCCCCCGCAGGGCGATATATAATAAAAGTTTGATAAAATAATGACACCCCCACCCCCCCACCCCCTCCCTCTTCACAAACCATACGTCTCATCCTCTTCGTCCGTCCTTTATTGCTCGTGATGCGGCTACTAGAGCAATCTCCACACACACGCGCGCACTCAAGCGGCTACGAGAGCTTGAAGCTAACGACTTCCTCCTTAGCCGCGGACTGTACGTGACCATAAGCGTCCGGCGGACGGACGGACGGACAAACGGACAAACGGACGGGAGTCCGCCAGAGAGACGAGGCCGAATCCTCAACCGGTCTTGCTTCTGCGCTATCATTTTTTTTTTTTTGACGTGACAACGTCTGATAAATCGATGAACGCCGACTGCACGCACGAAAGAAAAAGGATGACTCATTGTCCCGTTACGCATATTGTCCCGTTACGCTCATTGTACGCTTGCGCCGCATCTATCTCTCTTCCACTCGATTGGAACGACCATCGATTTGACTTTTTCGAGGCACATTAAACTTGAAACACTCCCATTCGTTTCATACTTTTTCTATCATCGTCCTATCCTTAACAGAATAACACAGATTGGAAGAAGTTAAATAGCAAACATGTTTAAAATTTATAGTTTAAATAATCTGTTCGTTAAAGTAATAAACATATTTTAATTAATAAGTACAAAGAAAAGTAAATTATTCAATTAAATTGTACATTTCATTTCATTCCTTTGTATCCATACAAAATAGTGATAATTCAATAAAAATTATTCAATTTTATTCATAAAATTATGCAATCATTTCATCAATGTTTTGTTATGACGTTGTCACGTTAAACTATCGTCCGTAAACCGACTTTACAGACATTCAATTTTTGTATGTGTAACAACTCTGCTATCGGTATACGGCATTTGGTAGGAGTAACTTCGTGTATGCGACGGAAGTCAAGAAACAGAAATGTGTAACAGACGCATTTACTATCTAAGGAACGAAAGAAATTTGCCAAAGACAAAGGGAAACTTTGTAGTTTAAACGGTTTGATGAATTTCAACGATATGGGCAGTATTTTAATTAAATATTGTCGAAAATTACGTCAAAAACCGGGGTTTATTATTTATTTATTTTTAGTATTTTTTACTTTTATCGGAGCCGTTGCATTATATAGTTTAACATTTCGCTCTTGAAATATAATGATTCTATAGTTGATGCAGATGCCCCAGAAACTAATTCTAGCGGCAGGTGTGGAAACTAAGTGTGTTTTGCGTCCAGAAATTTAGTTTAAAACACAATTTTCGTATACTTATCACGCTCGGCATTATTTAAAAGTACTCTAAATCAAATTTCGTGTTTGAGTGGCGTATTATTAGTGTATTTGCAACTTGAGAACACATGAACTATCTTGTTACCGAGGTTAGATGTTACACTTTGCTGGCGAGTACTGAAAGAAAGAGATCGCTCGCATTTTTTTTTTAGTGTAAATTTTCTCAGACTCATCCTACATATTTTTACTCCTAGCGGAGGGAGACATTTTTAGGACCTGATATCAGATTGATTTGATTAAATTAGGTCAGAACGTAAGTATGAATGGAAACATAAATGTTCTCTCTAACATAATAGTAATTAAATTAGATTTGGTGTTACGTGCGTTGCCATAAGCCTTTGAGGTTTTTCTTCGGATGTTTCCATTTGACGCCGTTATTTACTCTTCTTGGCGTTAGTTTCACCGGAATAAACTAACCTTTCAATACATTAACTGCGTTTCATGATATTTAAAATAAAATTTGAGTGAGTCTTTCAGCATTCACTAGTTTTGTGTATCATCTAACTATGGTAGCAAGCAAATAATGCATGTGTTCCCATGTTGCAAATACACTTATAATACGAAACGTAACTTAACGTACAATTCTTTAAAATAATAACGAACGTGATAGATGTACGAAAATTGTGTTCTCAAACACATTTCTGAACGCGAATCACACGTATTTTCCTTACTTGCCGCTAGAATTCGCTGCCGGAGCAGCTACGCCGACTATCGAATCATTCGATTTACAGAGCGAAATATTAAACTATTTAATGGAATGGCTCCGATAAAACCGAATAAGACTCTACAAAATATACTAAACCCCTGAAAGGAATTTTGTAAAATCTTGTAATAAATTCATCAGTTATTAAGTACTATAAATTTTCCCTTTGTCTTTGTGAACTTTGGTCTGCGCCATTCGCCGTACACAGTAGCACTGTCAGTTAACACATTTCCATTCCTTGACTTCAGTCGCATTCATGAAATTATTCCAACCAATTGCCGTATACCGAGAGCTAAGATGTTACACATCAAAAGAATATCTTACCCCTTAGTTAATGGATCCTTGAAAGGAAGAGAGAAAAAAGGTTCCATTACTCTTTGCGACAGAACAACGCTCGGAGGACTTCTTTTTCGGAAGTTACCTCATTAGATGCACAGCTAGATTAATGTGCGGACATACGCTTATCTCCACAGATAAGCGGCAACATAAACATGTCCGTTCCACTGCTACCGCCAATAAAACTGATGACTGGGCGTGGCTTTCGTTCAACGTAGTGTTGGTCATTCATTAAACGTCGACGAAAAAATCATGTCGTAAATAACGTAGCTACATAGTTAAAAAAACTGATGGCAAAAATGAAATCCATCTATGTTAGGGTGTTACGTATGTGCGACATTAACATAACGCATCGTAGTATTAAGTAAGTATAAAGATACTTAGCATATATTCACCTGATAATCATTTTAGTTCGGATACCAATAACTTCACTCGAATAACTGTGCCTTGCTTTTATACACCTATGAATGCATATGTACTAAAATTTATGTGCACTGTCGCTTTTTAAAAAGTAACTTTTTTATATTAATATATTATATTATTTTTGATTTCGTCAGTATGTTATTTTCTTAGTTTGGGTTCAAATCTCGGAGAAGGTATGTGTGTGTGTGTGTGTGGTGTAATTATTTGTAATTATGGGTTTGATTATAGTTTGTAAGCTGCCCACCGTTTAACTAAAGGTAAGATAAGATCAATAATTACAAACGTCTTGAAATTAAAACATTGTTAACATTAGATTTTATAGACGAAAATATATAATCATTTTAGGCGTGGAATGGAATCAAACTGAATCATCAATTCAGGAAGCCCGTTCTGTCTTTTTTTTTTTCAAAACTGAATTTGTCATGTCAATAAACTAACACTTCTCCCAAGTTTCCAATATATAGGCACATGTAAATGAGATGTGACAATGTTGGTATATCTGAGAAACACCTTAACTTCAGAATTTTCATTAAGCTTGTAACATTATGTATGTACTCTGTATAGTATTTAAACTAAATATTGCTTCAAATAAATTCTTATTTTTTACTTATTACTATTACATATAAACATTTTATAATTCCTATTAACTCCACCTAGTGTCAGTTTTTTGAGAAACTATCTTATGTTAATTTTATTCGTTATAAATAAATACCCCCAATATGACTATAGAGTAATTTATTTTGTAAATGAAACATAAATATTCATTTAAATAACTATATCACTACAAATAAGTGTTCACAGTGATACTGGGTTCGGATTCTTTCCCGGGCATTTATGCTTTGTGTTGTCCCAGTACCTTCCTTAGTTACAGTTTTTGAATAGCTTTCCAGGATTAACTGCACATTAATAAAATAATAAAACAAAATAAAGTCAACGTTATGATAGAATGTAAACATAAATTACAATAGGCTATAAAATTATGCGCCAATTTTCGTAACTTATTTCATATATACATAAATAATCACAGTCATGTGTTGTATAAAGTTACAATATATTTATTGAAGTACTAAAACTATTTTTGACAAGTATAAGTAAAGATTTTTTTGCTCCTGTTTATTACGCAGAAACTTGTTTGGTATAGTGGAAGAAAAAAAATTTACAAATCGGGTTAACTTTCGGCATACTATTTTATACTCCCCTCATCTTTGTCGCTACCTCCTCCTCGCCTAACCTTCATACCACCACCACCCCCCCCCCCCTCCCCCATCAAACTTCTTTTCACAGCCCTAAAACTCTCCCTGAAATATTGTACTTTGTGAAAAGCTGGGTGTTGTGTGAGCTGGAACTAGGCACGTGGCGACGCATCAGCATACATAAACAGTATGTAAATCAATGGGTTGGGGGGGGGGGGGTGGCATGCTTGTTTTTATCTGCGCCAGGGTGTACATAGAGCAGGAAAGGTCGGAGAGTTGCTGTCCACCGGAGCTTCATAAGCGTTTTTTCCGTGCAATAGCTGTCTAAGTGCGTGTGTCGTGGTTAAGCAGCTACATAGTCTAGGACAAGATTTCTGTGGTTAGTTGCGATAAAACATAAATTGAAAAAAAAAAAAAAACAATATGCAATTAAAAATCACAAAATCAAACGAAATTTTAACAGAAATTATCTTCAAACAAAGTACGTAAAATGTAATCTAGCCTATTTTTTTTTTTAATTTCAATCAATGTAAATTATATATTTAACTCATAGAGTTTGGACCACAACGTATAATCTTGCATTTCTTTTCTTAACTCATTTTTTACAGTACTGACGTTGGTATATATTTGGGTGAAATAAATATTATAAAACATTTTGGTGCCGTTTTTGTCGAACAATAAATTATCTCTGTTAGATAAACAAATAATACACAATATTAGAAATAAATACACCATAACTTTTTTTCCTCAGAAGAGGGTTGCAGTGGTTGGATCACAGATTCTGGGATTTTCCCTGTAACATCTTAGCTCTAGGTACACGGCATTTGGTAGGAGAAATTTCGTGAATGGAACGGAGGTCCGCACAGAACGGAAATATGTAACAACCACGGTGCTGCCATCTGTGGAGGATGAAAAGAACCAAAGTTCACAAAGGCAAACGGAAAATTTATAGTATTAGCTGCTTAACGGATTTCAACAAAATGGGCGGAGTTTTAATAAATTTCCTTGTCGAAAGTCAGGTCCAAAGCCGGAATTTATTATTATGCCGAGTCATTTTCGTTTTTATTCTAGCCGTTTCATTACATATATAGTTAAAATTTAAGTCTGCTAATTCAATAGTCGACGAAACTGCAACGACAAGGAATTGTAGCGGTGGGTGCGGAAACTACGTGTGATTCGCGCAAAGAAATATAGTTTAAAACACAATTTGAATGTATATTTTTTGCACACGGCATTTTTTTTAGAGAACTCTACGCTTAATGCCTGGTCTTGTTTCGTATTATACCGAAGTGCATTTGCAACATGAGAACACATGAATTTGCTCGTTTGCGAGTTTAGATGTTACACATCACTGGCGAGTACTGAATGACTCGCTCACAATTTTTTTTTTTCGCTGGTGGTAAACGTGGCGGAAGTAACCTCTCAGCAGGTTTGGTTTTCTCGGGTTACTCCCATTTCCCCCCTGTCGCTGCTTCATCTCCGCGGGCTCACCCCGTCCCTCCTCCCTCCTTAAACGTAAGCCACGTGTGACGACAGCGATGACAACCGACGAGAAGTTAAATTCTTACTTTATTCATTCCATCCACCTTTTAAGCTTAAAAAGATTAATTGCCACGCGTGTTCGTAGTGAGACTTCAATACTTCAGTGATCCGTTTGAGCGATAAAACTAGTACATAAAAATAATAGTGCGTGGAGTCCCTCCGCGCGGAAGAAGTGAAACTTCGTAATGTGGAAATGAAAATAGGAAGGGGTAGAAATTGATTTTTAGTGAAATCATATTGTATCAAATCAAACTAAAAAAAAAACAAGTAAATGAAATAATGAATATTTTAAATTAAAATATAACAATAAAATAGAACAACAAGTACGTATTTCAGCTAATTTCACGACGCTCACACTTTTTACTTCGCTGCATAGCAAGAATACCACGCGCATGTGCTTGGAATATTGGACGCTACTCGTTGCTAACGCTCGCGCTGGCCTGTAACAGGTATAGGCCCTACTACGCGCATGCGTTCGAGTGCCACGCATTCACTCTCGCTCTGTCTCTTTCTATTCCCCCTCCCCAGGAGCGTTGAACGTTTAACGCAACAGTACTTTCATACCCCCTCCATGGTAGCGTTAAACGTTTAACGCTACCTTGTTGGAAGTCGCATTAGAAGTTTCACTTCAATAAATTATAAAAAAAGCGTGGTTTGTCCTTGTAAGTCACTATAACTCCGCAAACCCACCCCCCGCAGCCCCATATTATATTGTCACGTGCACCTAGCCGGTGCCACCGCCATTTCTGTCACGATCCACTTTCAGAGGGGGGAGAGAATCGTAGCTCTTTACATAGAAACAACTCGCTTGGCATCAACTAGTCTTAACTTCATAAAATACTTTACTGTACCTAGGATCATAGGTTCGTCATCCCGTACAGGATGTCTGGTGAGAGCTGAACTAAGGAGATTTTGCAAAATAACATAATACTTAATTAAAATTATTTTATTCTTAAAGTCAAATACTCAACATCATTTTAAAGAACATTTAAATAGCGGGATTACAATTTAAAACAATAATCTCTTTACTTCCTTAACGATTGAACGACCTTACAAGAGAGAGAATGAGAGAACTTCACTAAACACTTCCCTAGTCCTTCCGAATACCTCAAATCATAATTAATACTTAAAATTAAAACAAAGATAAGTCCATACTCACATTTTCCGAAAAGCCTTTCTTGATCGATTACTTAAAACTAACGTAGGGGCCTCTCCTGCCCTTAAAATCCGAACGAACATTACATTTTAAAAATTATAACTAAACGACTAGTGACGAAGGCCATTGCCTCCGCCCGAAAGCTTGAAGATGACTACATTATGACCTAACTTAAATTAAACGACTCGTGGCCTCTGGCGTCGGCCATAGCTTCTGCCCGAAAGCTTGAATTCCTACATCACGAACGAACTAACAACTCGTGACCACAGGTGAGACGCATAGCCTCCGCCTGAGTGAGCCTGAATTCCTACATCACGAACGAACTAACAACTCGTGACCACAGGTGAGACGCATAGCCTCCGCCTGAGTGAGCTTGAATTCCTACATCACGAACGAACTAACAACTCGTGACCACAGGTGAGACGCATAGCCTCCGCCTGAGTGAGCCTGAATTCCTACATCACGAACGAACTAACAACTCGTGACCACAGGTGAGACGCATAGCCTCCGCCTGAGTGAGCCCCGAGTCACCAATCACTTGCGCTTAAATTCGCGCGCCCTGCCGCGCCTACCATAACAAAAGCTCGTTATTGAAGTCAAATTTACTAAACAACTAACTAGAACATCTGGGAAGACTACCCCCCCTCTACCCCAATGTGCAGGCCACACCGCGCGGCTTGTTACGACAGCGCGCCCCAGTAACTGCGGCCCGTGGCTGCGCCAGCGCGCGGCCAAACAAACAAACAAAATTCTGCAAGCCCGCAGCGCGCCGCGCCGGCCCCGTGCCCCAATTACATGGTCACGCCACTTGCGCTGACGAGTGAACAGAGCAGCCAGCCCAGAGTCCCGTCAGTAAAGTCCCTAAATTTGATTTCAACAACCCTGCAAAATTTCAACCCGCGACATAACCCTCCCCTCACAGAGCTCGAGCCCCATCGAGCTACCTCAAAATTACAAATTGTCTTTTTCCATTAAACCATAACTATAAATTCCTCATTTCACAAAAATAATAATTTTCTTAGTTCCTTGCTGTCTGAACATACATCTAGATTCTGCATAAGATTTATTTTAAAACAACAAGTATTCATAAAATTAAATGTAAAACTTTTATCTGGTTTGTTCTCACAGGAACCTTCAGAGGCTCGAGTTCTCAATTCTAAAAAAATTGTTCTGTTAGTGAAGCTCTCTTTACAAATTAAATTACTGTTCTTAGTTTCTCAGTATTCGTTAAACAATGTGCAAATTCTTGATAATTATTATTATTTTTTTTTTTTCGGTTTCCGTTTATTACCATACTTCTTTCGTTCTTCAAAAAAAATTAAGTGTCCTTACAGTGTTTCAATTAATTAAACTCTTATCTCGTGAAGGTTGGTGCAACTCCTCGAAGTCAGTGTTGTCGAGAAGAGTAGCTCCCTGGGCTGGCCATCAGCAAACACCACTCAACTCCAACAGCTACTGGACTGGCTTCCAGGGCAGCTCACAACTTCTCCCCACATCTGCTTCGGAGTTGTGCCATCCTCATCACGAACAGATTACAATTCTGAAACATCATCAACAGGCATTACCATCACGCCTGACAAATACAAAACTAACTACTAAACTGCAATCGATGGGCAAGGATGCAAACACACAAAAAAATAAAATTAATTAATTCAACTGCTAACATAAAGTATCCCACCCTTAGCATAATCTAATCAGGCAAATAATTTGATAGGAAAAACTTAAGGAAGGGAAACATGACCTCCAATGATTTTCCCTAACTCTTGAGTCTTGATCTTCTCTATACAGCAAATAGTCCCCACGAAGTAACTGGGTTGAAGGTCAGTTCACATGACCCACCCATAACCTCTTCTACTCTTCTTTTCTTCTGGGGGCAACCACAATGCCCACCAATCTCTCTCCATGGTGCCGAACCAGCTATCCCATGAGAGTAAACAACGTAGTCAATAGAAGCGCAGAGGGGAAACACCAATCTCTGGCTTGTCGAGTCATAAAACTGCTTTATCTTCTTCTTCTTCTGAGTAAAAATATCTGACTAACCTTGCTTCTATTCTTCCAAACAGTAAAAGTTCATCAGGTATCTTCATGAAAGAAACATTCTAACTAATAATTCTTCATTTTTCTTCTTCTTTATTTCTGTTAGTTGTAATAGAAGGCCATGTTAGGGAGGTTATAGGGAAAAAGAGTGGCCAATTCCCACCCCACCACCCACCTAGATCATGACTAATTAACTTTTAAACTTTCTATTTCAAACAAATAAAAAAAAAACATTTTTTTTTATTCAAACTTTTAAACTATAATTACTTTTACTTCATAACCTCAAAAGCTAATCAATAATTCTAAATGAAATTGTGATTTACTGCATCCTTGTTCCATCCGATCTGTTTGTTTATAACCTTTCTTGTAAAGTATAAAATTTTCAAACATTACTAATTCAAAAAAAAATTAAATTCTGGTGTCCTTTGAGTTACAATTAACTTTACTATTTCTTAGCTTGAAATAATTTAAGTTTTCAGAACTATTTCATTGTCTAATTCACAACACTTAAAAATCAACTCAAAACAACAAATCATCAAAATCAATAAGATCATCTGACCTACCTATCAGTACTGTGAACTTGAACTGTTCGTACACATTTATAATAAGCTATTGTATTTAAATTCCAACCTAAATAAGGTTTAAAAAAAACTACTAATCCCTCTGTAAATTAAGAAAATTAACTTTAAAAATTAAACTTAAGGTATTAGTTCTTTTTGACAGCTACCACAACTCACTAGTTCCATTACATTACTATAACCTAAAAAGTTCTGTAAATAATGTTTATAACAAAAAAAAAACTCCAGTTACTGTCTTCCATAAAAAAAAATAAAACTTTACATGACCTTATTAATCTCCACTTGTAAGTCCATGGCTGCCAGCTTTCTCTTCTCTTGAATCTTCAGTCTTGGCTCTTGTTTCAGTGATCTTGTATCTTGTCTCTCGAACTCTTGTCATCTTGTAAACTGGACTGCTGCTCAGCTCATCTTAAGGAATCTGTAACAGTTTCAAAAATACATGTTAATTTAAATTACATAATTCCTGTTCTTTGGTCCTAAAAAAAAATTGTATTATTAGTACACATTACCCTGAAACAACATTATTATTCATTGTTTATTACTTAAAAAAAATGCTTTACCATAAAATCCTTTTTTGTTCTTTTCATTAGGCCTATTTATTTTCCTTCTTCTTAATTAAATTCTGCTTCAAATGTTAATCCTAACTTAAGACCTACCATCTATTTATTATTCATTACCTACATTATTTATGTTACCCTAAAATTCCCATAAGTTTCTAATACTTCCTATCAAAGACATTCTCTCAAAAAAAAAATTTACTTGTGACTCTTAACTTAACAAACTTAAAAAAAACTTTTACACTAGACTTAACTTATTATTCATTCTTAGTTACTAAATTTCTATTTGTAAACTTTAGTACTTACAAACAAAAACTGCCTATTTCTCTCTACCTCTTAATCTCTTTCAATTATTACAATAATAATGTTACCTTGCATCTTTAAACTTTCTTCTTTTCAATTAAATTAGACATCTCATAACAATAAAAATTCTGCCTATACTCTTCTTATGGGTGTACAAACCAACAACAAAATTTCAAATTCTCAAGTTTCCTTATATTTAAATTATGCAATGCACATAACCTCTGTGGTGCCTGTACCCTTTTAGGCCTACCACCTTCTCCTCTCACAGCATGACAACTCTTATTCCTCGGGGTCTGTATTCACTGTTACAAATCAAATATCTCAAAAAAATTAAAAACAAATTTATTATTTTAAGAAAACAAAAATTTACATTGAATTTACTATGGAGCCTGGAAATCTTAATGTCTCACAGCAGCTAACATGACTAAATCCCATGGAACCCCAGGTTTACATAACCTGTGCCCAAAAATTTAAGCATACCAGGCTTTCTCTGCACTGGTTTTACAGCATCACACACTATTTAGGGCCCCTGATCTGCCATCAGTCCCAAGGAGCTTTCCCACAACCCCTCTCTACACAAGCGCCTACCGCATTCCTCTCAATTGGCTATCGGTTTTACGGCATTCTTTTGGGATCCGACCATCAAGTTAGGGCTAATCGAACACTAAACCTCCATACTTCCAAACTAATGTAAATCAATTAAATTTTCTCTGTAATTTCTTAAAATCCAAATAAAAATTATTCAAACATGCCCAAGAAACTTTCAAAAAAAAAATTCATAATCTTATCTTCAAACCCTTAAAATAAAAATAAATAGATTACTCTGTTTTCTCCTTAATAACTGTAAACTGTCAACAAATATCATGTCGTAAATTTTAACTATGCTTACTGACTCTTAATCATAAAATCTCATTTGTCCTAATTAATAAACAACCGATTTCCTTAAAATCTCACTGTATCTCTCACACTCAAACTTCACTGGCTGAATATCTCAATAAATTCAAAAACAATTATCTAAACTCTTAAAGAAACTCCTCCCCAATTATTCAAATTACTTCACCTTATTTTATTTCATTACTTAAAACACCTTACTCAAAAAAATTAATTAATTCCCTTCCATTATTATTTGACCAGAAAAAACTTTCTCATTAATTAATTTATTAAAATTCAATTTCACATTAGGCAAGTACACTAACTCTCTACAGCAATGTTTCTCATTTCCCTCCTTCCTAACTGAATCCAATCTTACTTAACCTCCAGGGAATTTACCTCACAAAATAACCAAAGTCACTGTAGTGCCTATCTGCTATAGGCCCACTACACAGGGGGCTCTAACCCCACCAACAAACTTCATTGAAATGGTACCCTATCCCATACAGGATAGCCACTTCGGTACTACCATGGGGAACTCCTGCCCCAAACTACTCACAACTCTCAGGATTCTCCTGACCCTTAATTCCGTAGTCAGCCCATCTCCTATGGTCTGCGCTACAATTCCCTTTCTTCCCAGGGACACAACGCCTCACCTTAGGGTCCCTCGCCCTAATGAAAACATTAATTTTGTCTCTCTGTTCTTTTGGAGTAAATTCCCTCTACACACAAAATCTAGCCTTCCCAGTTTTCTCAATGCTTATCGATTTTATAGTGTACCTCCTTAATAATGTTTACAAATCCCAAAAAAATATTTTTAAAACCGAGGTAGAATTTAACTAACAAAAACATAAACAACTTACAACGAAACACTTCTAGCCTATACATCATACACTTCTTGAATTAAATTACTTACATACTGAAAGTTCCTCTTCTTCTAAAACACACTTAAATTTAAATTTATTTAACCAATAGTCTATTTTCTTATCGCTAAGTTACCGTACAGCTGATCAAAACAAGGTCACGGCCTGTCCACGTCTCCGTATGAGCCCGTGACGTCACCGAATTCCATCAGGTGCGCCAACCCTCGCTTGCGGTTCCTCCGTTCTCCGCTAGGTCTCAGCACCTCCCCGTCACGTGTTCATTCTGCCACGTCCACTGACGTGTCGTTCTGAAACAACTCTCAACATTTTTCTAATTAAAACAAAACATCACTATAAATTCTATAACTCTCTTTTACATAAACTCTCGTTTTCTCTTTAATTCCTTTCTAACGTTTATCCTTCCCTCGACTGATTTAATTCGTACGTCTCGTCTCCTACGCGCACGAAAACAAAACAAACTTCTCTTGAAAATAATTCCTATTTACGACAAAAATTTTTATTTTAAATTATAATTCTCTTAACCTACAATCTTAAAATGAACTTCAATTAAATTAAACCACTTGCATTATCTCTAATAAGCATTTAACTTATAACGTATTCTCCTCACGTAATAATCCCCGATATAAATCTACAATAAATTCAACGACTTAAAACAACTTATCACTATAAACTTTATCCTTACAAGTATCCTCAAATAAACATCTGTTACGTCAAAAAAAAATCTCAAAGACTTCCTCCACTATAGACTAAAATTCCGTAATCCTCTCCTCAAGTAAACTCTTAATAACCTGCTATCAGAAGCTGAAACTAACTTAATAATAAACATAAAAATCTACCTCTCTCTCTCTCCAGAAATAGAACTTACCCGGCGCCTCCACCATTTCTGTCACGTGCACCTAGCCGGTGCCACCGCCATTTCTGTCACGATCCACTTTCAGAGGGGGGAGAGAATCGTAGCTCTTTACATAGAAACAACTCGCTTGGCATCAACTAGTCTTAACTTCATAAAATACTTTACTGTACCTAGGATCATAGGTTCGTCATCCCGTACAGGATGTCTGGTGAGAGCTGAACTAAGGAGATTTTGCAAAATAACATAATACTTAATTAAAATTATTTTATTCTTAAAGTCAAATACTCAACATCATTTTAAAGAACATTTAAATAGCGGGATTACAATTTAAAACAATAATCTCTTTACTTCCTTAACGATTGAACGACCTTACAAGAGAGAGAATGAGAGAACTTCACTAAACACTTCCCTAGTCCTTCCGAATACCTCAAATCATAATTAATACTTAAAATTAAAACAAAGATAAGTCCATACTCACATTTTCCGAAAAGCCTTTCTTGATCGATTACTTAAAACTAACGTAGGGGCCTCTCCTGCCCTTAAAATCCGAACGAACATTACATTTTAAAAATTATAACTAAACGACTAGTGACGAAGGCCATTGCCTCCGCCCGAAAGCTTGAAGATGACTACATTATGACCTAACTTAAATTAAACGACTCGTGGCCTCTGGCGTCGGCCATAGCTTCTGCCCGAAAGCTTGAATTCCTACATCACGAACGAACTAACAACTCGTGACCACAGGTGAGACGCATAGCCTCCGCCTGAGTGAGCCTGAATTCCTACATCACGAACGAACTAACAACTCGTGACCACAGGTGAGACGCATAGCCTCCGCCTGAGTGAGCTTGAATTCCTACATCACGAACGAACTAACAACTCGTGACCACAGGTGAGACGCATAGCCTCCGCCTGAGTGAGCCCCGAGTCACCAATCACTTGCGCTTAAATTCGCGCGCCCTGCCGCGCCTACCATAACAAAAGCTCGTTATTGAAGTCAAATTTACTAAACAACTAACTAGAACATCTGGGAAGACTACCCCCCCTCTACCCCAATGTGCAGGCCACACCGCGCGGCTTGTTACGACAGCGCGCCCCAGTAACTGCGGCCCGTGGCTGCGCCAGCGCGCGGCCAAACAAACAAACAAAATTCTGCAAGCCCGCAGCGCGCCGCGCCGGCCCCGTGCCCCAATTACATGGTCACGCCACTTGCGCTGACGAGTGAACAGAGCAGCCAGCCCAGAGTCCCGTCAGTAAAGTCCCTAAATTTGATTTCAACAACCCTGCAAAATTTCAACCCGCGACAATATGTTATGTTAGCACTCCATCCCTCATCCAAGAAGGAAGTTTCAGCTCGGAACTGCAGGGATTGGGTTCGGAGATAAATGGGTGTCAAATAAGGTCATTGCATCAATGGACTTCTTATGGGAAGACGGTGAAGCAGCTGGGAATCGAGTGCGAAGTGGCCGAGACTGGCCGGAATGTTCCTAAACATTCTAGAAAGTTCCAGAATGTTCTAGGATAATGGAGAATGTTGTACAACGTTCCAGAACGTTATATATAATGCTCTGGGAAGTTCCAGAATGTTTTTATAATCTTCCGGGAGTTTCGATGATGTTCTAGCATGTTCCGAAAGGTTTTATATTGTTTCCATAATTTTCTAGAATGTTCCATGATGTTCAAAAATGTTCTAGAATGTCCCAGAAGGTTCTGAACCTGCGACAGGACTTCCGATTCCTGGATGTTTGAGAATGTTCTAGAATGTTCCAGGTGGTTCTGAACCATAAACCAGTAATGTATAGAAAATGTTAGTTATGAAATATAGTGAAAATAAAATTAAATTCAAAGCAAAATTTTCTTTCACTAAATTAAATACATTTTTATTGAGAATATAATGATTTAGTTTAGCTTTATAATTTCTTTATTTAGAGGTAAATTTTTAATTTTGATAGCAGCTCACTGGCTTTGTCCGAGCGAAGATGAGTATTAAAAGAAACCACTAGATCGTTGAAAACTAAACGATAAAGTACTCAATGAAGATCCTCAATAATTGTAAAAATAAAACGACGACAAAAAAAAATCACCTGCAAAGAACCTTATAGTTAGTTGTCTGACTCTCTGCTTCATTATTTCCTATCTCCCTCCACCAACCCACTTTCAAGCCCCAATACTCTTGCGTTGTACTTTTCGTTTCAGCTCTGATAACTCTTTACCTCGACTTATCCCCTACGGATGTAAAGACGTTACACTTTAAAAAAAAAAAAGTTCTGTCTACGTATGTGTTTGTTCGGATGGTGACATTTTCATGTCTTCTGGTGTGCGTCCCGAGAGAGAGAGTGTGTGTGTGTGAGGGAGGGAGAGCAAGAGAGAAAGGTTAGAGAAGTGTTAGTGTGGAAGGGAGGGCAGGTTGTGTGTCTATGGGCCACTGTTCCCCCAGCTCGCGCAGAAGGGCTTAATACGAGCATCAATATTCATAAAGGGGCGTGGCTTGTCTGGCCGTGCTAATGAAGTGGTCAATGTCCCCCTCTCTCTCCCCATACCCTCTTTTATACACAAGCTTGGATGAAAATGTAAAGGGGGAGAGGGAGGGAAGTTCAGGTGGGGCCATGCAGTTGACCGAAGGGGGTGGTTTGTTCCACCGCCAACCCCTTCCCGCCATTCCTCGACGGCACCACCCACACACACACACACACACGCACGCACAAACCTGCCTCGTCGCCGATGGGTATTTACGAGATGTGAGCTTCCCCCTTCCCCCTTTCTCCTCACAACACCCCGTACAAGCCTTGCTCTTTGCATAAACCAGGGATGGACACCTCCCCTCGACCCCTCTCCAAACCTCCCTCGCTAGTGCTGTATCAGGGTGTGGACAGCGGACACGGTGCCTGGTATGTCCTGTCTCCCCCCTCCCTAATCCACCCATCACCCCCGGCTTATGCGAGGAGCATCATCAGCCACTGGTGCTGACTGACCTTCCGCGATGCGATTGGTCCGCGAGCACACAAAGGAGGATGGGCTCTGGGTTCGAGTCCCGGGCGGAGGCTCCCTTCACAATGGGGCCACTCGAAACGCGCCGCGCTCCGTGGAGCTGCTCGCACTCGAGTGGCGCGTTCACGCCGAACAAGTATGTAGCTAGGTGTCCGCGATTTCCCGCGCGTTTCGACTGTCGCGTGGTCCGGCCGTGTGCGACACTGGCCACATACTGCCGTGCAGCTGCATGCTCCAGTGATGGCGGGGGTCACCGAGAGGTGACGGAATTTAAACATGGGACGTGACTGCAAAGGAATGTGCAGACAGTTAAAAAAATAATAATAATAAATGTGAGCGATTCTTTCAGTACTCTTAACTTGGTGATGAGCAAATTCATTTGTTCTCATGTTGCAAATACATATATGATGCGAAACTTGGCCACGAAATATAGAGTACAATTATTTAAAATAATGCCTAATAGAGTGTTATATATACGCAAATTGTGTATTCAACTAAATTTCTGGACGCGAATCACGAGTATTTTTCGCACCCGCCGCTAGAATCCGCTGCCGGAGCAGCAACGTCTACTTTTGAATCATTTGATTTGCAGAGCGAAATTTTAAACGGCTGCGATAAACTTGAAAGGACAAAAAAAAAAATACTAATCCCCGGTTTTGGACCTGATTTTTCGAGAGTGGATTTTATTAAAATCCTGCGCATATTGTTAAATTAATTTGGGTTTGTAAACTTTGGTTCGCGTCATCCGTCGCAGATGATAGCGCCGTGGTTACGCGTTTCCTTTTCATTCGACTTCCGTTCCATTCAAGAAATTATTCTGGCCAAATGCCTTATACCGAGAGCTAAGATGTTACACATAAAAAAGAAGTTTTGAAAAATATCATAAAACGTGTCATATATCCCTGTTTCAGATTGTTCGCTTAAGATCGCTTGGATCTGTTATCTTCTTTTTATGTTAGTGATTTATTTCGTTGCAGCAACAACACAATCAATGAATGGCCCTTGCTTCCTCTAAATTCATTTTCTTACTAACAATTGGAATTGTGGCGAAGTCGCGCATTTCGTGTGGCCCAGTGGGGATGGATCCAAAAAGGCTTGGAATGTATTTTTAAATTTTTTTAATATAATTTCTTATACATGCGCCACTGCTGGTTTGCACGGTTGTCTCTGAAAAGCAACCATAAAGAAAGGACAACAAATGTATACACGCAGAGAACAATCCAGAAATCAGCTGATGTCATATTGTAACGTGGACAGACAGCACAGATGGTTCCGTGAAAGGAATGAAGTCAGAAAAGAAATGTGACAGCACAGACAAACATAGCGGGCTGCAACAAGAACCTTGGACAACACAAGGACGAACACACGAACACAATGATGAAACCAGACAGGTCTTGGGTGTAAAACTTACAAAAGAATCGCTTAGCAATGGCGTATGTCCAAAAACTTACATCAAGTCATGCACTCCCATTGCACAAATCTTTCAAAGATAATATCAATGCCCTGTATGGACCCGGTATGCATATTTCTCTGAGGAAGTTGGAAAATAAAATGATTGATCTACCACAATGTTCCAATAACTTGACTTTTCTCTGTAAATTTTGCAGTAAGGGAGTCGTTCCTAGGGGACTCACAGTCAAATCCCCGGTCAACAGCAAACAGGCTCAACAAATAACCCGGAAAGCCAGCCAAAAGCTATTTTAAAAAAAATATGGTTAGCAATGGCGTATGTACAAAAGCTTACATCAAGCTGTGTTTTTACACCAATTTTGAGTTTTTAGAATATCAACCTACATTTGGTGTAAAATTACAAGATTTTGTGGTAATTTTGCCCTAGGAATGTTGCCTGATATTTACAAAGGACGGAAAAAATTTTGTAAATTCACACTTGCTAATAGTGTTTTGAAATGAATACTGCTTGTGTCAAATTGCACTCACCCCGTGGGTGTATTATTGGAACAATATATTGTGATCTATACTTAATGTTAATGAAATTTTTACTGTTACATTGTGGGTGTAAAATTATCAGAAGAAACGTTAATTTGCATGGCAACTGGCTGTTTTCACATCCTTGTTGAGTTTTAAGAATATATAAACTTACATTTGGTGTAAAATGACTGGATTTAGTATAGTTTGGCACAACAAATGTGTGAAAACACACTAAAAGTGATTTTGTTTTCGACTTCAACAACAAAAATGTAGAAACACACCAACACCGAAAGTGTAAATTTACAACAAAAAATGTTTACGTTGTAGATTTTTTTTTCTACGACAAAACACAACTTCTCTGGAACTGACAACTTTTCCCAAGATCAGGCCCAAAAGGACTGAGTAATTATTATTATTATTTTTTATTTTTTGCTGTCCATTCTTTTTTTTTTCTAGGTCAACCAGCAGTAGTGTATGTCTATGAAATTATTTTTTAATAAATTTTTCCCCCTCGCGACAAAAATTGCAATAATAATTCAAAGAACGGCTTGGCAGGTGTCAGGCGATTTTTTTATTGCAATTTGGATGAAGTTTAGTTTATAAGCGCCCTCTCCAATATTGCTGTAAATGCATGAACGCAGTGACGTTGGTAATTCAATCAACCATTAGTTCTGCTGTTTTTTGTATACCGTATAGCAAAGCTGAAGTATACTGACAATAGTCTTCTGAGCACTTCACAAAACATTGCTTCAAGAGTTACAAACATTAAAGGATATGAAAGGTCTCATCGTGTATGAATGACGAGAATATAAAAACAATAATATAATCCGAACGACTTGGCAGTATTCGATGATGGGGTTGCTTTTGTCGGTTAGATATTTTCATTACGGAGACCTGAATGTATAAAAAAAGTCAATGCCGTTTATAGTTTTAAAAAATTTCTAACTTTTTTTTCACAAAATTAAGGGCTTGGAACAAAAAAAAGCAAAGATGAAAACAAAATGGCTGAAAATTATTAAAATCACATAATAAAATCCTCTATAGTAACCAAATATTAGAACGTAATATATTTCAATGATTTTTTTACAGTTGATTAATATAATGTTTAAATAAATTAAAATTAGCTTAAAATTGATATATAATTCGTTTTCTAGCATTTTGTTATTTCAGTGTCCCCGCCTACCCGGGCACACATGCGGTGCGCAGAGATTCAGAAGAAACCACGTGATTGGAAAACTGCTCAACATATCAGAGTGATGTCTGTTTACGAAAAGCATTTAAAAATACTCTTGAGGCCATACGTTTACGTATTCGTTTTTAAGCTTAATTTTCAGGAGAGTAAAAGTGGGTAAAACGCGTATTTTCAGAATAATTTTTAGACATGGTACACCCGTTACATATTCTTGAAAGAACTCAAGGAACCTCCAACATACAATGTGATGGTTACTGCTCAAATCTCATAGTTGTATAATGTAATACGAGAAGACTTCGCGCCAGTTTAGAACCCTGCGCTTAGAGGTGATGTTGCATAAGAAGCACCGGCGAACGTCGCTCTTATCATCTCGCACTTATCAACCCTGAACAGGTGTGCTCCTTAAATCCGTATGGTTCTTTAAAGAAGCATTCGGAATCAGCCAACGTGTTGCGTCTGTAGGATCGAATAGTTTATGTACGCGCAAAGTTTATTAAGGACTGATTACTCACAAGTAGTGTTAACTTGTATTTATTTTGACGCTAAATTTAACCTTGAGCGATATAAAGGGAAATATATAAATACTACGCCTGCTTGACTGATTACACGTATCCCTAAGCCTCTACCTTTTAGAAGCTAAAAGGCTAGAGGTTTATGGCCCTATGTGCTGAAGAGCTTTTAAAGTGAGAGTAGAAAATAATGCCCGAGCGTTGTCATAAAACTGCGCGACAATAAAAGGTATTACGAACATGTTTTACCGAGCAAACGCGAAAGATTTTGTTAAAGCGCCTCGTTTATCAATGACAACGTAACGCAAGCAATGGTCGTCTCAAAAAATAGATTATTCCTTTCATAATTATTACTACATTCGTGAAAAGATACAAACTTTCGAATTTGTATCGAGTTGCATGATTGTGAACTCACTCCACTAGTTATCGACTGCGTTTTTTTTCCAGGCACCCATATTTTACAGTTTCTCTGATACACACAAAAAGGTTTCTGTACTTTTACACAAGATTCTTTTGGAAACCAGTTTCCAAGAAAATGTTTGTAATTCTATAAGAAAATATTGTAACTTTGTACAACACACATATGGTTATTTTTTCATATATAAAAACTTTTTTAGAGATAATACTGAGTATATCTTACAAAAATTGGTGCATAATTTTATATTTAAATTCATGTTTAATTCAAGCATAGATATATATTTTTTTTCAATCCATGGAACACAAAATCGATTATTCAATCGTTTGACTTTGTTTTCTTTTATTATGCTTATTAATGTGCGCAATTAATACTGGAAAACTATTCGGGGAACGGTTTACAAATAACTTAAATATTGGAGGCACTGGGATAGCATAAATCATAAATGCCCGGGTAAGAATCCGAACCCGTGTTTTTCTGCGAACACTATTTTGTAGTGATAGACAGTTTTTTTCAAGTAAATGGATTTACAAACATCTGTAATTTTACTTGAACATTTCTGTTCCATTTACAAAAAATAATATTACAGTGTAAGCCTAATCAAAGAAATGAAATTTGAATATCATAATATAAAAAAATTTCCTTCTAATGGGAAATACGTAATTATTATCAACGCGCATCCATTATGAACAGGAACAACACAAACACAACAACACGAATCACAGATTGTCTTTGGTCAGTGATCAGCACCCAACACAACATCTTCGTTGGACGTGTAAAGGTTTTTTTTTGGGGGGGGGGGGGGGGTGAGGGGTTTGTCCACTCTTGGAATTAGGAAACTCCTCACTTGCCAAATCGTACCTATGAAACGAGGACGATAAACATAATAACAACACCGAAACTACTGTATGTTCTTTGAACGATACTTGCAATGGGGAAAATTAATTAAAGATTTTTCATGGACATACGACATTGCTTATTTTCACTATATGGCACAGAAAAACCACAAAGATGGACAAGAAAGATGAATACTCAAACACTCATCAAAACAAGTCAAAGTCAAATGTTTGATTCCATAAACCGCTCGGACGATCACAGTGGGCTGATAAAGACGAGACAGTTATAGCAATAGCAGAATTTACAGACAAACAACAACCGTGGAACACAAAGCGACAAAAAAGACTAACCCAATAATGATACAAAACAGTCTTAGTCAACACAAAAACACGGTGATGCACAGGCTAACCCAGTGATGAAACTAAACCGATAATTTAGCAACACAACGACGACAGCACAGACAAAAACAGTGCGATTTCTAACACAAAACGCTTTCTATCACGACATTTCGGGAACTGACATCAGTACCCATCATCAATCACAGACATACACATTTTGGCATATGGCCATAAAAATGTTTAAAACCAAAACAATTTTTAAGAGATTTTTTATAATTCATAGTTTTCCTCGTATTGTATGAAATTAGGCTAACACAGCCTAGTGGTTATGAACTGAAATTTTTTGCATTGAAATAAATTGTATATGAAAAATACTTTATGCTTTTTTAAGTCAATGTTCTTTAATTGCGAAAAAAAAATGCTGCTCTACTCATTTTACCTAGTTAACATAAATAAGTGAATATTGAGTTTCTTTTTTAATAAGACTAATATGCAACATAAAAGCACCCTGTCCAGAGGTTACTTGTGTCGGTTTAACACCACGGCCAACACCCACAGCCCCCTCCCCCCCCCCCCCCCCCCGGCAATACAAAGTGAATCCAGATTCGTGCCTATGCGTGTGTGTATGTATGTTTATATTTATGTATGTATTTATTTATGTACGAAGGAAAGGGCACATCATTAGAAATACCGGTCTGGCCCATA